>NC_086286.1:43318836-43639878 GCF_963924245.1 Chroicocephalus ridibundus
AGGCATGAATTGTAACAGATGGGGCAAGGTTTAATGAGGAGATTGAAATGGGAGATTTGTTTCTGCTAAGCCAACTATAGACAATTAGTCTTTACAGTTTCAAGTTAATAAGATTATTTCAATGCTACTGTCTTTCTGTCACAATGGAAACTCACTAATGGAAATCATTTGAAAACAGAGCAAAATAGCCTGGAAAACTTTAAAAAGAAAAAACTTTCTGCTTTTTTCAGACATGCATGTTGCTCTAATTTAGTGATCTGTAGATCTACTAGACTGTATTAAAATGGACAGTTGTGTATACACCTATGGTGTGACTTTATCGGTGCTGCAGCTGTTAAACTTACATGTTATTGGCAAGTTTACTGGGTGTGTAATTATTATTATTGCCATGTGTTACACCCACACTTCCTGGGAAAGCAAAAACTGCATTCCCTTCTGATCTCAGTAGTAGTTCTAGAATTTCACGTCATTAATGCCTTTACTAGAAGTCTAAGAAAAGATAGAAGTCAATTTTTAAACAGGCTTTAAGAATCCAAAGTATTTTTTTCCATTTGGCATGAAGTGTTTTTTAATTACAGTATTGTGTAACAGTATATGAGATAAACTCTCCTTACATTTAAGAAACAGTGTCGTTTTAAGGTAAAGCAGGCTGACTACTATTTTGAACGTACCAGAGTAATCACTGTAAGTAACAGATTACACATGTGTTTAATCATTAGTATTAACATTAAAGTTCCTAGAAGTTCCTAAAGTTTCTGGAATACATGCAAGTTCTGGATATATAAGGCTTGCTTTGCAAAGCTATAGCAGTGAATGTGCACGGTATGTCATGGGGAGCTTACAGAACTTTAGAGCCATCACACCAACATATTTAAGTAAGATTAGTTTTGCACTTTTTTCACTTTAACTCCTTTAAAGCATGTTGTTAAATGATTTATTATAAGAGATGGGCATTTCTATGTAATGTTATTTTATATTTTTATTTAGAGAGAGCAATTTTCATATTATTTCATAAGACAGGTTATGACAACATTAAAAGACAAAGATCTTATTTAATACTTGGTGAATCATTACATGTACTTTTCATAATCTTGTATTTAAATAACAAATGAAAAATATGCTTTAGCCATAAAGCAAAAAAAGAACCTAAGAGGTAAGTGAGAAATAAAAAGTAGTAATATGGAGAGAAAGAGAAAGGAAAAAAACAAATTATATTGCACAGTACCAATATAAAGCTAACATATAAAAAATATTTTGGGGTATTATGGAAATAGGATGTTTTGGCTGCTTCTTATACCTTCCGCAAATAAATATTTTGCTTCAGGTTTAGAGATGTTTTTTCAAGTGCTTTGTAAATTCGAGATCATTTTCTTTTACAAGTTTCATTTTTAAAATTGTATTTTTAAGGCAGAAAAAAAGAACATTTCTAAAATATCTGAAAACTCTGCAAAATATTTTCTGAGGTTTCATCCTCTCTTTGCAGATGATAATATACTCATAAACACAGGCGATTTCTTGCATATCTGATAGATGATGTTGAGTAGCACAGAACACCTATGACATTTCTTGTCCAGGTTGGCAAGTAAAATTTTAAGACTCTGACTATTTGTGTGTGTAACAGATTAAGAAATAAAACTTAAAAAAACCCCAAAATTCCTAAAAGATGTAATCAGTTCTGCTTCTGCTAGTGACACAAGGTGAATGTTGCTTTCCTGATGATCATCTCTCGGATTATTCTAGTAAAGAGTCTCCCTGAATCTCCATTTGGTTAAGCCTATGATTTCCCAAGTAATACATAGCTTCTTATTGCGTTCTTACTTGCCTTGCAGAAACTATTGCACAGTTGCCTTTTGTAGCTCTAGAACTTTGTAGAATGAGAACGTCTTCTTTACAGACACCCTCGTTCTTTTTCTGCCCCTTTCCTTTCACCCTTGCCAACTAAAAAAATCTCTTCAGTTCCTGAAGAGATAGCAGTTCACAATGTGTCTGTCCGTCCCCTCGTTTTCCCAAAATACGCTTTCAGTTCCGCACAATTGTCTTTTTTGCTGTACAGATACTGTGCTTGCTCTGCTTAAAAATTATAGAGCTGTGATGACCACTATCTTCAGTATTTGCTTGAGGGTTTTCTCTTAAAGCTATCTGTATTTAGTCTGATACATAATTTCCTTCATCTTGGCAGATGACTTTTTATAATAGGATTTCAAAGGTAAGGCTATTTTATAGATGACTCTCTGTAATATTTAGAAAGCTGTAAGGACTTGCATTTAGAATTTGGGTGAAAAATTCCAAAGAGTGGTTCAGATCAGAATCTGTATTAATTTTTTGTTTCCTCATTGTTTTCAATCCCTTATTCTAATAAATTCTGATGTATTTAACTCTTCTAAAAATGCAAGTACTTCAGACTGAAAATGGGATTTTTAAGTAATTAACTTGTACTTCAGATATTTTTCATTGTATCATTTCTAAGAATTTTTCTAGTTTAGAAGAATTCACAATTTAGTTGTAGTTCAGTTTCTCACTTCTTTTGATTAAACTGTCATAATTTAGATTCAAATGATACTACAGCATCTGTTTAATCAAAAATATTAGAATCAAATACTGTGTGTATCATAGATCAAAGAGCTGATTTCAGATGTTAAATTTGGGAAATTATGTTAAAGGGGAAATTTTTTTATGAAGTTGTCCGTCTATACTGACAAGCCAGTGTTACAGATCCCCTCATCATACCCCTACCACACATCTGATGCAATTTGGCTAATTTTCAAAAGATATTGATGAACCAGTTTTTTAATGTTTGCTGAAAAATATTATTGTGTGGCCAGTAGATTACTCTTGCCAGGCCCAAAAGTAGAGATATTTCTCAAAACATACTGTATTAGCCAGTTATCTTTTGAAGGAGCATTCCACACTATATTTTGATTACTTATTTGTTACAGGAATTGCATGAAATTAGGCTTGCAGCTCTGAATAGAACCACAGGGAAAAAAAATAAGGTACATATGAACTGGCTCCCTGGTGGATTACTCTCCTATTCAATGACAGTGTTGCTGACTGTAAGGATCCTGGCTCTAGATTTGATCCTACTAGAGCTTGAACCATTCCAGCTTGATAGCTAGATGAAGCAAACGGAGAGTGATAGTAGTTTACCTGAAATCTAGTAGCTGCAAAGCATGGCTTTTGTTTATTTCTGTACATTTTCTGTCTAAACATAGAAGCTTTTTAAATTACCTTTGCATCAGTAAAATAGATTCATTCTATATTGTTTATCTGCTGGCATAAATGTTTTGGGGAAGGAGACTAAAAAGGCATTCCGTTTCCTAGGGAGGGGAGTAGTGAGTTGCTGTTGTAGTGCCTGAAAATTACCCCACAGAGATGAAGTAGCTGACAGTGCAGTGAAAAGCATTAGCTACGGTGTTTTTGGAATGCAACAGCACAATATAAAAAACTGTCTGAATTCTGAACATCTTTAGTGTTTGTATCACCTACTTTTAGCTAAAATAAATTAAAACAGTTTTGTTACCTGCATCAGAGCTATTTTATCGTGCTGGTATCCAAGCATGGCAATAATAAAGAATGTATACTATTTTTGTTATCACTCCATAATGTCATTCTTTTTTTAACTTTTCCAACTATTATCCTGTCCCATAATTAGTTCCATTTCTCTGTATCAAACTACCATCCTTTTTTGATTTTTTGACTTTTTCCTAAATCTTCACAAGAAGCATGTGCTTGTGAAGAACACCATAGGCACATTATACCATCCTGCATCCTTTACCCCTTAAACTCCTGACTCCTGTATGAATGTTTCTGTTGCTACCTTATTGCATAATAGTTTCATACACCAATGTTAACTCTCTCTGCAGATATAGTGTAGCTATTTTTATCGCCAGAAATCTACTAATTACATTCTTTTTCCTTTAGTTGGCAATCTGAAATGATTTCTTAAGCATCTTAATGTGGTTCATGATAAATCACGTAGGAGCTATTCAGAATTCTTTTGCTGGAATGTAACTTGCCATTGCTACTGACATCATAAGCATCCATTGCTTATAGCACATCTCTACAGCAGATATTTTGGCTAGCATATTAGTTCATGAAATGCAACCAAAAAGTTTGTTTTCTTAAAGGCACATTGGTAGCTTTGCTAGCAACCACAAGAAGCTTTAGCCTTTTTTCAGGCTATGCAGTGGGACTTCCAGTTACTACCCCGTGCTTTTTCCACATTCTGCTTTCTTTACCCAGTTAGAGCATGGTTTGGTAACATTCTGCATGCTTCCAGCTATCGTTGCTTTTTCTGTTCATCTACAAATTATGGAAACAAGTGAAATAAGAGCAGATGACAGTAGGATTTAGCTTGATTCTTTGATTTTATCTTTTGTAGAAACATAAAGTGTTTGAATTCCAAAACACTTTCCAATGCTTATCACTGTTAAACTTTTCAAGCCAGAATTGATGTTTATGTTGAGTTAATGTGTGAATTGTTTTTCCTAAGAATATTACCAAACAAAATTATACTAGCTATTCACTGCAGTAGATGAAAGCCAGATCACTAGCACTTGTTTTGGGAGCACCTTGATTTTATGTTTTTCCAATAGATTGGAATTGCAATAATGATCAT
This sequence comes from Chroicocephalus ridibundus, assembly GCF_963924245.1. NCBI lineage: Eukaryota > Metazoa > Chordata > Aves > Charadriiformes > Laridae > Chroicocephalus > Chroicocephalus ridibundus. Next base: position 43,323,455 of record NC_086286.1, read on the forward strand.
CTCAACTATTTCTCTAATGTGATTTCCCTGTTTTCAATGTGCTAATAACTCATCTGACCTTTACGTCTTGTAAAAACTTTTGGAATGCAAATTTCCTTTGACAGATTCTAAGTGAGCTTTTTGCCACTTTATAATCCGTACAGCCAAAGCTTGTGCTGTCTTTTTAGCGATACTTCTTATATGTAATTCTGGAAGTATTTTTCCAGAACTACGTTGCTCAGTCTTCTCCACAGTCTTACTGTTTATTCCAGAAATTATTCAAGTGGCCCTTACAGGAGTTCAGAAACTTCTTGAAGAACCTGAAGTTCCCAAGTATTGTGAAATCTATTTTTTATTTTTCTTAATAGGATGCAGCACAGATGCCAAGCAAGCTGAGGAGCAATCTGCAGCTGCAAGTGAAGAACTTTATCCTTTCTGTAGGGAACCAAGTTATTTTGAAATCCCTACAAAAGAATTCCAGCAACCTTCGCAGGTAGCAGAGAGCACTATTCATGAAATTCCAACAAAAGACACCCAAAGCTCCCATGCAGCAGGTGCAGGGCATGCTTCCTTTACCATTGAATTTGATGACAACACTCCCGGAAAAGTAACAATCAAAGATCACGTGACAAAATTCACATCGGAACAGCGTCACAAGTCAAAAAAGCCTTCTTCCTCCAGTGGTCAGGACCTGCCTGGGCTTCAAACGGTGATGATGGCCGCAGAGAGCAAAGTAGCAGATTGGCTAGCACAGAACAATCCCCCTAGAATGATATGGGAACCAACAGAGGAGGATTCCAAAAGTATTAAGAGTGATGTTCCAGTGTACTTGAAGAGACTGAAAGGTAAAGTGAATAATTCCAGATGTGCCTATTTTTGAAAGCAACGATTCCTCACCAGCATCCAGCAAGTTGGATCCCTGAGCCCTTGCGGAGTTCAGTTAAAGTCACAGATACTCCACATGCGCGCAAGGATCTGTGCTGGAAAATTTCATTGCAGTATTAAGTCTTATAAAGAGGATAGAAAACCAAATCCTAAATCATCTTACAAATAAGTATACTAATTGGAGGTATTATAGTACAGATGAAAAATTTAAAACATTGATCTCTAAAGGGAAAAGGAAAAAAACTAAACCTTAGTTAAACTTTATATATTTCCCATTTTCCCATGCATGACTTTAAAAAGCTGAATTGCTTTCTAGAATCAAAGCTCTGAAGTTCAAATTATGCTTTTAGCAACTCTTCCATTAGCATACGTTCTGTGAATATTCATGTACTCTAAGAAAATAATTTATGGCAAAGAATACATCATATAGTTATTCTGCTTAAATCAGATCATGTATGATCTGATTTAAGCAGAGTCAAGTTTGAGTCAGGAATCTGAAAGAGACCAAGAGCTTCAATTTTTATACTAAGCTTGCAGAATGTTGTATTTGTAATGGCATTCCAGGTGATTATACTTGTTCATTTACTGCAGACAGTGACACTTCAAAGAAAATTAAATCACATGCTAAGTGTGAAAAGTGTATTTTCTTTTGGATGCCACTTAGCAGAATAGAGAAGAAAGTAGTTTAGATGTTCAGATGAAGATTCCGGTGACATTCAAACTTTCAGAATGAAAACTTCTGAAGAACTTTTTCAAGCCTCTCTTACTTTCTGTTTTTAATTTCGGCAGTTTAACCCTACAATTCTGATTTTTCTTGATTCTGCAACGTTACCATGTCTAGCTCTTAAACCAGCTGAGACTGGGTACAACCTGCTTTGTCTTACTGATCAGAAGTCTGCTTTTTAAAGCTGACTTTTTTCCAAATTAAGCTAAAAAATAAAATTTTGAAAACAGAATTTTACCAATGAGCTAACATTAAGATAATAGCATAATATTTCTTATAGAGTATATCACAGAGCATTCTTTGGTTTTCATGATACTGTATTATATTCATGAACATTCTTTAAAATATATGTGCCATGTCACTTTGATAAATTGGCAGGGCTTTGTTTACAAGGCCTTAGCCTTTTCCTGGCAGAAGCTGCTCAAAGTTTGATAAATTTTCATCTGAGAGGTGCAAATTATGGGGTGCATATGGCTATAATAAATATCTGAGTTTTGTAAGCTTCTGTGATCTGTTTGTATTCTCACTCATTGCTTGTCCTTTTTCAAATTGTAAAGGTAGAGAACATACTTAGCCACTTTGAAAGTTTGATTAATAAATAAATGAATAAATAAATAGGTCTTCAGCTTTTTCATACAATATCCTGTACTGAAGTCACACTGCTAAAATTATGTTATATGACTCTCACTGTAGTGTTGATATTTATTGTTATTATTTGGAAGTATATGAACCATCATCTTGTTTTCTTAGGCACTGTATAAGTAAGTGGCAAACAGGAATGTAAGTTAGGATTTCAGCTTTGTATTCAGTGCTATTCATCTGATAAGTAAGGTTTCCCAATATGTGATTACTGTTTAACTGAATAGTAGCAGCATATGCTAACTATGCAAGTGAGAAAACCTTAAAAAAAAAAATAGTTGCACATTCTATGTACACATGAGTAACACTTGATCCAAAAGAGTTCAAATAAGGTAAAACTGTTCCTTCCCAGGAACTGAGATAAACTCAAAAGTGTAGATGCTTTCATAGTGCACGAAGTTGCTCTGTGTTAAAAGTGACTTAATGTGTATGAGTATCCAGGCATCCATGCATTTTCAGGTATCATTACTAAGTATATTTATAAGCATATATATGATTTAATAAATACTTAATCTTTATTTATATATCTCAAAATCCTTATTTATATATCTCAAAGTATGAATGGAATGTGGAAGTGTGGAATGAAGTAGTAGTACCAACCATTTCACATGCATACATCAGATGCCAAGGGCAGTGAGTGACGGAAAAACTCATTGTATTTCTTGCAAAGAGTAATAAAGAATTCACTCCAATTTTCAGTAGACATTTCTCATGATAAACTGTTGTAAATGCATGAGGAATCCAGCAATATGAATTGTGGCTTTCAAATGGTATTTTCAGCTACCAGAAGGGACTATTTTAGGATTTTCTTTTTCCTCTTAACCTTGCCTTAGAATGTTTCAGTAGTCATTTCTAATCAACTGGCTGTCTAACAAAATTAATATAAATGGGAAACATACTATAGTACAGCTGGTAAAATACTGGCTTTTGTAAGTCACTGATAAGTATTCACAGGTGAGAATATTGGTGAAAAGGGTAATTCATTGTTTGACTCCTAGAAAGTTGAATGCGTTTTCAGGAGCTGCACAAAATTTGCAGAGACAGGTGCTGAAAGCTGTTGGTGTCTAAACAGAAAACCAATTTGAAATTCTTTTCTCATTTTGCTGGTTTCTTTTGTATGTGTTGGGTTGGGGTTTGGGGTTTTTTTGTTTGTTTCATTGTGCTGTATATTCTTCTGCTTTTCTTGTAGGGAATAAGCATGATGATGGCACACAAAGTGATTCAGAAAATGCTGGTGCACACCGGCATTACAGTAAGCGGGCAGCACTTGAAGAACACTTCAGGCATCATCATGCAGAGCTGAAGAAGTCACACCAGAAAGTCCATTCTGCAGAAAAGCAGCAAGAGCAAACTGGTTTGAGTCAGACTGCCTTTATGATTGAGTTTTTTGATGAAGACCATCCTCGAAAGAGACGTTCTTACTCTTTTTCTCAGAATGTAGGAGCTCTGTGCCCAGAATCTCCATCTCCAACACCTCATGCACGAGCTGAAAGAGTGAAACCTACATCAGGAGAGAAAACAGTCCCGTCATCTGTGCAAGCCAGCTCATCACATCACAGGGCAGTACACAGTGTTCATGCAAAACTTCTAAAACAAAAATCAGAAGAACCCTCTGCCGCGTTACCTGTCTTACAAGCTGCATTGTTAAGGAGTTCAGGAAGCCTTGGCCATAGGCCTAGTCAGAACCAGGAGATGGACAAAAAGTTGAAAAGCCAACAGGTTTCTGCTGCTACTGAAAAGGACAATGAGGATGACCAGAGTGACAAAGGTACTTACACTATTGAGTTGGAAAATCCTAATTCTGAAGAAATGGAAGCCCGTAAAATGATTGACAAGGTGAGAAACTTAAAATGTGTACTGATGTCAAAGTGGTATGTGATGTGTGGGCAACAGTCTACCACTTTGATTCTACTTATTAAAGCTACTGCAATAGTACAAGTTTTTTAACCGATTTATAATGATGAAATGTGGAATGTCATAAAAGCAGCAGCAGGCATTTGGTTAAAAATCATTCCTGTTTGATACTGCTGTTCTTCTAGTTTGGTAGTTTTAATGCATCTTCAAAAGATTTAAGTAGTGTAAGAATACTAGGCAACAAAATTCAATTACCTGGTATTTTTATGAGAACTGTTAGATTTGAATTTATTATGTCCCTGTGGAAATACTCACCTGTTCTTAAAATCCTATGCTCTCTGTAATTTTCAGTATATAAATTGGTTCCATCCTATTTGTCATATAGAATAGCATGTAAATGTTTTCTATACTTACAAAAAAAGTATATTCAATGACAGTAGCTTAAATTTCAGCATCCATTTTAAAAAGTAAGTATAAGAATGCTTTCATTTTCTGAAATTTTTTACGTGATAGCAATATCGTTTTCCTAGTCTGAATATAGGTATATGCTTCATTAGGCTTAGGAATCTTATGATGACCAACTTTTGCTTCTTGGTAACAATATAAATAACAATACAAGTCGCAATTACAGTTAAATAACTGCAAATAACTCTTTCATTGGATTCAACCGGAAGATATGGGTAAGCAAAGCTACGTTTAATCATTCGGCTTAACTGACTGTTGAAGGTGATTTTATTTTTTTTTCCAGTTACTGTTGTGTTTTCCTAAACAATCCATTGTGGTAGAATGCTGGCATCCAAATCTAGGCAATTTTTTGGCCAATTTAACAGGAAATTAATAGCTTACTTGTTATAAAATCATCTAACGGTTGATTCTGTGTGTCTAAAACTTTTTCAGAGCTGAAAAAATACATTAATACATTTAGAATGAATTTTGACTAAATGTTGAAAAATATTTTTTGAAAGAAAAGCTAGCTTCTCTATTTTGATTTTGTAGAAAAATGCTGACCTGGTAGCGAAATGGGAAATTTTATTACAGATGGCTTTATATTATAAAAGTTGTTTATGGAGCATTTGGGAGGGAGGGATTAAAACAATCACCTTCAGTAAAATCATAAATAATTTCACCTCTTACAAATTCTGAAAAGGGGATTTTTGACTTCTTTGAGTCAGTATTCACAGAATTTCTCAGAACTAAACTTGCTTCATTCCAAATGAAGCAAGTGAATATTGAAGAATGTAATTGCTTTGACGTAGTGACTAAAAATATCTACATTTAATTCTTAGGTTATAAATCTTCAATTAAATTGCACCAGAAAACGTGTAAGTCCTGTTTTTCTAAGTATAATTGAGCAATAGGTTTTATTTGGAAACCAGAAAAAAATAATAACATTTGGAAATCCACAATATATGTACTTTATAAGAATGTTAATACTGTCTAATGTTTAATAAGATTTCAAATTATTTGTGGTCTTTAATATCTGTTCAGGATATCCACAGTCAGTTTTTTGTTTGAAACAATTCTCTACTCTTACAGGAGAGATTCAGGAACAGGAGGTGAATGTAAGTGTTAAGGATAGTAGTAAAGTACTGGTTAATATTCTTAGGATTATATAAAAAGCTTTTGGATATCATAAATACCCCTTACTGCTAACCTAAAAAGTGTCACCACTGGAACTTAAAGATTTACTAGGAAGTAAAGCACAGATGTTTTTTCTTTGAGATCTTCTGTGTCTTTTCACTTAGTATCTGTACTGAAGCATTATGAACAGTATATTTTACACCCAGTTCAGAGTCCTGCTGCACAATTCTTATTGGATTTGGTAATATGAAAGAAGTATAATTTTTTTTTATGAAGTGCAGAAAAACAGTGAAGAAAATCAAAACCAAATGGAAGCCAAAATTTCTTCCTCCAGCTGAGCTCAGCTTTGCTTCCCTCCTATTTTAAATTGCTAATGCTCTGCAGTCTGTTACTTTGCTGAAGGTGGGTAAGTGAAGAATAAGACAAAGACTTCTGTTAGCCTGTTTACTGCAGAGCTGCTTTATTGAAGATTTAAGAGAATTATTGGTGTACATTTTATCAGTAATTCCAGGGTAACCTCTCTTTCTTTGTTGTCAGGTCAGTCCTTTTTCTCAGCAGTTACAATGCGTACTCAATTCAATTGAGTCTCATTTAAGAGTGTCTGTTGGTTCAAAAGATTGACTGAGATGCAAGAGTTGCATTTGCTAAGATTGGGGTGAAAATGCACTACAAACAGCAAGGATAACTTTCTAAAAAATTTGGACACATAATGCAGTCTTGCCAGTAACAATTTACACTAGAATGGTGCTGAGATCGTGTCTGGTTTACCTGAAGAATTTCCTATGGAATAAAATACTTCTGGGTTTGGGTATTTTTTCTCTTTTACTGGAAGAAAGGGTGAGAATGACCAAAATACACAAAGATTACTTTCGGTGTGACTCATTCACTTAGGAAACCTTAGCCTTAGCCTTGCTCCTGTAGGTAGAGTCTACTCTTCTCTGTAAAGAAACATAAGAGCAAACCACAAATGCAAGAGTGGCATTAACTTGTCAAAAATCAAGGCATGATTAATAATCCTTCTCTGAATTAAGAATGCAAGAGAGATATGCAGGAAATTGAAGTTAAAATTCTCAGAAAAAAAATGGAAAAAATATCTATCTGTATAATTTGAAAGGGGGGGGGAGACCTTAATATTGAGCTATATTTTTTCCTTCAAAAGTACCTTTTTTTTTTGATATAGCCTTTTACTAAAGTTGCTAGGAAGTAGACTCAAGGAAAATAGATGTTTGTGTGAAATGATTTTAAAAATCCAAAAATGCTTTCCTGCTTTTTCAATATCTTGATTTGATTTAATTGACAACGGTCCATTTTTTTCCACTGCTCCTCTTTCAGTCAGTAGGAAAAAAGTATTGTCTCTACAGCAGAAAAGGAGTAGAATAAAAAACAACATATTCTGTTTTTCTTTAACGTTTTAAAGCCTGGCTTTTGAAAAGAGAATTTTGAAAAAATAGTCTGAAGGAAAGAGGAAGACATTTTCTAAGTATCAGAGGAAAGCTTTTTAGTGTGAGATACTTTTCCCTGAGAGAGAGGTGTAATCATTTATCTGCAGTGATGACTTCTCAGAGTGAATGTCTATCACTTACCTAAAATGAAATTTACTTCTATCACTTCCAAAAACATTGAGACTCATGTCTTATGCAACTTTCAACATGTAAATAACTTGCTGAGCCAATGAAATTAAAATCAGACAAGATATCAAGATCTGACAGGCAAGGTCACTGGAATAAAATCAGCTTGTATAAATGCCCACAGAGACTGAACTGAGCAGGAAAAGATAAATTTGTTAAATTGTTTGCAAATTTGCAAGGTTTAAAAAAAATAGACCTGTACATGCCTGGAATCCTCCAAAGAGTATTCCTGTTTCACTTGTATGTCAGTTAATCATTTGGATTGATTGTATTTTAAGATCTTCTGTGCTTCATGCCAGCCATGATAGGAACTGGTGTAATTACTTATTATTTCAGAAATACTAGTAATTATTTCTTCTGTGCTGTTATTTGAATTCTATTCATAAATCTTAAAGGTGTTGTCAGAGCAAGTAAATATCTGTGCCTTGTGGCCAGCTTTGAACAGGTTGCTTATGACACACCAGTTCTAATTATGTCTTTTAGAACAAAACAAACATCTTGGAGAGTAACTAAAAAATAAATTTTAAAAATTAAATAATAAGTAGAAAAATAAACAGCATCAGATTTTGTAGAGGTTAGGAGAAATCTCTGGCTACATTACTAAGCAGAGACAGAGAAGCAGTCCTCATAAGAAGATTTCGTAGTTGTTTCTGGTTTAAAATATAAGGCATATACATGTACATTTCCAGGGCAAATATCAAAACATGAAACTATCATAGAAGAAAAATGGGTACGGCTTAGGGGTTTTTTGTTTTGTTTTTGCTTAAGCGAATTTCATTTCATGGTATTTCTGAATGGAAAGATCTCCTATTTTAGAGATAGTGGTTATAATTTGCAAACAGTTGCAATCTGCAGTTGTTACCTGCTGTAACTGTGTTCTCTTGTGAGTCAATCAACTGGTGAGAATGCTACCTCCACAATATTTCTGTGCTTACATAGGATCCAGCTATGCTTTTCACAAGTAAGACAAACCCATGCACACAAACTCCAACTTGTATTACTGAGATTTTCGCCAAAACACATGTCCTAGTACTTCTGACTCATTTTATTTTTCAGTAACTTGACATTGTTACTATTTCTTTCAAATCCTGCTGGTTTTGATATATATAGAGATAGAACAAATACTGCCATTATTACTGGTATGGAAATGTGTTGTATATTTCCCTCGTCTATCACTAAGTTTACCTGCATTTTTATTCTATCATAGGTTTCCATATGGTCCTCTGTTACCTTTATTTTACAAAATATAAAGCAAGATTGGTGCTATTCCTCACAAATGTGTGAGATATTTTTATTTGTTCTCTACAGTATAAATGTATGGTTGTGTCTTAATGTTCTTTATAAATAGAGAACACTTGAAAAATAGCAATAAATCTTGTTTCCTAAAAGTCCTTTCATTAGCCAATGATATTTCTACATCAAGGTGTTCAAACGTCACTTAAATTCATAGAGAAGTATGAATTGGTTAGTAAGCAAACAGGTTTATAAAATAAATACATTACCAAGGTGAAAGAAAGCTATAATTGAATAATAGATGCTGGCTCACTTTTTATACTTGTAGAGCTCTCTTCAAAATTACCATTGAGAGAAATTTCATCAATGTGTAAAGAAGAAAACCTGCTCTTACATGCTACAAAGACCACCTTGAACATACCAGGCATACAATACTCTCTACTCAAATAGCTTCAGAAAGCCACAGTTCTTTCTAGCAGAATAATAGTTTTATTGTTGCAGCGGACAGATAAGTACAAAATAAAACAAATTCAGGATTTCTATTTGATTTAGAACATATTTTCAGTGTTAATTTTAACACATACAATACACAAGTAAATGGGGCAGTTTGTAGGATTTGTTTTTCCTTTACATCCAGCCGTTCTGCCCCTTAGATAGGTTCAGTGCTTTCTTCTGTTAACACTTAGCAATTGCTCTCTATTTTGCACTAAGTTATAAATTTTCTATCTGTTTTACGTTTTTTAAATAACTTAATTTGTTCTGTTAGAAGGAGGTTATTCTCTGCCATCATATCAGGTTAAAAAATCTTCCTAGGACACAGAAAAGGTAAGTCTGTCAGTGGATGAAGGAATTCAAAATTATATTTCTGCAGTTCATCTTCCTTTTTATTGATATAAAAAGACTGAAAATCATCAGGCTAATGAGCTTCCGTTTTTCAATAAAGCAAAATACTACCAGTAATAAATTTTAATAAATGAATGTGCAAATAATTCTGGATGTGTTTGGAATATTAAATACTTTGAGGCTGTTGCAATAAATAAAAAGCAACTCAGTGAGTTTTTTGCAAGCTCTTCCAGGGTTTTCTTGAGGGCTGTCCTTTTTTGTTTGTTTTGTGTTGTGTTTTTTTTGTTGTTTTTCAGCCAATTTCATTTCAGGGTATTTCTGAATGGAAATACTTTGTGGAACTATAGCAGAGTTAAACTATTCTGTGCATGTGTGGGAAGGGAAGGAACAGAATAGAGGCTATGTATGTGTTTCAATTCTCATCAGCCTAGCTAACCAGGGAATCTAGAATGCTATAGCAGCTAATATGTGTATGGAAGCTTAGATAAAGTTCTGTTTGGTCACAAAATAGTTTTCTTCAGTTATATTATATTAATTTAAATTTCCTGATAAATAATTGATTTTTTTCATTAGCAAAGTAATTTTAAATCTCAAATTCAACATTTTGATTTCCAACCAGAAGTAAAACTTGAAAAAAGGTAACGAAAAAAACAAACCTCAGTCCATCCTTCTGCCATCTTCAAAAAGAATTATTGTAACTATTTAATGATTTTGTTTTCATTGCAAAGTTCATATTTTAGATCATGTTCCAATTTATTTTAAATCGCAAAACGATGCTGTTTTAAAGTCTTTGTTTACATAGCTACCCAGGCCATAATAGTAATGACCTTGTTTTTAACGTCCATGCTATCATCTTTAATTTTACTTTATTATATACTGTGCAAAGAGAATACATAAAATATTATTCTATTGACGCAATCTTGAGAGAGATTCTTTTTTCCTCTTTAAAAATTTGGAATAACTAAAATTTTGGAGGGAAAGCTGTGTTGTTGTTCATACAGACACCAGGTTTTCCATTTTCGCTTTTTACATCTTACTGCTTGCGATGATACCTATATTTCAGTTTAGTTTGCCTCTTCTTGTTTTGTTTTTTTTTTTTGTTTCTTTTTTGAGTATGTGTTTGAATGGGAATCTATTCTGAAAGGCAATTATAATAAAATGGAATCTCCTTACTCGCTTTGCTCGCAGGGTATGTTCATACCATATTATGTTACTGGCTAATGTGTTCTTCAAGGACTCCGTACTTTTATTTTTGAATGATTTGTTGTTGTTGCTTTAAGTTTTCATAAAGCTTTTTTACCAGATCTTGTCTTCTCTGTTTTCAAACCTTGAAGTTTTATCAATAATCTTGCAGGTAGCATGAAACATTGTATTAAGTGTAAAATAACTGCTAAATGAAGAATTGTGGACTGACAAGTTTAAGATTAATGTTATTCTAAATATTTTGAAAGTCAGAGTGACAAAGTCATAAGTAGGTATTTTATTACATTGTTATATTTGTATATATCAGTCTACTGTGAGAAGTATCGACTAATTCAGATGTTTTCTATCATTTGTAAATAGTGTACAATGCACAGCAGGGATTGATTTTAAAACATGGAGCCATATACCAAATCAAAACATTTTTTTAAGATCTGCAAGTTTTTTTAGAAAATGTATATTCTGAAAAGAATCAAGGGACAGGGAGTAAGTTACGAGAAAAAAAAATTTCAGCATGTTTCAATGACTGTTTAAGAAACCAAATATCTGTTTTCAGAAAATGATTTTCAGATCATCTGTCTTTACACACCCTCTAGGTTTAATTGCTTTTAGCATTGCTTCAGCAGTTTCATCTATAAAGAATGCCTTTTAGCCCCACAGAGAGTCTTGGTTGCAGAATGACCATATTTTATAAATACAGTGCTGAAAAAGCAGTAGAACAGTTGAAGCCTATCAAATCATCTGAGTATTTGGTCAAGAATTCCAAGGATGTTTGTAATCTTTTTTTCTTCTGAGGGGAAGAATCTTATTGTTTCCTTTTGAATTTGGAATTCTAAAGAAAATGAATCCTTCACTATAGCAAATAGGTATAAAATATGTGTGCATGTAAATATGTAACTGGCGTCTGGTAACAGGAAGTTATTAGACTTGGCACATTGATCCTTTTCATTCGCTTATGTAGCTTTTTTTATACCAGACTGTCTTGCATCTGATTCTATATCTTCATTATATAGTTAAAATGACATAAACAGCTTCTGTGAAAATCCGTGGCTATTCGTGAGATATGCCCTGCACAGAACACAGTCTGTTTGCCTGGAGTGGTTAGGATAACTGCCAAGAACAAGCAAAAACTATTAAAATCAGACTTCTCAGAAGCAACTTGGTTAAACACAGTTCATGCAGTAGCTAAACACCACGTGAACTTAGGCATTGTGCTCTGACTTATCACGCTTTCTCAAAGGCGGGAAGAAAATGTTTGCCTTTTGTCTTTTCTATCTGATCAGTAACTCTGACTTTTAACAACCAATTTACTGTATATTATGGATGTCTGGACTATCTTCTTTGGAAGAATCATGAGGAGCTCAGTCTGAACACATTGCCAAGATGATCTGCGGTAACGATCTGAAGCCTCTTCCATTTCTCTGCTGTCTGGAATCCTCTCTTCCTGTCAATCAAGCATCCCCTGAGTGTGGCTTATTTACACTTCTTTTTGCTTAGTACATCCAAACTGTGTCCAAATCCTGCTTGTGTTTCCAAATTCATGTCTCTTCCCTGTTTCTTTTTTTTCCCCTTTTTTCTTTCTTCCTTTCTTGCTGGTCTGACTGTATCAGTTCGCAGCTCAGTTTCTGAAACATACTTTTATTTTACTTCCCTGAAAATCAAATCTCATCTTCCTTTCCCCTAAAAAGTTAGGAAACATAATTGCTATTATAATTTACATTCCCATCACTTTACGATGGTGAATACCTTATTTCAAATTTAATCACTTGCTCCTTGTTTTATTTTGCCATGGTCCTGTCTAATGCACTGTGGAGTACAGTCCCTTGTGCCTCACCTATTCTCCACTTTGATTTGGTTTGCCTTTTTAACGGTTCACCTTTGGATTCCCTCTTATATACTTTCTGTCTTTGGGTTTTGTTCTGCTCCTTGTGTACAGATTTTCTACACTGAAATTATTAACATTTAAGTCATCATCCTTTTCAAATACATCTCCAGATTGTGGCTGTAACTGTTGTTAGGATCTGAAAGAACAGAAGGGGAATTACTGAAATACTTTTAGTTTACAAATACCATTATTAATGGGTAGCTCTCTGAATTGCAACTAGAATCATTATTTATTTGTTGGTTTTCTGTTAATCTTATTAATATTATTATTAATTGTTGCCTATCTGTTAAGACCACACCAAATTTTAAAACTAGATAGAATTCTTCAGATTTTTATTTTGAATAAAATTTATGCTCCTAGTTTGTGTTAGTGCTCTTCAGAATGCTTTCTAATGCTTTGTGTAGTAAGTATGTATGCAGAGCAATAGAATCTCTGTTCTAATACACATAATTTGCTATAAAACTGAGTGAACATACTAGGAGTCTCAAATAAGACCTTTTTTTCCATTGATATTAGTATCTTCAGCAATGATTTGCCTGAGGAACTGTATCTGTGGATGTTAGGTACTGAGTAATTATAATTTTGTAGAACTGCAGTGTGATCTTCATAAACCATGAAATAGTTTAAAATTAATGTCCTGGCATTAAATAAAAGTAAGTATTAAGTCTCCCAACACTAGGAACTCTGAAAGGCACGTAAATGAGATACAACTGGAAGAAGTTTATTCTTACTCAAGAACTTTATAAATAGCACCTAAGGAAGACATCAAGTCGTGTTTTGTTGGGTTTTTCTTAGCTAACCCATTTTCTTCCTTTTGATTCAGAAAAATGGTTCCTTGTGCCATTAATTTTTCTGATCAGTTTTTATTTTAATTTCTGGAAGGTCTCACATACATCAGTAAAGAAAAACTGCTTCTGTGGTTTTAAAGTATCATCGCTTTTGATAATTAAAGTCATTATACTGACTTCTAGTGTAGTTCATCTGTGGTACAAAAGATATTAATTCATGTGTTGGGGGACAGGGAAGGGGGAAAAGGAGAGTGAACAAGACCAATTCCCAGTCCACTAAAGCTAGCTTGTGCTAAAACTATGTTTCAGCTATTGTGACAAGCAGGTGTGCTCTGAGTCATGAGCTGTTTTCACAGGGAAATGTGTATGGCCTGCCAAAACAGATTACTCCACTTTCTACAAAATTAGCCCTTGCAGAAAAGAACAAGGCATGTGCCCGGGCTTGGCCCTGTAACTCGTGCTGTCTCCAAAAACACAACAGTACTTGCAATTATTGCATCTTGCTTGTATTGTGTTACATAGATTGTGTTAATTCTTGTTTGTTATTGGATAAAGAATTTTTAAAATTACTTGTTTATTTAGATAAAGTTATATTCTCAGTTACAATGTTGGAAAGACTGTTGCTGAGATAAAGTGATGGAATTTATTGATGACTACATCAAGGTGCAATTGTTTTGCTATCAGTTATTTTGTACTTCTCCACTTTTCAGGTTGAGTTTGCATTCCAGCAAGTAACAGCATCATGCATAGGACTTGCTATATTTTAGCCTGCTGTTTTGTCCCTTTGTTTTACTTGTAGAACCACAGATTGTAAATGGAGTATCGTAGGGGGGAATCTTTGGAGAGCTTACTGTTCATTGCTTTGAAATTGAAAAGTGTGTTTCATGAACTTTTTCCCTGCTAATGTAGGAGATTTCATTACGTGTCAGCCACAATGTAAGCAGTTCTGCAATTGAGAAATTGCTGGATTTCCCTTTGGGTTTTCTCAAAGCTGACTCTTTGAGCTTGGAAGGCTGACCTGAGATGCTAAGTTATTACCTAGGATACTCTTATTAAGGATCATAGGATCACATAAGCTGGAAAGGACATTAAGAGGTCTCTAGACCAACCCCCTGCTCAAGGCGGGGACAGCTTTGAGGTCAGACAGGTTGCCCACAACTTTATCCATTGGGCCTTCACGCCCTACAAGGACAGAGACTAGGCAGCCTTGCTTGGCTGTCCTTAGAATGAAAAAGCTTTTCTTTATATCCTGTCTGAACCTCTCTTGTTTCAATTTATGCAAGTTACCCTTGTCCTTCTGCCATGCACCACTGTGAAGAGCCTGCCTGTCATCTTGATATGCTCCCCATAGGTAGCGTGGGCTGCTGTTAGGCTCCCTCAAAGCCTTCCCTTCTCCAGACTGATCAAGACCAGCTTCCCCAGACTCTCCTCACAGGGAAAGTCCTTGACCATCTTGGTGACCCTTGTTGAGTTCCCTCCAGTTAGACAATGTCTCATGTATTGGGGGGACCACAACTGGACGGTCTATCACCTGTTAATCCATTTGCTTAAGAGGTCAACTGGATTGCAGGTTAAGCAAAATTATGTTGACTACATTTCATAAAAGGGGATTGATTTTCTACAGCAATGTTGTGGTCATTCCCTTGCCATTCAGAATGTCCTGATATACAATGGAAATTGTTTCATGCTCCATAACAATGAAGTAGTTATTTTCAAACACCACCACCACAGTTTATATGATGTTTCCGACAGTTACACTATTACAGTTGTGTGGCAGAAACCCTGCAGGAACCCTGTGTAACAGTGTAGGTTGGTGCAGTGCCCAGATTTTTCCCTGTCAGTCAGATTTCGGGGATTCTGTGAAAATTACTAACCTGGTTTTTGTTTTGTAACTTTATGAAACTTGAAGAATTTAGGATGAAATAATTTACTTTTTCTGCTAAAATATATAAAATATTTCATAAAAATAAATAACAGGACAGAGCAGGGTAGAAAATTTTAACTTTCCAGAATGATTGCTTATAGGAAGCTGTTAGCTTGAAAATACCTTTCTCCAGTAGTTTAATTTTTAAATGTCATCTCTTTAAAAATCAGCATTAATATCTGTTGGTTTGTTGTGTTGTTTTTTTTTTTTAAAAAAAAGATTTCTAGGAATTGTTTTCTTCATGGTGCATACAGCTACCTAAGTTAAAAAATAAACATATTACTCCATATTCCCCAGAGTCTCTCCAAAAAAGCAAGATCATGATTTTGTGAAAGTCTGTATTGTTTACAGTGATATAAAAAAGTGTAAAAGATTTAGGAGGCTTCTTTTTTCTTTGACAGCTGTGTGGATACGTGTGATCTGAGATGGTTAGGAAAGTTCTTGAAGTCATAGAATGCATAGATTCTCTTTACTTCCTTTATCAAAAATGAAAAAAAGTCATTCTTCCAACATCTCACCATGTCCAAACCTGTATCTTGGAATCTGGCTTCATCTTTTTCTTCCCCAAAACACAGTTAATCAAAATATAGATGGTGGTTGCTTCTGTTTAAAGCTATAGCTGCTGTCTCTGACAAACACAAGCTTTACAGAAAGAAACTTCAGTCTTTTTGTATAAGTAGATAAGAGATGCAGTGATGGGTGTCATCAGGATTTTTTTGGTTACATTATTCCCTAGACCCCACTTAAATGACTTTGAAATCATGAAGATATTTGAAGAACAGAAACATCTGAAGAATTGTAAGCCTTGAAGAATGTTATTCTGTCTTTGCAGGAAGATACAGGTGTCCATCCATTCAGGCTTCAATCACAACAGCCCAGTGTTTGCACACATACCTTATCATAGCTATCCATCAAGTTCAAATTGCATTTTTCTAAATGGTAGAGAGATTGTTTCCAGCAGAAACCTTCAGGTTATTCCATGACTGTTTCTGATGAGGGTAGATTCTCACTAATTGGCAAACAGCATAAGTGGATTGGTTAATCATGAAATTCTGATGGTATTCATTTTCTGAAGATGTGTGACAGGTGTGTAAGTGATGTCCTAAATTTTTTCAAATATTAAACATGAGTTGTTTTACTTTTTTTAATAGTTTTCATATTTAAAGTCTTAATTATGTATTAATGGCGTTGTTTTCAAAGGGCTTTTATGTATCACTGTTCTGAAATTAGGCTTTGGACTAGATCACACCTTTGTGAATCTCTTCTTTCTTGCTGAGAATAGGAGCTTTACAGTTGTGTAGCAATGGAACTTCAACAGGGCGGGTGCATGCATGTACCAGTACTCCTAGATGTAGAATGAATGTGTAGTGCAAAAATATACATTTATTGAAGAAGATGCTTTCCCTTTCTTTCTAGTAATAGCGTCCCCAAATATTTTGCTTATCTTTTCTGGTCTATGATATCCACACTATATATACAGAGGGAGCATTAGGAGTAGTATTGGGAGGTAAATCTATTACCTGTATCTTATTGATATCCATATTACCTTCCACAGAAAAAATAGGCAATATTCAAATTTGGTTTTGCAGTAATTTCAGTAATAGAGGAAGAATAACAAAATTTGCTTAAATAGGAAAGGTAAGGCTGAAAGAAAGAAGCCTTACGTGCTGCTGTTTGTGATACAAGTAAAGAAATTTAAGATGGTAAATTAATGTGGCACCGGATAATATGAAGTAATTTACAGGCGGCAATTTACTCCTGTAGTCCCGATCAGATATAGAAGTGTTGAATTCGTATTTTCCTTCAGATGGTTACTTGATAAAATCAGAACGTCCTTTAATTCAAAAGAACATGTAAAACTCTGTAGTCAGTGCAACTACATTAAACAAGGAAAAAAGTGGCTGCAGAATAGCAGTATACTCAAAGAAAGGAGACAGTCAATGATAACTGGTTTATATCTTCAAAAATTGCTACAGCTCTACAAATGAAAAGTATATCATTAAAGAGAAAAGTTATATCATACTTTTTAAAAAGAAAATAGATATTATTAAATACTCTTAAGCAACCGGTGCATAAGTGTATCTAGACATGATTTATGTATTAATTGAAAATTGGGGAGCATTGCCTGAATTTTAGAATTGCAGAAAGCAGACTTTTCTTATGAGAGCAAAATACAAATCTAATGCATTTGTAAAAGGTTCCTCGGTTATGAATGTATAAAATGCTATGGCAACATCTTTCTGGACATTCAGAAGAGCATAAGGAGCAGTTGAATGACAGGGTGCCTAATTTATTTTTTTTCTTCATCTGCTTCTTGGTCACTAAAAAACATTATGGTTTGTGGCCATCTAGTGGTGAATCCTTTTTAAATACACTAAACTTGTTCAGAATTTTAATAAACCACTTTTCTAGCTTTGCTGTGCAAAACTGAATTACAAAACAGTTTTGGGTAAAAAATAATTCTGTATATATTTTGTACAGGAGGATAACATCTGTCAAGGTCATTTCCTTCTTTTCTGTCTTTTTCCAAGACAAAACAATTTTTGATGTTAACAGTTTCTTTTTAGCAGTCAATGTTAATGTGCATGGGGTTTTTCCATTTTTATTCTGTAATTTTTTAATGCCCAAGTCCTTAGTAGTAAAGTAGTGAATTTATTTCGTAGCAGAAATTTATAAATTTTATAAATTATGTTTCCAAGATACAAAATAGTCTGTAAAATATCTTTGAAGTATACATCAGTTCTGAAAGCAATTCATATTCCTTAGTATCTATGACTCATGAGAAATTTGGTAGACAATATGCTAGCTCTCCTCTTTAAGTCCTTATCACTAAATTTCCTTGGTAATAACATTTTTCTAGTATTTTTCTCTGAGCAATGATTTTAAAATGTCGTAGGAAAATTATTCTCAGAAGCAGAAGGGATTAATGTAAGTATCAGTAGGAAACAGTGTAGTAGAAGAAACGTGGCAAGTCACCTCTTGAATGAGATGTGTCTGCATGGTTTGTGAGAACTGGTGGACTTTAACATCTGCTAAGTCCCTAACAAATGAAAAGCGGAAATTTTGTTTGTATTAGAGAAATAATTCAACAAGCATATGAGTAGCAGATGTAAGTGTTTGTGTTTCTTGTTTTCACTAGATAATAGCAAAAATCTGAAAATTTGGTGGTTCCATTTTTCCTTAATTGTTTTTTCCTTAATTGGGAAATGGACTGTAAAATGTTTTTTGTAATGATTTTGCCTTTACCTTTTCTTTCTTTCATCAAAATGTCATTTTTTCATATCTGACCATTCCAACTAGCAGTTCTTTCAATTTTCACAGTGTTGACATAGACTTCTGCTTTTTTTTTTAATTGCTGTAGACATTTCTTCTATTTAACTGTAGATTTCACCAAGATGACAGATAAGCATAATACAACAAAAATTCTTTAAACTCACTATCCAGCATGCCACCATCCATCCATTAACATTGAACATTGTATCGGGATGGTATTGGGTTAATGTATGTAATGGTTTGTTTCATTTTCAGGTATTTGGAGTGGATGACAGCCAGGATTATAATAGGCCTGTTATCAACGAGAACCAGAAAGATTTAGTAAAAGATTGGGCTATAAATTCTGCTACAGTAGTGCTGGAAGAAAAAAGACCACTGAGTACAACTGGATTTCTTGACACAGAGGTAGAATTTAATTTTTGATGGTCTTCTTTTTTCTTCCAATAAGAGAGAGCACTAATAACTGACCAGTAAGTGTTAAACAGCAAACAAAACCTTGCCTAGAAAACGTTAGCTCAGATCTATAAGTATTTTATTTTTCCTAGGCCATTATTGCATTGTCAAAACTTCTCTGTCAGAGACAGGCACGTTACCTTGTGAAGGTGTTTTAAACTTTGCTACCTTTCTATGTGCACTAACACCAGTGTATTGGAAATGTAGCAGGAGCTTCCTTGCGACATTATATTTGTAACATACACTTGCATAATACATACTTCTTGTAAGTTTTGCAGCAGAACTGAGGAAAAACTGATATGTTTTATAGCCCAAATCAACTGTATTCAAATTCAGAAATAAGGTGTATGCATTCAATGTGAAATACAAGGTCACCTAGGAAAAAAATGATGGATAATACATTTCAAATTTTCTTCCAAAGCCAAAGGACTTTAGCTTTTTGCGTTCAGGGTTTGAGTTCCCAAGTGAGATGCTACTCGTGAGAAGTCACTTATGTTAATTTCCTCAGAAGCAGTATAATCAGTTGGTAAAAAAGTATGCAAAGGAAAATGCCTGTTCTTTATATATGACTCAGAATATGCACACAAGCTAGATGTTAACCGTATTTCATATTGAAATCTTGGGAGGCATTCTGATATCGTTGTGATGGATAAACTGTAACTTAAAACGTGTTGGGAACAGAACGGGCTTACACTGGAGCAGAATTAATCTGGAAACAGTCACGACGCACACCACACTTACTTCTGTGTGCCATGGCGAACTGTTTCTGAAGTATGATCCTGTAAATTAGCAAACTTTAAAAATAATCAAATTTTCTGGAATATATCAAGAGCTTAAAGTATGAGTGTGTGCCTGCTATGCAAATATGTTGGTTTTAGTATGTAGGAATCTGTTTCTCCTAGAGAAGGTGTGGTTTGTCATGGTTGTATTTTAGCTACTGTGCAATCTTGATACACTAAGTATGTTACTGTATCTCGATTAGTATCTTTGAATAGTTTCTCTAAGGTTACTGTTTCAAGCAAATTATTGCTGTACAGCATGGGCATATCAGGTGGAAGAATCTGACAAACTTTGCCTTTCACCTTGCCTGTTTGCATGAATCTATAACCACAGGTTTTCCTTCTCTTCTTTTTCATGCCTTTTGCAGCATTCAGCTCTTTTGTGCTATATCAGTTTTCAAGATTATTAAAACTATTGATATTTTTCCATTTCTATAATTTCATAATCAAAAGAAGACATTATTTTATGAGCATAATTGAGATTTCTAGGTGTCATATTTTGCAAATAACAGGGTTTGATTTTAGAGGACTGGGACTTCAGCAATCATAGGGCAGGTTTAAGGATCCTTCTGGCGATGGCATACTAAAACTCGCTTTGATTTGGGTTGAAATTACAACGGATGATGCCTTTTTATTACTGTGGATGCTTTGCTGAATAAAAAGGTCTCTGTATATTGGAAAGGGAATGGGTTATTTGGCATAGTCTTAATTTACAAGATTGTTATGAGGCATAATAGGGGAAAAATGAAAATTGGTAGGTAAAGGAGAAAAACTGACATAAGCAATGTGGATATAGCAAGAATTAGTGTAAGAAGAGTTGAGGACAGATGAAGGTGGAAAAAGCATACTAGAGAAATGTTAAAAATAGAAGTTGGCTGATACGTATATACATATTGATATATATATGTATATAAGTATTGATAAGTAAAAGATAAGCTAATTCAGAAAAACAGAGGTGTGTTTTGTAGTTTCATAATGGGAAAACAATGATGAGGATAACTGTTGAGAGAAGATTGTAGTATTTAAAGTCTTATTACCAAAACTCACACTCTGTTTGTTTTATCATTAGGAAAGGGAGAGGCAAATGTGTTTGATTTGTAAAGTACGTAGGTATGATGTTCTCATTATATACAAACTTTACTTCTTGTGGGTTTTGGAAGACTTGCTGCATTACTGGAAGACTGAGCTGCAGATGATAAGTTAATAAACTTTATTGAAGATCTTGGCTAAATAGTGAGGTAACCTCGGGGGAGCTCAGTGTTCCAGGCTTGCATCCACTTAGATTGTGGGTGGACCTTGTTCCAGCTGCCCATCAAAGTTGTATCCATAGATGATTTAGTAGAATAAGGTGAATCCAGAACATGATTGACATAGAAAAATTCAAGAATAAACATTTTAGAGATTTCAATTCAGGAAGATGGAAAAGATGTCTCGGGAAATTATGACAATTTTATAAAACGGATTTTGGGGTTGAAAGATTATTTTGAACTTAAATATCTTAACTTTACAGCGCTTGTGAGGTATCATGAACAAGGTGTGTGGAAAGGATCTAAATACTGCTGTTATTTTAAAGAAATTATTAGCTTTTCCTTTGATACGGTACGTTTTGGTACTTTGGACTAGTGTATGTCATGAGACTAAATGAAGTGTGGAGTGAGTGTCTGACACAGTTGGATTGAGCCTGCATGCACTGGTTCTTGCTTTTTCGGTGATTACAGGTAGGCAGTAAAAATACTAATTCCGTCTATTTAAAATATTTAAATGTTGTTATTTTCTATATTATAAGCTGCCACTTGCCAACCAAGGTAAGTGTGATTTAAGAACCAAAGTTAAATAAGATAGAGAACAAAGAGAATATTATTGTTGTTGTCGTTGTTATATTTAGTTATTCCTACTGTGTGAGCTTGATTAATACAAATACTGCAGATATTTGGGCTATGATTTATCCATCAGCTTCCATTGAGTTTTTAGCGGCCAGTTATCTATGCTAACCACAGTTCTTAAATAATACGTGGTTTATCTACATTGTCTGTGATGTGCATCTTAAGGACATACGTGGTTTTTGTTTGGTTTGTGAGGTTTTTTTAAAGTTTTTATTAAGACTGCAGCACAGTTAGAAACCTGGTTCTGTGTCTGCAGGGACATCAGTGCCATTGACTACAGTGTTTCTTTTTCTACTTTGAATGCCCATTTCATCTGTTTCCCTCTGAAGATAAAATAAATAATACTGATGACATTCTGAATACTGAATAACTTCATTCCAGTAAATATTTGCTGTATTGCTTCTTACAAGTTGGGAACTGGTGTGTATATTTAGAGGCTGTATTTCTTTTTCTTTGTCCTCTCTAATTACACTAATTTTCTGTCTTTCTGTAGAACAAACCATTCAGTCTGAAGTTTGGTACTTAGTTTTGTTTGAACTTAGATGCTATACTGAAACATAGAATGAGTGCGTCACCAATGTCATATGGCTGTGAAAAGGCAAATATGACCCTTGGATACCCTGGAAAATGTATTGTCAGTAGAAAAGGGCAGTGTTGTCACCAGGGTGGAAAGTGTTGGTAAAACTTCCTATGAAATACCGGCAGTAGAATTGTTACCATTCTTTAAGAAGGGTGAATACAAGACTAGAGAAGGTACAAAGAGGTCTACCCAGATTATTAAGGAAATTGAGATTTACCTTGTAAGAACAGATTGATAGAATTCATTTAGTCTAGCAAAGTAGTAGCTGAGATGGGTTTTGCTGTATAAGTGGAGTAAATGCAACAAAAGGAAAAGGAACTATTTAAAATAGATGTCAGTGTTGTTCCAGGAACAAACATGAAGGCATTGGCTGTAAATAAAGTGAGTATAGAAATTTGAAAAAAGAGTGGGAGTGGGTTGGGGAGGGGCTAAAAGAACTGCTTTCAAGACGCACTTCAATTTATGAAAGGATGGCATAATATGATTCTTACAACATGAGATCATAGAAAGGTTAGAGTTGGAAGGGACCTTAAAGATCATCTAGTTCCAACTCCCCTGCCATGGACAGGGACACCTCCCACTAGACCAGGCTGCTCAAAGCCCCATCCAGCCTGGCCTTGAACACTTGCAGGGATGGGGCATCCACAGCTTCCCTTGGCAACCTCTTCCACTGCCTCACCACCCTCACAGTAAAGAATTTCTTCCTAATATCTAATCTAAATCTACCCTCCTTCAGTTTGAAACCACTACCCCTCATTCTGTCACTACAATTCCTGATAAAGAGTCCCTCCCCATCTTTCCTGTAGGCCCCCGTTAGGTACTGGAAGGCTGCTATAAGGTCTCCCTGGAGCCTTCTCTTCTCCAAGCTGAACAACCCCAACTGTCTCAGCCTGTCTTCATAGCATAGGTGCTCCAGCCCTCTGATCATCTTCATGGCCCTCCTCTGGACCCACTCCAACAGGTCCATGTCCTCCTGTTGGGGACCCCAGAGCTGGATGCAGTACTCCAGGTGGGGTCTCTCAAGAGAGGAGCAGAGAGGCAGAATCACCTCCCTAAACCTGCTGGCCACGCTTCTTTTGATTCAGCCCAGGATGCAGTTGGCTTTCTGGGCTGCAAGCACACATTTCTGGGTCATGTTGAGCTTCTCATCAACCAACACCTCCAAGTCCTTCTCCTCAGGGCTGCTCTCAATGCTTTCTCCGCCCAACCTGTCTTTGTGCTTGGGATTGCCCTGACCCACGTGCAGGACCTTGCACTTTGCACTGTCAAACTTCATGAGGTTTGCATGGTCCCACCCCTCAAGCCTGTCCAGGTCCCTCTGGATGGCATCCCTTCCCTCCAGCATGTTGACTGCACCACGCAGCTTGGTCTCATTGGCAAACTTGCTGAGGGTGCACTCAATACCACTGTCCAGGTCACCGACAAAGATGTTAAACAGCACTATCCCAGTACCAACGTCTTAGGAACGCCACTTGTCACTGGTCGCCACTTGGACATCAAGCTGTTGACTGGAACTCTTTAAGTGCAACCGTCCAGACAATTCTTTATCGACCAAGTGGTCCATCCATCGCATCCATCTGTCTCCAATTTAGAGACAAGGGTGTCATGTGGGACAGTGTCAAACGCTTTGCGTAAGTCCGGGTAGACGACGTCAATTGCTCTTCCCTTATCTACCAATCGTGTAACCCCATCATAGAAGGCCAACAAATTGATTACTGGAGATGACTGGAGTAAGTGGAGTAAGTTTTATGATACAGCTTGTTGAAATTTATTTTTAAAAAAATATTATTCTGCTCTGAAATGCCAAGTATGTCAGGTCATGTGTGTGTGCTGTGGGGTTTTCTTCAGATGTAGAGCCTGAAGCCCTAAATCTTCAGGCTGAATACTAAGTCCACAGAAATCCATTGGTACATTTTCTGAAGATCTATTACTCCAGTTTAGTTTGCATATGCAATAAGCATAAGGGAAAGCAGAGTTAATACAAATTTTAAAAGCTGGTGTCTTTTACCTAAACCAGCTTTTCTGGAAGACTAGGAAATTCCTGTTTGGTATTCAAGAGAAGATTTGGAGGATTGCTTCCTTGAGAGCCTGCAAGATGCAAATCGGTATGGATTATAGGAAAAACATTAGGATAACTAAATGTGACTTTTTTAATGTGTGTTTTATAAACCTTTCACCTTTTGAATATGCTTGAACTACTATCCAAAGAAATGCTTTTTGTAGCTTTGTTGTTTGTGCATGTATATAGCGAGAGTTGGCAAAACACACATTTACATCCGCTGCTATGTAGAAAATGGCTTTTTGGAAGTGTAATTACTTTCAGAGAAAAGTAATTTATCATGTTGCTTTACTACAGTTAATCTGCAAAGTCTTAATATATTTCTGTACTGTGAAGTGGAATCCAGATTTCCAATACGTACCATATCTGTATCCGTGTAATGGGTTAGGTGGTACACAAGGAAATAGTGGGAGTTTTCTGTAGCAAAGATAATTGGGACATCTGTCATATTTGGTTTTCACTGTAATTAATCGTTTTATTAAAGATGGAAGTTCACTAGTATGGACAAGAAACCAGAAAAGAAAATTTAGAAATATGAAAGAAAAATGAGGCTTCAGCAGTAGTTGTTGATGCGTAAATGCTGCACATTTTTGAATAGTATTTTTGTAATACTTTTTCTTGCACCCTTTTCCTTGCATTGTGTTCATAAATGCCCATAAATAACAGAAACATTGAACTGCCTTCCTTTGCTGTTATTAAACTTGAATTTTATAGCATTCTGATTCTAAGAAATGAATTCACAATGTGGAAGTTCACGTAGTAGTTCAAACAAATTATTTGGTGCATCTCTGACTTACTTCATTCATAATATTCTGAAAGAGATTAGTGATGTTGCGTTTGTTTGCATTAATTAGGGTCATTCCTTTAATCAGGAGAAATTCAAGATCATAAATTCAAGATCATCTTCTCAAATGTCTAAGTAACTTTTAATTTGAAAGAAGTCATCATACTCTAGATGACACTGTTCACCACTCCATTTCTGCTAAATAAATTTTATAAAACTTATGGAGTCGTTTCCTGGTCAGACTAGAATCCAGGAGTAGCCAAGGCATTAGGCAAAAATCAGCATTTTGAATGGAAGTGCCAAGATTTGAAGAGGCAGAACCTTTGAAATAGCTCCTACAAATTTCCTTGTTAAGCAAATTACTGGTATGTCCATGTCCTTTCCACCTCTTTTGTTCATCTTGAATTGTGATTTCTCATTTGACTTGCCTAGGCTTATGTAACTCCTTTGGAACTGTAGTCAATGACTTCTGTTATTTACAGTGCTTTGCCTTTTGAGTCCAATAAATTAGAATATGTAAACTTCTATAAAGCCTTTGATAGCGTACAGCCCACGTGTGTGTGCATGTGTCTTAAGTAAAAAATACTTCAGATACTATAACAACATAAGAAGATTGTTTAATTTTATATTTACTTTTATTACACTTCAGAAATTTTCAAGGTTTCAAAAGGCTTACCATCAAGAAAGTAAATTAACTTCTTTTCTAGGTCAGCTGCGAAAAATGATCAGATAGTGATTACATTGACTTCACTGTTACCCAATAGGATGGTTTAAACTAATCTTTGCTTCTTTTTTTGTTTAGGCCAAACAAATGATCTGATCTTCCTTTCCTTTCCATCATAAGTAATCTTGCTCTCTCAGTCCTTCAGGTAGTCTTTCTGTAATGAAGTAAATACAATATTTCATCTGGACAAGAGGGTCTTCTAAACTGGTAAAATGTCGCTTTCTTGTCTTCCTGAAGCACGTTTTTGTTTTTTGAACACACACACACACACACACACCCCTACACCCCTTGTTTTTTTCCTGCTCTTTTTCCTGAGCTGGGGACTGAAATTAACCCGGTTTTAAAACTAGCACATGTTCTATTATATTTTATACAGGTTCTGAGGTTTATAAGTTCTCTGCAATAGGAAATGCTGTTTATTCTGTACTGATTCTGCAACTGTACAGATTTTTGTTCGTTTGTTTGCTATTCTAGAGCTGGTAACTCTAAAATTTATTGAGGTAAATTCCTTTTTCAGCTTCCTCCAGGCAAATAGTGTCTGACATGTCTATTCAGGAAAAAAATGGAAAGAGGACATGCTTTTTATCAAACAGTTGTAATTTTTCTTCTGCTTTTTTTTCTTCTCTAGGAAGGTTCTCCTGCCCCTGGAGGTAAACGTTGGGTATCACAGTGGGCCAGTTTGGCTGCCAATCACACACGTCATGACCAAGATGACATCAGGTTGGAGTCATCTGTGCCTGCTCCATTAGAAAACGGTATTAAAAGCTGTTCTTGTTGTCATAATTTCTGCTGAAGGAACCTAAGAAGGGGAAAAAAGAGTGATTATGTACCTACCCCAGTAGCTTTTTCACACTAGTGCCACATCTTCACCTGAAGTTCTTCCACATTGTTGAGAAGAAACAGCATAAAAACAAGCCCAACAATAGTGTTGTTCAGCACGGCAGAAGAGTGCCACTATTAAACTGAACATTACTAAAACAAAAAATATATAAACTATTTAATATTAAAGAAACTTACACTTGAATGCCACTTGGGTTAGTCTGCATAGTATGTTTCTTTCCTTACATCTTTCTTGGTACTGGCCCCAAACTGGACAGATTGATTGTTAAACAGTCCAACCTTTTATATTTCTTGAAAACCGTAGAAACCACCTCCTCAGCGATGAACAACTTTATCTCCCTTTCTTGTGAGTGCCAGGTGTTCATGCTATGTCTCTCACTAGTTAAACTATTCACATTTCTTATTTTAAATGGTTTGTTCTTTAAGATCTACATTCTTGACTACAAAGGAGTTGCTTACCTTACTTCTCCTCCGCTGTTTTCTTGCTCTCGATTTCACCTTAGATGTGATGATTTAACACAGAATTCTAGCGTATTTTTTCTGCTGATGCTTGTGTATTGAGGAGCAGTTAATGTAGCTCTTCATTACAAAATTGACTGGTAACTACAAAGCAATGTCGTATTAATGAATGCTTCATATTCTGAAAGTGATACGCTCTTTAGTGATCAAGAAGTAACTAATTATCAGTGTACTACTTGAGAGATGTTTTTTTCCTGGAATTCCAGCATTTCCTCTTATTCCAGACAACTTTGAAATTTTCAGCATCAAAATAAAGTTTAAAAGATTTTTAATTAGGGGGAAAAAAATGTCGTTTAGAAGTAAAAATGCTTTCCTGTGTAAACCACTTCTGAAGGTATACTACCATCTACAGAACATGTCTAATAACCTCTTGTTAGATATCGGTGAGTAGAATAATTTTATTTGGGGTTTTTTTATGGATTTGAGCATCTCTTTAGTTTGGGCTTTTTTCAGGTGTTTTTGTGTTTTGTTTTTTTTTTTTCCCCCAAAAAAGTACATTCACAAGTGTAGTAAGTGTTCCCTATTTTTTTGTTAATAGCTGCTGGCTTTCTTCAGATTTTCAAGAATCCATGTGTCTGTTACAATTTCAGAGCAAACTACCTCTTTGACCTATAAGGTAGTCTCCCAGAAGACTGCAGTTTCAACTGATAAAAACAAGTCTTTACTGCTTTCAGAGTGGAACCCTGTGATTCTGGTCCCAGCACTTTGCCCAGCAGTCAGGTCTTCTGCAGAAGAAAAATTGCCTATTACTAAATTCTTCGTTTTTTCACCGTTTTTCCCACCACCACCACTTTGAGTCCTCAGACCAGTGTAAAATAATAGTGACAGAGATTTCTCTAAAGTGTTTGTCTATTTTACATGATACATGAAAAAAAAAAAGTGGGGAGGAGGTTCCAAAACCCAAATAATTATATTGTTCATATTTTTCTCCCCAACTTTTACGTTTCTTGATAAATTTAGATAACTCCCATTGCTCCTGGCCCACATGAGATGAACTGAACCATTGTCTGAACTGCTCAACCTTGAATCCCATAGGCAATAATTATTTTTTTTTCAAATTCCCTCTATTTCTCTTACACCATAACTTACTTTTAACTAGTGCATGCATTTCCTAAGTGGATTTGTGATAAATTTATTTTACGGCCCTCAGATTTTAGATAACACTAATCAATTAATTTAGATACTTTCTGTGTTCTTTATAGAGATCTTACCTGTACAATTTATTTTTTACTGAAAAAAAGCCAGTTAGCTTCTTCTCAAAAGAGTTAGCTTTTAATTCTGTGTGTTATTCTGGCACAATGAAAGGAAGAGAAAGAACATGACTTTTAATTCTAAAGTTGAATAAATAAGTTAACTACTTTTTTTAAAAAAAAATAAAAAGGTGAAACTGAAATATTATTGGAAATTTCTTCCAAAATGAAGCTGCTCTTATGTATTGATTAGTAACTGAATTTCTAGTCAGGTTTGTATTCAGCGGATGCAAGTATATGTAAGCATGTTTGATTAAATGGTTCATCAGATGCAGATATTTTTCGGATAATTTAGATCTTGAAGTAAGTTCACATGGTTTTGAAATCATAGAAAGTGAGGCTGTTTGTTAAAGCAAGCAATAAAATAACATTCCAAGTTTATAGTCTCATTTTACTTTTTGGGGAAGTTTACAGAGAAATTTTGCTTCTGATCTTCTGCAATGCAAACTTCTGTATTAGTGCATGGAAGAATTCTTACCAGTAACTGCTGTTTCTATAGTAGCTTTTCCGCTCCTCATAGCAGTTGAATTTTGCATAGGATACTAAAAGTCAATGGAGGTGGAAAGGGGGAAAATTAAATTATTTGATATACCTTGTACATGGAAAAATGGCAATCAAGAGCAAAATTTGCACTACTTGGAAGGATGAGGTGTACACACACAGCATGTAAAATCATAGCTGTTGAGACGAATCCTTTGGGTGGTTAACTAGGGGGGTTGGTGGTCTCTCTCTCTCTCTTTTTTTTTTTTTTTTTTTTTTGGTATTGTTTTAAATGGCCACTTTCAGATGGGACACTAACCAGGATCTTCTTCAGATCTTTTACCATTATAAGAACTTTTTGATTTAAGTGAAGCAACTACTGCACAATGCATACCCATACTGCAAGAATTCTAAAATAGTTAAGAAATACTGAAAACATTCAGGCGCCAAAGATGTAATGAAAATACAGTTTGATATGTATGTCCAAAGACCAGTTGACAAATCTCTCTTGCTGGCTTTGGAAATCTTAGCAGTTAAACTTCACAAAACATACATGGCCAGAGACAATGCTGAACAAATCTACATCTTTATTCTACTAAAGACTGAAATTCACCAAGAAGCAAGTTACGTGCCTAAATATATGTAAAAGATTTGATCTGGTAGGTATGTCTGAGAGAAGTCAGTCCTCACAGACAGCAATCACACTGATTTTCATTGAACCTCCAATGTTTTTATAATTTCTGAGAAAAATAGTCCAAGAATTAGAAAACCTTGCTTAGATTTCAGAGGTACTTCCTACTTCTCAAACGAATGTCCTAACATGGATTATACAAAAAATGTGTGAGTCATTTTGCATTATTCATCAAATGTGTGGCACACCGTACAAAGATAAAAGAAAGATTGAAGAGCTCAGATAGAAAGTAGCACATATGTACCATATGTACAGTATGTACAATTGTATCCATATAGTATGATTGTTGATATTCAATTAGGTGCTTAGAGACTTCTTGCAGAGGGGTAAGCCCTATACTTCTGTTTATATTCCTGTAACAACCAGTGTTGGTGGCAAGCCTTGATAGAAAGATCCCAACAGGGTAATGCAGAGCAGTTGTTTATAGATCTCTCCTGGTGAAAAGTGATTCGACAGATGTGTGTTAGTAAGTATGTCACATTATATTGCAACAACTGGCAAATGAACTTGCAAAAGGAATTGTTTTCTAAACAACATTCAAATTCAGAGCATTCATAGAGAAATTCATATTATCTCTGAGTAATAAAGCCTTGTTTCTGACAGCACAACTGTTAGGTTTGTTAAATGGGCAAGGAGGGCACAGTCATCACTGAAAACACAAAGTTTCTAAAATGGGGTTATTCAGTATCAATTATTCCTTGCAACAGTTCATGGGATGGCCATATTTTTCTGCCTAAAGAGCATTCTATATCCACTAAGAATTCAATGAAAGTGCTTCAGCGGTAGTACTGCCTTCTTTTGATGCTTTTTATACCTGTTCTCTGTATTTCTATACTACAGTGTCTTGTTTGGGTTAAAAGCTTTCTTTTTGCTCTCTCAACCATCATAAGCTCTTTCTTCACAAGTAGGGTTTTTCAGTACTGCTGAAAGAGTGTCTTCCAGCACTGCAGACTCTTCCTTGAGGGGAGGTCTAGCAGGGAGAGGCTGTAGCCCCTTGGTGAGACAAGACCTTGAGCTGTGGAACAGGCAAGTAGGGAGGAAGGACAGGGATCTTGCTCTTCACAGTAGCTTTGGAATCTGGTGCTGAATGTGTTTAGGAATTTAAGGCTTGCTTTCCACTCCCTGTTGTAATGGTTTGCTGATATAATAGTGATTTGTTGTGTACCTATTTTAACCTACTCTGGGAGCACAAAACTTTAGGTTCATATATACAGTCCCAGTGTACACTGATGGCTAGAAGAGTTTCGTTATAGGAAGAACATATCTCATGTAGCTTAATTACTT
Organism: Chroicocephalus ridibundus; assembly: GCF_963924245.1. NCBI lineage: Eukaryota > Metazoa > Chordata > Aves > Charadriiformes > Laridae > Chroicocephalus > Chroicocephalus ridibundus. The sequence goes on from NC_086286.1 coordinate 43,354,217, forward strand.
CTATCTATGAAAACTTTCCTTTGTATACGAGAGTCATCCTAGCCCATATTAGGCAACATACATACTGAAATTACAATGAAGCAGGAAAAAATACCATAGTCCCTCTGCAAGAATGATACAAATGTTCATGAAGTGTTCTCTTTCCCAGAATACAGTCACAGAGTGTCAACAAGGTAATAATTAGCCCAAGATGTCACACAAACAGGGGATCGTTTAGTCACAGCCAAAATGATTCCTGTTTGGAAGAAATTCTGCCTGTTTGTAGCAGAGCAGGAGGAAAGGTTGTTCTGTCTTTGCTTCTGAAATGACTCCTTCCCTTTTCCTGCAATTTGCTAATTCTAGGAAGTACACTTTTGGAAGATGGCTTTTTCTGTCCTGGTCACGTCTCTGTGATAAACCAGAAATGGTTCATTGCAGTAATTCCATTGCAACCTTTTAGACATTGTTTTGATAGATATGTGCTCAGCATCAGCACTTTGGATTGCGTCAAATGAAATGTTCTTTTGTACAACACTCTAACATTCTACTTCTAGTAATACAGAAATATTGTTTTGATATATGTAATATCCAGTCTAGAGAAACCTGTTCTAAAATTATGTTAGCACAAGATTTTGTTCGTGTTTTATTACAGAATATATTGCAACAGTGAAATGAAATAATGAAGTAATATAGCTAGTTATGTACAACTTATTATAGTTTGGAGGTAGTTAATGTAATTCACTAACAGAGTTTCCACTCTGTAATAAGAGGAGTGTTTCCACTCTTTTCCTGTAAAGAGGAAATGATGCCTAATGAGAATAGGACAGGCAGTAATGGTCTAAATTAACATGAGTTGGGCTTTCGCCAAAGAATAAGAAAATTATTTAAAAAGTTATCGACCCAAATAGCTTCTAGGGATAGTCAAATCTCCATCAACTGAGATTTTTAAGAACTAGTTAAATGTTTTTAAATGTATATTTGTCTAAGTATAATCGATCCTGCTATAGAACAGAGGGATGGACTAATGACTTTTTTCAATTCGCTTTTATGTGGTTTTATTAGTCTCACACCGTCTTAAGAATTTAATGTTTCTATTTACCTTGCTATTGAATGACTTCTCAGCTATCTTCTTCTTTTTCATTTTTAGACACAGACATCAGTGAGTCTGGTATTTCTGTTAGAAGCACTGGTTCAGCTGCTTCTATGACCAGCCAAGGTGAACGAAAGAGGAGGACGCTTCCACAGCTTCCCAAAGAGGAGAAAGTGAATGAAAGCTCAAAAGCAAAAACTACATCTCATCAGAGATCAGAAATAGGTGAAAAGCAAGACACTGAACTTCAGGAGAAAGAAACTCCAGCTCGTGCCTCAGATGCTGATAGCAGAAGTATAGCTAAGTCAAGCAGAACGATGAATGGTCTTTCGCCCAAAGCTACTGGAGACAAAGGTTTTTCTTTCCCTAGCTCTTCTAGTAAAGAGAGAGTTGAAACTGGCAGAGAAACTTCTGTGGTGAAACAAGCTTTAGCAAAAATTCAACAACAAGAAAGAAAGGAACAAGGACACTGGACACCCACAAAACTATCCTCTGCAAAACCTGCTGCAAATCATGTTGAGACAGGTAGGGAAGAGATTGCTATGTCACCCAAAACTTCAGATACTCAAGACAAAGCTCCTGCATATGTTACAGATAAAGCAGAAATGAAGTTGGCACAGAGTGAGGGAAAAAGAAGAAAAAATGAGGAAACCATTAAAGGACAAAGTCCCAAAGCATCTGGAGGAGAAAAAAAGGAATCTTCAAAACCATTAGTAAGGCAAGGTAGCTTTACTATAGATAAGCCTAGCACTAATATACCTATAGAACTTATTCCTCACATTAATAAGCATAGTGGATCTGCCGCCCCTTTAGCATCTGGAAACAGGATACGTGACAGAAGTGATTCAATGGACACTGATTCCAGTCTAGATACAACACTCATTTTAAAAGACACAGAAGCTGTAATGGCTTTCCTTGAAGCTAAATTGCGTGAAGAAAATAAAACTGATGAAGGTCCTGAGACTCCTAGCTATAACAGAGATAATTCCATATCACCAGAATCAGATGTAGATACAGCTAGCACAATCAGCCTCGTTACAGGTGACACTGAAAGAAAATCCACACAGAAGCGGAAGAGCTTTACAACCTTATATAAAGATAGATGTTCCTCTGGTTCCCCTTCAAAGGATGTTTTAAAATCTTCTGTGACAAGTGCCAGAGAAAAGATGGAAAAGAAAACTAAAAGTCGATCTTCAGATGGTGGGTCTAGAGCTGAAGCTCGCAAAACTGTGCAATCCAGTGGAAGAATGAGACAGCCATCAGTGGATTTGACAGATGATGACCAAACATCTAGCGTACCTCATTCTGCCATTTCTGATATCTTATCATCTGACCAGGAAACCTACTCTGGCAAATCACATGGAAGAGTTCCTTTTGCCTCAGCAGATGAACTTTTACATTCCAAAATGGAAGGAAAGTCATCTAAATCAAAAACCTCTCCTGTTGCACTTGGGCAATCTAGTAAATCTACCACTCTTCCAAGACCTCGTCCTACAAGGACTTCTCTCTTGCGCAGAGCACGTCTTGGTGAAGCCTCGGATAGCGAGCTTGCTGATGCTGATAAGGCTTCAGTGGCTTCTGAAGTGTCCACTACAAGTTCTACGTCAAAACCTCCATCAGGGAGGAGAAATATTTCCAGAATAGACTTACTTGCTCAACCTCGCAGAACTCGACTTGGCTCTTTATCAGCACGTAGTGATTCTGAAGCAACAATAACTAGAAGCACTGCCTCATCTCGTACCCCAGAAGCTATTATCAGAAGTGGTGCAAGGTTAACATCAGCAGGAGATAGTAGTAAAGTTTCTGCTAGAACTCGAGCCAATAGCATTTCCCGACTTTCAGATTCAAAATCCAAATCTTTGGCTTCAGCTCATAATTCTCCCTCAGGTATGTGAGATTATTTGAACTAGTCTTATACAATACTAGATGTTTTGCATATTTGGAGTTGTTTTTTTTTTTTAAGGAACAGTTCTTACAAAACATTTGTTGAGTTTTAGTTGATGCAGTCTTTCTCTTTGGAGGAAGAGGGTTCCTTGGCAGGGCTTTTGGATGTTTCTCACTTAAAATCACAAAGATGAGAAATTTTAAAGCTTTAACTGTTTGAATGTATTTTTTTTAACTGGAAACCAGTAACAAAGAATTGCATTGAGACATTCAGATGTGGCAGCACTGATTTGCATTAGTTAAAAAAACAGAGATTTTTTTGCTCAGGTCATAGTAGTAGAAGTTCAGAAAGTCAGCAGCACTTTTTACTACATAGAAGATATAATATTTGTTTGTAAGGTAGGCCTGTAAATATACTGAACAGCAAGTGTTCCCTTAGCATGTGTAGGATAATTGTATTTATAATTTAAGATTAGTTTACAAAACGGGAAAGGGCTCTGACCAATCTGATCTAGTTGAAAACATCCCTGCTCGTTGCAGGGGGGCTGGACTAGATGACCTATAAAGGTCCCTTCCAACCCAAACTATTCTATGATCTACAGAAGTGAGATCTGTTTGGTAAGAATAATAACAATGAAGTAACAAATGTAAAAATTAAACACTACCTAGCTAAATATCATAAAGTTAAGTAATTTATATTAAAATATTTGCCTGGCCTTGGAGAAGTTTCTGTTCTTTGTTACAAATCATGACGATTCATGATTTCATCATGATTTTGAAATCATGTTAATCTTCTATTGTGTGGTATTTCCTTTTCTATAGTATTATCTTATGTATGGAAGGTAAAATCTGTACAATCAAAATTTTAACATACTATTCTCTTAGAAGTTGTTGTAACACTTTAAGTGCAAGCAGTGTGAAAGGCTGCTAGTTTTTTTCCAACAGCAATATTAAATCAACCAAAGTAAAATGTAGTAATTCTAAGTACGTCAACTTTCATGTGTAATGAACATCTGAAATTGATGTCCTCTTGCTTTTGGAATTGTCATACTACCAGATTGACCTTATTTGAAGCCAATCCAATCTGAGAGAAAAAAAAAAAAGCTTCCAGTGCTGTGTGTTGCTACTGGGATTATATATTCTCTTTTACTGCTTCCCATTCAGTTGATACAAACTTCTGTGATACTTACATTTCCCACAGTCCTACTGCCCTTTTCTTGCTTGTATATCATAAATGTACCTTCTTAGCTTTCTTAGCAGTGCTTATTCCCCACAGAGGTATCTTTTGGCTGTGTCATTTATTAGCTGAATAGAAAATTCTGGAGAGACACAAATGGGCTGTTAACTGAACTATAAAGTTGAATCTGTTTAATATTATGACAGGTGACTACAAAGATTAAAAAAAAAGGTGAAACTTCAGAGAAAAACTCTAGTCTTTCCTTGTAAGATATCATTGTAAAAGTAGCATGTTTTCATTTTTAATCAAAGTTTTAAGTTTATGTGTACAGCCTGAAAGGTGGCAACATTAGGTCAGGGAAGAGCGTCAGTTAAGACTGCTTCTGTATGTTTACTGTAATAATTAACACTAGTTCACGTTGTGATATTGCTAATTTTTGAAAAGATAAACTCCAGATGTTATTTGTCACTTCAAGTCTTGTGTTTTTCACAAACCTGTATATGGATTTTGTGTCCATGTGAACTATTGCATGCTTCCTACAGTTTTCTCAGGTTGCTGCATTGTAGTGGTTTGCTGCTTCTGTTCAGGGGAGTGGGTGTATCTTTCTCTTGTGAGTCTACTAGTCTAGTACGGCCGTCTTTGTTTAATGTTCATTTCATACTATGTTTTCAAGAGAGAAAAGATGCCACCTTCCCATGAGCTACCCCCACATAATAAGCTAGGTATTTTAAAAAGACCGTTGTTAAAAAAATCTACAGTAGAAATTGCTTCTTTCCTGAAAAGCTTTATCAGTTTATATATCAAAATCAGGGAGAAACCTGTTTCAATGCAAAGGCAAAAATTGGAAATTGGGGGTATCTGACTGTATCTAAAGCAGTCAGATACTTTCAGAACAAAATCATGGCTTAATAAATCAGTCAAGTCTTGTTACAATGTAAGTAAAGAATATTATTACTACTGTTTACGGTTTGGAGTTCTGGATTTTGTCTGTATCTGTAAGCTTAAATGTATAATTTTTTTACTGGACTATTTAGAGTATCCTTTAGGAAAGTGTGAATTGCTTTAAAAGTGATGTTATCTAGTATATATAGGAGTATCTCTCCCCGTCCCGTCCCCCGCCCCTGTTATATATAAGCCACTACTCCAGTACATCCCCATTTTTCCATTAGCATCTTATAAAATGATGCTAATAACTAACCAACGCTTCAGGTTATTAATAATATTATTTATTATTCTATCCTTAGATATACATATTTAAAACGTCTTTGACTAGAATGTTACTTGTATGCAATATATACAAATGTAATGTAGCAGAAGCTTTTCAATGCAAAGCATATAATTCCTGAATTTAATTTTGTTTCTAGAAAAGTCAAAATTCAAAATGTGAAAAATGCAAAATTCAAAAAATTCTAGAACAGTCAAAAATTAACTTGATTCTAGCACTTTTGGAAATTATTAATGAAGCGCCTGACAAAAGTGCCTTAACTGTTTGAATGTGGTTTACTTTGGGCACATTTAATCAAGGGATAACAGTGATGTATTTTCTTCTGTCCCTGGACCTAGAAAGACTGGAAAATGAATAATCATTACCAATATAGGGCTTGGGTTTTTTGGTTTGTTTTTTTCTTTTACCAGAAGACTGGTTGCTGCTGAAGTGTTAAAAATGTTCCATTGGTCTTCTCATCAGAGTTCAGTTAATATTACCACATTGTACATCACTAAACATTGGCAACAGAATCTTGCTTCTTAAATCCAGTCTACCAAAGAGGAAATTATTTCTGCATTTCCCAAATGTTTTTGAATGTTCAAACATACATGCCTGTAAAAGGGGGGCAAAAAAAGCTGCAGTCATTGGATTTTTTTATTGCCTTGTATTTCATGTGAATGAATTGCAGCGTAATAGCATTAAAATTGTCAGAGCTGTCAGCGAGTCCATAATTTCAAGGATCTTTTTTTAAGCCTTGATACAGTTAAGTATTGCTTACTTTAAATGAAAGGGTAGGCAGATAAATGGAACATCTTGGATGAGAATTACCAGCATTAAAGTAGTTACCAGGATGTTTCTGTGGTAGGAGGCTTGATAACTGACAACACTGTGAAGACCTGCGAAACAGAATTAGTAATTTTATAGCACAAGCAACAAAAGATTTAATCAAGGCACTGAACCATTTAACAGTAGAGTGTGATCAATAAAAACAGAGAAGACCAAAGATGGTTTTTCACAATTGCGGGGGAAAATCGATGATATTACAGAATGAGCTATGTATTGGGAAAACGAGCAACCAGATCAGACCTAGTCAAAAAGTGCTAAGCTGCAGCTGTAAAATTAAGCATTGAGTCAGAACAGAGAGACCTTGAGCAACTAGTTGTGTTTGGCTGGTTTGCTGACCTAGCTGTCATTGCAAATAACTAGCAGGTAGGTTGATCAAAGTTTGAGCATAGAGAGAAAGTAATCCTTATTAACTGCTCCTTAGCATTACTGCACTACTGAGCACCAAATTTCAGAATCTTTGAAACTGATGAACCTCGAGAAGGCAATGCATCAATAAGAGAAGAGTATTTTATAAGGGATATGCTTAATAAAGTCTGTCCTCAGATCTTAAAAGTGTTAAAAGTGAGATTATGGTGTGTCCAGTCATTAAGCTTGCCAGCTTAAGGTGCTGTCAACACATTGTACTTCTCACAGAGTAGTCACAAAATTAGGTTTGTCTGCTGATTATTTTAGCCAGGTTTTTGGAGGATTTTTTAGTTATCGGTGCTGATATTCACAGTCTTTGGTATCTAAGATAACTAATTGCATAATAGCTTTCAGAAATATACGTAAACTACAATGACATTTTGGGGCCGCGTTATTTATGAGCAGTATTAAAATCATACATGTGCAAATGTATAGCTAGCTTAATGGGAAACATGCTTGGATATTGCGTGTCGTGAATCATAGAACTTTGAGATTTTTAATGTTAAACCTACATAACTTTTTCCCCATATTAATGAGAAATCCATTGATAATATATAAATAAACAACATTCTAAGGCCTTAAAATTTAATTGTCTTAAAAAATATGGTACTGTGTAGACAATTGTTATTGATGTAATTTCAGTTAGTATCTCTGAAACATTTACGCCTTACAAAATTCATAACTTATGATTGAATGTATAATTTAAGAATCTTTTCCTGAAAAGTGTGGGTGGAAAAGAGGACCTAAGACTAATATCATCAATATATTTTATTTAAGCAAATGCTTCTAATCTGAATGTTTAAATACGAATTAACGTGATAAAACGCTATTTTGTACACAGAGAAATCCAAGCTTCTCCCAGACCCAGATCCTGATGTTGAAACTTACAGTGGTAGAGTACTAGAAATCAAATCTGTTTCTGATACTTCACTTCTCATTCAATTTTTAGTTTTAAAAATATGACTACATATGCTCATTGTACAGTGCTGAGTTGCTGCACTTGAGAGATTTTAAGATAAAATTTGTATTTATTTTGAGGTATATAATTTGAACTGGGACAAAGAATTTAAACAAAAATTGATAATAAAATACGGGCCCAACTCATAAAGCTCTTTGGACTTTGGTCACACATTGCTTGCATGCTGTTGGTGGGGAAATGTGCTTTTTCTGCTTATATTCTACTTCCCTAAGATTAAAACATGTTTGAAACCTCTAAAAAGAGAACAGTAACTGACTGGAGAGACATTTTGATTTTTTTCAGTAAAGTTAGAATATTAAAAAAACTAGTAGAACTGGACATGATGTGAAGCCCACATTGAACCTGAAAAAAATTACACGAGCATATTTTTGTTTTCAGTGATTAAAGATGCATTATTTATATGAGGGAAGGGATGTAAGCTTATACACCAGTGTCATATTCTACATACTGTAACCTTTGAGAGCATTACAAAATCTTTTCTCACCTAAAAATTATTTTCATTATTTGTTGTTTATATTCATATTGATGTCTACTTCACTTGCAATTTTTCAAAATGTTTCAGGAGAAATCGTTCTTACTTCTTGCATTTTTTTTCTAATAAAAAAATATACATTACTTGAATCTATTTTTTTTAAATTATCAAGAGGTGATCACACACTTCTTAAAAATTTCTACAGTAATTATAGAGCCTCATGAATGTCAGTAAGTTTGGGGGACTAAATCCCCTGCAAGAATTTAGCAGGTTGTCATGATGAACATTCCTTTAGACTTCGTGATATCTCTTCCTGCTGGGAATGTTTCAGGACAGCATATCTGGAAGGCATTTTCTAGACTGTAGGAATTCACAGGGGGATGAGAGCCTCCTATTTAGTTTCAGCTCTCTAATACTCCAGGCTGTCTTCAGCAACATAGCTGTATATCCTTTATGTGCTACATGTGAAAATATATGCTTTTTGCTCTGAGGCCTGCAGTTTTTGTAGATGTGCTGCTGATTTTTGTAACACAGTATTAATTTTAAAATATTTTTTCTGTACTGTACATAATGCATCATCTAGGATTCTTACGCTTTCCTTATGTAAGCATGCATTCCAGGCTTGGTGCCAGCTCCATCCTTCCTTCATGTCTCTTCATTTTTTTCGTGTATCACATAAATCTTGAACTAAACTTGGGAAAAAATCTGCAGAAAAAGTGCAATCTGACTATATACTTAAATGTTAATGAATTGGGCCCTTGTTTTGTAACACAGTTTGCTTGAGCTCATATACAGTTACTGGCTTTTACATGTTATTTCACTCATCATTATACAAAGAGCATCCATTTTATGTTTTTATTAATATTTATTATTTAACACAAATTTTGTAGCTTTCTTTTTAAGATGTAGTAAATAAACCTTTTGTGAGGTATCTGGGGATTGATAATGAATAGTTGTTTATTTTTGTGACGTTACTGAAATAATATTGTTTTTTTCTTATTAAAGATGCAATAATAATTCTCTTTTAATAATTAAACTAATTTAGTAAGTGCAAGATGGAGGCGCTTTCCTACAGATTATGCTTCCACCTCAGAAGATGAATTCGGATCAAACCGTAATTCCCCTAAACATACCCGTCTACGTACCTCTCCAGCCCTGAAAACCACGCGACTGCAGAGCACTGGGACAGCAGCTCAAAGTAGCAATACATTCAAACACAGAATAAAGGAACAGGAAGACTACATTCGTGACTGGACTGCTCATCGAGAAGAAATAGCAAGGTTGGTTTTAAAGGAGTGCCTGTAAAATAACAAACATTTGTACCCAAACAGTTATACAGGTACCTATGTAGGAGAAAGAGAACTAATGGGTTTTCTGTATCACTCTACTTAACATTTTCATTCACAAACTGGATGGGGAATTTAAAATTCTTCTTATGACATACTGGCAGATAGAACACTCATGTTGCCAGCACATCTCTTTCTAATGGAAAATTGTAATAATTTCTGATTTATGACAGCCAGATCCCAGAATATTAACTTCTGGACGCTTTAGTAGGACTTGCAGAGGTACTTTGTGTAGAACTATTAGTTGCTAATGGTATATTTCCTGAGGCTGAAGTCTATCTGATCTTTACATACATATCAAGGTAAAATTTCAGATAAATGCATAGGTGACAGGGTGAGAACAAGTGATTCTGGCAATGAGAGAGACCATGTTCTCAGTTTTTTGTTTATCTAGACATTATTCCATGTTAGGTATTTTCTGATTTAAATCATATGTATTCATCAAAAAGTAATTTCTTTTTGTTGCAAGTCCCTGAGATTAGTATGGCAATTCCTCCATTATTGCTAATAGCACTGCTTCAAGTGAATCAAGGAAAAGGTAGTCAGTTCTACATTCTGGTAACCAATTATTGCATATCATGTAATACCCAGGCAGTGAAAACTTCAGATACCTTGCACCAAATAAATAAAACTGTGTAAACATATAAATGTTATTTAAAACTTAGATGCCGGTGTTCCAGGTTCTGAACCTTTTCACAGAACTTAATTTGGAAGCCGAAACAAAAAAGTGTTGCACTTTTAAAATTAATATTAACACTGTGGTCTTGCAGCTGTGAAGCACTGTGTTTTGCTTAGTGTGATTAATTTTTTTTCCCTCTTATTGGTAATATTTTTCAACATTTGTTTTTCTAGTGTGGTCTGTGCAAAGGGAAAATATTTAAGGGAGTCTGATAGCATCCTCATAAATCATGAAAGAAACATCTTCAAAGGCATCTTCCTAGAACATTTCTTTCCAAGAATCTGAAGTATAGAGATGGATATAGGGAGGAATGTGTGTGTATGTGGAAAACAATTGAAGATAGCCATAGCGTATTGCTTCATCTGCATAAAAAATGCTGCTGAACCTCTACTTCAGTGAAACTTTGCTGATCTAGAAGAGACTGCCACTGGAAGTAATTGATGATTCAGTCCAAACTTATGCGGTGGTTAGGTTTGCAGGTTTCTTACTTCCCTTGGGCTTCTTACCATTTTCTTCATTTATATACTGGTCTTAAATTTGCTTTGAAGGCTATGTACTTAACCTACCTTTTTCAGCTTCTTTGTTTCTAATGAAAGTGGTGAGAGGCTCAAATCGGTATTGGCAAACTTGTGACTGTGTATAGAAATTTCACACAAACTGCATTAAATGAGCATATATAAGGTTAAGAAAGCTAGCAGTCAGCAGTTGAGAACTGCTAGACTACTGTCATGTATTGTCACTGCTTCCGACACCAGTTTCCTTGGTTACCAGACGCCCGGCTCTAGGTCAGTAGTTGATCCTTTCTGTGCATCACTATCTCTTTGTACTGATTCACACTGTTGTTCCCCTGGCTTTAAGTTTAACTTCTGTCCTTTATAAGATAATTTTTATCTCTGCTCCCTTTGCCTTCCTAACCATAGTCTACCCTGGGTTTTTTCCTTCTCAGCCCAGCTTCTATGATCAGAGTCCCTTCAACTCTGTTTAGAGTTTTGTAAAACAGGAAAAGATAGGTATATTATCTCATTAAAATTGGTTGATTTAATTTTTTTTTTTATTGAATACCTGACTAGATTAGGCAGGTGTAAAGGTAATTATTTCATAAAGTAAATGTGCAGCTCAAAGTAGCGTAGAGACTGTATGACAACTTCTCGTTGCATCCATGTTACCATCATATTGTCTTTTAACTGGTCTTCCAAGATTGACCCAGTTTGCAGTTTTCACAGACTCTACAATTTACAGTTGTTAATAAAACTGAAAATTGAAAAGAGGTGTTTAAAAAAACTAATGGAATTACTAAATTTGAACTAAAACCACTTTGGCACGAGGAGAATATACACCCTCAGAATAAAAGAAGCTTCATATATATTTTATTTAAGGATTTTAAAGTATCATTAGACAATAAACTGACTCAGTGTAGGAAGTGTGACATGGTATACTAAGCATAAAAATGTTTTCAGTAATCCAGCAGCTCAGAACTATTACAGATATCTTAGAAGTATTCCTATTTCGTTGTGTTTTATCCTGATACTGTGGGTATTCTTTCACTACAGGTAAATAAGAACTAGAGTTCCAGGGTGTTGAAAAAGATGGTCATGCTCTCCCTATCCCAAGCCCTGTGTTCTCACCTTTTCCCTTGTGTTGGAAACTGTGTCTGTCCCTTAATGTAGCTATGCAGCTGTGGGAGTTTGCTCACTGAGCAAATCTAATAGCAACATTTCCTGAAGCCAGTTGGTGGGGTTTAGGGAATTTGAAGCTAAGTTTAGTTTTGCCTCCCTGAATTGATTTGCCTTGTATGATTGCTAAGTCTGATGCAGAAAGCAGTAGAAACCTGCAAGGCAACCTACAGTTGCCACAGTATAAATAGTGTGTACCTAAAGCCTAAGTCTGTTGTCCTTGATTATGCACAACATACTCCTTATATTTAAGCAATACTTCCTGTTTCTAAATGTTAATGTAGAATGACTTGAAATCTTCATTTATGAAGAGTCAGGCTCAGCTCTCAGCTGGTTTCTAATTTTCTTTTTCATGATGCTTTTTGTTTAGTGCTCTATCTATATTGTTTCTACAGAAACACTATTGAGTACTGACTGTAGCTTACTGTAACATTGAAACTAATTCCAGATTTATTTTTTTCACTTGACTAGTGTTTGACTCTGATGATTGTCTAACAAGTTGCGTGCCATTCATGTTAGAGTTATTATGATATTTTCAGGATTCATTTGAATTCTTTTTAATGTAGACATCTGACATTTTACACGATTGCTTGGTAAGAACTCAATTGAAGTGGCTGTAGCATGTTGACACATTGTTGATTTCTGTGGAGAGTTAAGTCCCAGCTGATTGATACTACTTTTCATTATGGTGTTTAATGACATTTGTCTTCTGGAGGATTTACTGATAATTGAAATTTCCTGGGATCTGTTTTTTTCACAACTATTCATTAAATACCAAAATTTGTCCCAGAAATTCATATGTGATTATTAGCAACTTTTCTGTTTAAGAAAAAAGCGAGCTGGTTGTGTGGAAAAAAGGAAGTAGGTGCTCTAGTATCTCTACTACTCAGAATATTAGCTCAAACCTTGGAGTTCTAATGTAATGTATGTATGAGAACACGAAATACAAATTAAAATTGACCCAAAAGATGTAGTAATTAAGTAACTAATGTAGTAGTAGGCACTTACCATATTTCAATTTATTAAAATGATTAATTGACTTTGTTTCTGCTTTAATGTTCCAGTCTTTGATAGTTTGAGTTCGGAAATACTGTCTTGAGTGGTCATGGGTGATAGCTGCTTATTCTTCTACAGCTTTATCCCAAGTATATGTGTATCTGTGCTACACAAGGTTGCACTTTATTGTGGGTTGCTGATGGTTAGCCACAAAATCCAGTGTTGGAATTTGACTGGAAATGTCTCTAATTGTGTTTGCCTTTCTTAAATTCTGCTCACTCGGTCTTAAACTATCTCTAGGTCAATGGTGTCCATTCTTCTTGATTTGAAGACAAAGTGAAAACAAAGAGCAGAAAGAAGCTCACCTTTAACACGCACTGGCCAGCATGGTGTGCATCACTGTCACATGGCTGTGCAACTCCTTCCCCTTAAGTGGCAGGTGCTGCTGTTCACAGAGTCCTTGGTGGTGCAGAATTAGCACTGTTGACTTCTATGCCTTCACTCCTTTCAGATGGAAGTATGAAAGGGGATCACTTAGTGGGCTGCTCTGAATTCTAGCTCTTCTGAACTGCTTGATCTAAGCTGGAGCTTCAGGGTGCTGTAGTTAGTAGGGGGCTTTCAGCTTTTCCTTTGCATCAGGTTTTTTTCCCTCCTTCTTTTGGGGTGTCCTGGAGCGGAGTAGCACAAGCAGAACTAGGCAAGTTTCCTTCCTGTGCTGAGCAGAATGGGCAGCAGAGCTGTTTGTTGATGCGACAGATCAGAAGAAAGGAAAAGGAATCTTCAGCTGAGAATTCACATGTATTTATGTAGTGCCATCATGTCCAGGTTTTTGCAGGCATATTCTGTTTTTCCAGCAAGAAAGCTTGTCTTGATTAAATTTGAGAATTTAGGATACTGGTTTGGAATTTCAGACACATAAGCAGCTTCATCTGAGCAAGCTGCAGGGCTGCCACATAATCAGAGGTCCTGAAGAAGTTCTTTGCAAGTAGGTAAACTGAGGTATAACTTAAATGTGTTCTGGACATTTCAGATTTACTGTATGTATGCAGGTCATCTGTCCAGTATTTTCAGCATATTTCCAGTGCATCCCGTGTGTTGCGTTTACTGCATGTTGCACACATCTGTGCCTGGGAATCCTAGAAAGATACACGGATGCTATGTCTTTTGAGATTGCCTTCTACCTTATTCATCTAGAAAGGCAAGTTATTCAAAGCTTCAGTTAAAAATTTGCTTTTATGGTACTACAAGTAAACTTTCAGTTTAGAAGGGAATACACATTTTCATAGCACAGTTATCAGGAACTAAGAAGTTCAAAGGCTGCAGGTGGGGCTCTACTGATCCAGAAGTATTTGTAGGGGAGAATGTAACACTCTCTTTGTTACTAGGATCAGTCAAGATCTGGCTCTCATCGCACGGGAAATCAACGATGTAGCAGGAGAGATAGATTCAGTGACTTCATCAGGCACTGCCCCCAGTACCACAGTAAGCACTGCTGCCACCACCCCTGGCTCTGCCATAGACACTAGAGAAGAGGTAGGAGATCTTCATGGAGAAATGCATAAGGTTCTTCCTTTTCTTTATTTCTTTTGCTTTAAGCATTTTGCATAGCCCTTTTTAGTTATTTCCACTCAACCCGTATGCATGATCTCTACATTGTTTTTTGATTTAAAGTTCCTTTATGTTTCGACAAAACAACCCAGAAATTATTCTACGAATGCAGCTTGTCAAAAGAATGCAGACTATCTGTCTGTCTCTTTTTTTCCACGAAACATAGGACAAGATAGTTATTTGTTTCTTACTTGTATGTAGCCTTAGATACCGTTGGATAGTATCTAAGTGCATTTAAAGATATTAGTGTGTATGCACAAATATATGTAAATGTATACATTTAATACTTTCCATAGCTATTAAAAACAAAAAAGTCCCTCTCTTCATAAAGTTCATAAAGTTTCGCATTCTGAACACTGAAATACTTAGGTACCATCAGTTAACAATTACTTTAGATTTTCTTTCTTAATAACATTGTAAAAACTGCCTTGAAATAAGTTTGCCTTGTGCTTCTAATAATTCTTATTTTCTTTTACTATCTCTGGTGTGCTGTTCTGTGAAAATATTGACTAACTTGTTCTAGTAACCATCACAGGTCTAATGCTGGTAAACATGTTAATCTGAGTCATCACTTTCTACCATATTACAATTCACCCTAATATGTTGTAAATGTTTACTGCATTTTTTTCTTCATAGTATTCCTTTCAAAATGTATTTATTCATTTTTGTGTGCATTAAGTTTGGTTAATACATTAGTTTAGTGTGTTTAGTATAATATTGTCTTTTTCTGTGGAAAAAAAGATATAAACAGTGATAAGAAATCTGTGAGTTGTGTACTCAGAAAAATTGTAACTGCACTCACATAAATTTTGTTTTTAATTCTCATGGACTTATGGCTAAATTTTAAAGTAATAAAGTGCTCATTTTCTCAGATCCAGTTATATCGCTCTGATTTTTATATTACTAGATAATTATTTTCCTTCTTAAAAAAATATTGTACAGTATGTACGTACTACTGCAGGTGGCAGTATCTCCTTTAAGTAGGTACAGATGTTTCTGTAACACCATGACTAATCTGGAAAAAACCCTAAATTTGATAGTAACGTGCTTAATTCCACAGATATATTCCATTAATCAAGTGAATAAATTATTCAATACCAGTTTATACATAACTATCCTGTTACCTGCCCATAATCAAAATTTCTGTACGTAGTCTAATTTTGCCATGTATGTCTGGTATTTGGAAAAAATGCTTTCATTTATACAAGGTATTGTTACATAAGAGATGCATCATTTTATACTCTTCGAGACAGGAGAATGATTTTTATTTGATAGGATTCTTGTAAACTGTTTCAGAAGGAAAAAAAATATTAATCTGATCTTGCATGTATGCAGTAGGTTTCATAAACTGCATTTTTCTTTTACCCCCCAGTTGGTTGACCGAGTATTTGATGAAAGTCTCAATTTTAGAAAAATCCCTCCACTAGTGCATGCCAAACCACCAGAGGGGAATGGTCGGCCTAATGATGCTAGACCTCAGCTAACAGATGCCCTCGATCCCCCAACAATTACCCGAAGAAGGACTTGGAGCAGAGATGAAGTGAGTACACAACAGGATTCTCTCTAGTAATGTGTCTATCGTAAGCTGTTACAGTTGTCTACCCACTTAATTAGACGCTATTCTTTCTTTCCTACCTGTAGCAGGTGGCGTTAATACTGGGGAAAAAAATGGTGTATTATTTAATTTGCAAAATATTCAAGTATGATTGTGTATGATACCAATTAGAACATAAGTATGATTTTTTTAAAGTTAAAATTTGAATTGTTTGTATGTAATTCTCATTAAACTAATAATACCCTTCTTTATTAAAAACTAATTGCAGGTTATGGGGGACAGTTTGCTGTTGTCCTCAGTCTTCCAGTTTTCTCGCAAGATAAGACAATCCATAGACAAAACAGCTGGCAAAATCAGGTGGGTTTTTAAAAATTATTATTACTGAAAATGTTCTGCTTTCATCACCATTCCTACTAGTAGAAGAGATTTGTATAATACAGATAGAGGAAACGTATTTAGTAGCAACTTGTGTTTTAAAAAAGCGATGTTACTTATGGCCTTTTTAGCATTCAGGAAGAATTGTGATTAATAATTTTTCCATTATTGCTTGTGTGTATTTCACATTACATGAAGATAAATATCAGCAAAGTTCACATGCACAGAACAATATCCATCATACTTCCAGCAGAGGAGCTGTTCCAACACATGCAAAGGCTGTGCAAAATCTACATGACCTCTATGCAAGTCTTGTAAAACTCCCTTCGTTAAAAGATAAGGTTAAAATGTTGCTGAACTGTGAACTGAGCCCTGTACGTTTGCCAAGTTATTGTAGGGATCACTGGTTTCAGGAAGAAAAACAAATGGTACAAAGGAGAGCTGTTTCAGTAAATCCTTCTGAAAAAGAATTTGCTCTGGAGACAATGTGGTTGCTATTGAGCTCTAAATCTAAAATGACAGATGTAACCATCTGTTATTTTTAATTGAAAATTCCTGCCTAGATAGTTAGATTCCTGCATAATAAAATGTCATATTAACAGTAAGTATAGACATGCCAAAAATTATAACATATTGCTCTACCAACAGCTCCATTTAACTTGAATGAGTGAGTGTACAACCATTTGATGACTGCTTTGGTTGACAAGGATAAATGAAAATTCTAAATACGAAGTTCAGGATTGTATAATTCACATGTCCTTCTTCATGTCTTTGTGCAGTTAATAATTTAAAAATGGAGTACATTAAAAGAAAGAAAGTCATTTGGATGAACTTCATATATAATTTTCTGAATGTGAGAAAATATTGTAATTGATCTGTTTGTCTAGAAGTGTTAAATATTGAAATCTTAGATGGGTTACAGATCAGTCACCAAATCACAAATTTATTTCAGCATAGGATGATGTAACTAGTAAAAGCAGCAAAATACTAACATATCTGAAGGTTAGATTCTCGTGGGAGTACCAAAAAAGACTTGACGATAGAAATCAAGAAGAAAAAAAAAATCTCTCTAAATTGGTAAAAACTGTTGGTTATCTGCCATTTTTAGTCCTGCTCTTTCTAGTATCACTGAGTGAAGAATCAAATCTTTAAAAGCCTGCAGCCCATTCTTTTAATTTCTGTTATAAGGTTTTTTGTGTGTTGTTTTTACTGGTAATTACGGGTAATATTTGTGAGTACCTTATTTCCACTATTTTCAAACAAATTCCTGGACTGATGTTCATCTTAGTTCTCTTTTTCCAACTCACCACTTTGGGGCTGTGGGATTATAATATTGCAAATTACGCCATTTGCTGCCTTTCCCTCTTTGGTTTCCCCAGATACATTCTTCTATGTATCATACTATTTATTTTAATATCCTTAAAAAAAGACATAAATGTCTTTTGCTATGTAAATTTCAGATACAAATGAGTTAGTGAAATGCAGGTGTACAGTACAGTTACTCTCAAAAGCTGTGCCAAATTAGAAGAGTTCAACTTCATTATGCAGAATTTGTTACAAATGATGCAAAAGTTCACAACTTGTTCAGGTTTAATCAACCTCTGAGTGCACACTATCATTTACTTTAATAGCTGATGTTAAAAAAATGAGCAAAAACATGCAAAGAGGTAACTAAGCGTGACCATTCTTCGAAAGTAATTTTAAAATGCTTTTGAAATTCATAAATAGAAACAAAATATTAAACATTAAGGGGGTTTTTGTGCATAATTCTCTGGGAAAATACAGTGACATCCATAAGGAACTCTGCTTACCTATATATATTTTTTTTTTCTTTTTGAAGCTGCATCATTGGAACAAGAATCTTGCTTATTGACCTACTTATTTGTGGTAGGCGTCTAGGATGATATGTGTCTTAAATTCTTCAGGTGCAGTAGTAGATGCTCTACTTTTTTTTGTCATGCTGATTTTTCTTGATGGTTGGCAGTTTCTGATCTGTAAATAAGTTGCTAGCACAGCTGTAGTTTACTTAACCTAAACTTGAATTCACTACAGTGAGTTAAAACAAATTATTTATGCAGATATATTCTGAGAAAAGCAGATAACTATAAAATCGAGTCTTACACTTTTCTGATTAATTTTCTGAGCTTAAAAGGTAAAGTCAGCAAGATTTTAAGGAATGTAATAATCATGTGTTTGTGTATAATATTATAAATGTAAGCTTACCTATAAGCATTTTATGTACGTTTAAAGAGAGTGGCATTGCATATTTCTATAAAAATACAGTGGAGAAACTTTAATAAGCAATTATTTAGCATATTCCCCAGAGCTGTGATCAAAACTTCCTGCTTCTCAGAATGGATTTGAATAATATGATGTTCTTTATAATGTCATTAGTATTTTGAATCAGAAAAGCAACAATAGTTTTAGAATTGCTGTTAGAGAGCGTATAAGGCAGCTAAGACATATTACAGATTTTACCTTAGCTTTGTTTTGATGTCCATGACTTCGACCAACTGGTGTGCTTCTATTCCTTCTACTGGAGTTAAGCTAGTTAAAATTTCTGCCCAGAACGAATACAATGAGAATCAGTCAGAATTTGTCAAGCAATTGTGTATTTTTTCAAAGTATTTGAAGTTGAAAGGAGAGGAGAAATTTAGAGGCACCAGTAAGAGTAAGCCAGTAAGCCTGACTGTGTTTTAAAAGTCCTCTCTCAAATTTTCTTGTTTACCCATGTAAACCTCTCTCCTGAGAGCACAGACAGTGTAGAGCAATTACAGTCCTTACAAGTTGCATCATACATATTAACAAATTGCATCCTTCCTGTCTGGGTCCAAATGGAGGAAGATGTGCTTCCTGTGCAAGCGAACACTCTTCTTTGTCTTTTATTTTAGTTGCAATAGCTAGCTTTACAAAAAGACCCATTTTACTTTGGCTGAAGTATTAAGAACATAAGTATTTTCAGTCATTCTTGACAAGCAGACCTATCAGAAATTAAAATGAGCTGAAATCAATCATGAAAATAAACTAATATGAGGATAAAAGGAAATATATATCTTTTTGCCTGACTAGTTTCTTCCCCACTTCATTAGAGCGGCCATTTCTGTTTTCTAATTTCTAGATAATGTTCTGAGTTTCACTGAGTTCTATCATCATTCCTACCTTATATCAAGAAATAGGATTGAGAGAAGTTTTTGACACTGTATTCTTTGGCTAACTTCTCCCAGTGCTGGCCAAACTGTTTGGTTTTTTTTCCCTGAGTCCTAGCATGGTGTTCAGATTGAACCAGTTCAGGTGCCTGGTTCTTTCCTTTCACCAAATCCTCTATATATTTGTAATTGTCTTCTGGATAAGGTCATAGCTTGGGTATTGCTAAGTTACTTTTTTATAACTTATTTTTATTCATTACTTTGTATAATCAGTTAGGTTCTTATTTGCTGGTGTACACAAAACCACATCATATTTAAAAATTCTGCAGCATTCTTGCCATGTATCCTATAATCCATTCTTTGCTAACAAATTGTTGTGGTGGCTTCTCAGGAAGCAAATACGCAGTTTGTTTGCTTTTCTGCCTTTTATATGTTTTAATGAGTTTGCAAGAATTTTCAGAGATTATGGGGGTAAGTAGGTTTTGCAGTGAGAAGACCTACGTGGTTTTATCAGTGTTTTGCAGTGTTATTGGCTTGCTTTGTAGCAGGCAGGTACCTCTTCAGTCAGGCAAAATCTAGGCAAAGCATTCAGGTCAGTGCAGGTACTACTTGTCAGTCTCTGCGGTTTGCTGTGCATCCTGTTAAGTGCAATGGAAGAAAAATGGGAACTGAGCACAACCAAATATGAAAGTTTAGGCAGATTTGCCCCACAAAGTAGGGAAAGGCAAGAGCAGAAGGTGGCAGGCATTTATAAATATGCTCTTTTAATATAAAGGGTACGATTAGAAGAAGGAAGAGCAAATGAGACGGAGACAAAGACCACTCCAAGAGGTTAAAATGTGCTAAATGAAGTATTGGAAAAAAAGGTATCCTGGTTTGAGGTTCAGTGGCAAGTCCGGCCCAAATCATGACAAAAGGAAATACGCTTCCTAAAATTATATTAAAAACAAATTGTCTTGTCTGCTTTATAGTGGAAATAATAAGATTTTTAAAACTACTGCTTTCACTTTTTTCCTCTTTTTTTTTTTTTTAATAAAATGACCTCTGAAATGGAAAGCTTTCAAATTGTAAGAGAAGAACATTATCTCTAAAGGAGAGTAAGACTGAAAGCACCAGATACAAAAGCAAAGGCACTAATCACATACATAAAGATAGAAGTATTTTAATATAACATGAGCAAGATGGCAAATGAAAAAAAAACAAGGAGTGTCACAATAACTTCTATATTTTTCCTACTAGTGCTGTTTAGTATTAAATAAAACTTTATTTTCCATGTTCCTGCTGATTTCCAGAGTGATATAGATGCTATTAAAGTACAGAAAGTTTAGCTGCGTAAGATTCTCTGTATACTGAATCCAAGTATTTCCAGAAGATGCCTGGTTTCTAGTGTAAGATCCTATAAAGGATTTAATTGGCTCTGCATTTTATTTATTTATTCTAACTCATCAGTGTCAGGAAGTCCTAAATTTTCCATTTTAATTGTACTTTCTGGTATCCAGATTTTCAGTTGTATTGCTTTGCAAGCTTTTGCATTCTCTTCCAGAACATAAAAGCAATCTTGTCAGATCTCTGGTGCTGAATAAGATGATGGCACTACTTGAGGACATGAAGCGTTACATGCTTTCTTCACTGTAGTTTTTATCTCTTTTAATTTATCTTTTCCTTCCCCCAAAAGATGTATGTATTAATGTTTACTGTTCCTATGCTTTGTACGTTAATACACTAAAGTCATTTGCAAAAGCAGTGATTTGCCTTGATCCCATGACATTGTGTCACGAGAGTAGCACTTCCTCTCAGTGAAGCATCTGACAAAAATCAGGTTCTGAAGCAGCAGCGAGGGAAGATCTCAAAGACAGAAGAGTTAAAGGATCTTCTGGTTGGGCTGTCTACACATATCTATGTACTAATAAGATAGGACAGGGTACATGTTTTGAAAAACTAGACTTTCTTGACACAGGATAATAATAGAGAGTGAGATTTTCCATACGGTCTAAGTAACTGAAGAAAGATTAACAGAAATGCAGTACTAAGTCTCCCAGCTTTCTTTCAAATTCTTATTAATTTGAAGGTATTTATGATATTCAAGGTATCGTGAATTTCCACCTTAAAAGTTATTTCCTCAGACACCTACCTGCACTAATTACTTCTTCAAAATGTACTACTTTTCAGTCATGATTTTAAATTGGTTTGTTTGCTTAGCAGTTTTACTGCAGCTATTTTTATACTTTTAACTCTGAAATTAATTGTGCAAATGTAGACAGTTTAAACAGTGTTCAAGATATGCCAATGAAAACAAAAAATATTTATCACAAGGAAAAGAAGCAAAAAGGGAAGCAAAATATAAAAAAAGGGGAATCTCACAGTATGCTTTGGAAGTCACTTCTGCACACGTAAGAGAAGTGACTTCTTTAAGTGTGTAATACAAGTGATACTTAACATCACTAAATCATTACACAATTTGTGTGTTGAAACTTTTCAATGAAAACTTCTATGGAATGCATTTTTCTTTTAATTTCCTGTTGTGTTTTATTTTTCATTAAATTAATATAAAATACAAATGTATTTGCATTTATTTACCATTTTTAATCTTTCTCTTGTGTTTTGCATTGTTGTAAAATGCAGTGTTAATAGGGAATTCTCTGACTGTTGTAAAATAGTTGGATTTTTCAAAAAATCTTTCAGTGCTGGAGGAAAGAATCAGCTGTGTCTTTTCAACACCATAAGCAATTATTTAGTTACAGAACTGCCATTTTAATGTCAATAATAATGATCTTGCTGAAACCCTGTATGCTTCCCTGAAAATTTAAACTGTGTGGTTGGATTCTGTCAGTTTTCAGTATTTCAGATTTTACTTCTATTCAGTGCTCCCCGTGCTGCTTTCTCATATCATGTTATCTAATCTTTCAGTTCTAGTTTGGTTATATTTGTCTATTTTAAACAGTGTTCTTGAATTCCTTTCTTCTAGAATATTATTTAAGGACAAAGATAGAAATTGGGAAGAAATTGAAAACAAGTTGCGAGCTGAAAGTGAAGTTCCTATTGTGAAAACATCAAGCATGGTATGAATTGTTATCTTTACTGGCATTGTTTGAGCCTCTTACCTAATTTCTAAATGAGCAGTAGAGGAATGTGTTATTTTCAGTGATACAAAGGCAAAAATCTTTAACAGGTTTTATTTAGATACTCGGTATATTTCAAGAATAAACCTGATCTTCTTTGATAATTACTAAGACTTACTATCTTATAAAGAAACAGTCTTAAGTAATTGTTCAGGGGAAATTATCAGATAAAGAATGGAATAAAAGGGGTTGAACTCTATAGAGACCATCAGTACTTTTGTTTAAGAAAAGGTAACAACCATTAGTTTGAATGTTAGATTGCTTTCGTATTAACTTGTTTTACAATCTAAAGATTGCTTTCCCTACTGATTATTAATACTTAATATATACTTCGTGCTATTAATACTGATTATTAATATTTAGAGAACTAGTTGTATTTTGCTATATATAAATGACAGTAATCTGTAGACACATTGCAATGAAAGCACTCTTCAATGAAAAATAAACACGTTGATTTTGTGTGGAACTGATAAATGTAGGGAATCGACTACAGCTCTAGTTGATTCACATAGTCTTCTACCCCTGCCTAATTAGGGACATTTCATGACCAGACTGTGTGATGGTGTGAGGGAACGGAGCATACATGTTGTTTCCTAGTATACTTCTCCTCTGCTTCTTATCACAGAGTGTAGGGTTTGAAAAACATCTCTGCATGTGAGAGCAGACAAAGAGTCCAGCTACATTATCCTGTCTGGAGTATCATGAATGTCAGCTTGCAGAGGCAGTTTTCTTTTCTGAGGGAAAGGTGGGAGAAGAAACTCCTTCTCACATAGTTCATATTGGACTGCTCAGAAGCAAAATGTGAACTCGTTTCCTCTGTTGTTTGAACTGGCTAACACTTCTCTGTTACCTCTTCATGCCTTACGAAACTCATACAGATTGATGGAAATATTAAAAACCTGGCTTGTAATTTCTGCAGAATGGTGTATTTTTTAAAAGCAGTCATTAGTAGCTCAGTGTTATAATTTAATAGATACACTGACAGTTTTGGGTTTTTTTTAAAGTTTAATTAAGCAAGTTACTCATGGAAGTTTCTGATTTTAGAAACATGATAATATAAGGAGTTTCTCTTATCCTGTCCATTTCCAGAATAAGACTGAAGTTTAGTCTTTTACATTCTAAATGCTATGAATGTGGGGTTTTGAGGCATTCATTGAAAAAAAGAAAAAGTTTAGTTATATATTTATTCGTAAACTTAGCATTTTACAATATTTTTTTCAATGCAGTAAAACATCTCACATTGTTTGAAAGTGTATGGGGGTTTTTTTTGCCTATGCAGTGATTTTTCAAGTTTCTGCTCAGTTTTCAGAGCCATATATTGTTCAAATGCAGTGCTTATTTATAGCACAGAATGTCATTAAAAGTTAACTGTCATTAACACTTAACTGTAACTGGTGTTTGTTTTGTCCTTGGAACACTTATGTCCAGTTCAGATATGGAATCTGTTTAACAATAATGACTTTGTAAAATCCAAGGTAATCAATCTCTGCAACCCACAAAAATCACATTACTTATTTCAAAAACTCATTCTGTACTGGGTTAAATGGGTTTAAATGGGTTTCTGAAATCATAGAATCATAGAATCATAGAATCATAGGGTTGGAAGGGACCTCTGGAGATCATCTAGTCCAACCCCCCTGCCAGAGCAGGGTCACCTAGAGCAGGTTACACAGGAACACGTCCAGGTGGGTTTTGAATGTCTCCAGAGATGGAGACTCCACCACCTCTCTGGGCAGCCTGTTCCAGTGCTCTGCCACCCTCAGGGTAAAGAAGTTCCTCCTCATGTTTAGGTGGAACTTCCTATGTTCCAGTTTGTGCCCATTGCCTCTTGTCCTGTCCCCGGGCACCACTGAAAAGAGCCTCGCCCCATCGTCCTGACACCCACCCTTTAAGTATTTATAAGCGTTGATAAGGTCACCCCTCAGACGTCTTTTTTCCAGACTGAAGAGACCCAAATCCCTCAGCCTTTCCTCATAAGAGAGGTGTTCCAGTCCCCTAATCATCCTCGTAGCCCTCCGCTGCACCCTTTCCAGCAGTTCCCTGTCCCTCTTGAACCGGGGAGCCCAGAACTGGACACAGTACTCCAGGTGCGGTCTCACCAAGGCAGAGTAGAGGGGGAGGATGACCTCCCTTGACCTGCTGGCCACGCTCCTCTTGATGCACCCCAGGATGCCATTGGCCTTCTTGGCCACAAGGGCACATTGCTGACTCATGGTCATCCTGTTGTCCACCAGGACTCCCAGGTCTCTTTCCACAGAGCTGCTCTCCAGCAGGTCAGCACCCAACCTGTACTGGTGCATGGGGTTGTTCCTCCCCAGGTGCAGCACCCTACACTTGCCCTTGTTGAACTTCATAAGGTTTCTCTCTGCCCAGATCTCCAACCTGTCCAGGTCTCTCTGTATGGCGGCACAGCCTTCCGGTGTGTCAGCCACCCCACCCAGCTTGGTGTCATCAGCAAACTTGCTGAGGGTGCACTCTATCCCCTCATCCAGGTCATTGATGAATATGTTGAACAGGACTGGACCCAGTACTGACCCCTGGGGAACACCACTCGTCACTGGTCTCCAACTAGACTCTGTGCCCCTAATCACAACCCTCTGAGCTCTATCTTTCAACCAGTTTTCTATCCACCCCACTGTCCATTCATCTAACCCACACTTCCTAAGCTTCCCTATGAGGATGCTGTGGGAGACCGTGTCAAACGCCTTGCTTAAGTCAAGGTAGACCACATCTACCACCCTCCCCTCATCTATCCATCTAGTCATGCCATCGTAGAAGGCTATCAGGTTAGTCAGACATGATTTCCAGTGCCTTTGAAAATCAGTGCCTTTGAAAATTTTCAGCTTTTGAAGACCACTGGTAGCTCTCCTCAGCAGCTGGATTAACAGTATCCTTCAGTGTAGGATCCTTCAGTTGTTGGATTTACATATTTGTAATTGAAGATGCGGTACATTGAATGATCACTGTGTTTCTGAGTGTGTTGCTGTGGCTATGTCTGTGTTAGCAAGCAGTGCAGCACAGAGGAGAAAAATCTGTAAGGCAAAAGAGTGCTCAGGATGCAACATTGGTGTGCTGTACAGGGTCTCGTAGGCACAGGGCCCAATGGTTGCAGACAAAATCCCGATGCAGTCATCTCACTATTCTGACTCACATCTGAACGAGGTTATAAACCACGCTATTCTATTAATACTGGGTTTGTACTGTTACATTCCTTTAAGGGTTTGCTGTTACTTTGCCCCATTTCTACAGAACCATGGTGTCTGTAAGTCTGTGCTAGAGACGTAGTAGTGCAGGCAGATGAGCAAGGGTCAGAGTGAGGTTTTGTTGACCCTAGCAATCTACCAGTGCGGAGGAGCTCTTGATTTCTGAGTGGGCCATGGCTGTCCAGCCTCAAGTACTGCCTCCCAGGACACAGGGTGGACGTGGCTGGGTCACCACCAGCAAGGGTGTTCTTGGTGCCAGGAGGGACAACCCAAATAGCGTATTTGCAAAGGTTGGGGAGGGGGATTGTTTACTGCTGATAGGTAGTTTGAGTCTCTTTTTTCCTTAATGAAGCTTTTTTCTTTCTTTCTTTCCTAGGAAATATCATCAATCTTACAGGAACTGAAACGAGTGGAGAAACAGCTGCAAGGTACAGATCTTTTCTCATTTTTTCTCTTTCACTGTTGCTTGCTTTAAATTTTTTTAATATATATCCACGTACGTATATCATGAAACAAGGTTATCACATTTTATTCAAATACATTCACAGTGTCGGTTACATACATTAGTATCATATAATTGCTGGCACATTTGGTAAAGAAACATCACAGAATTATTTTAAAACACAGGAGAGTGAGGATATCTTTTTATGTACGGGAGAAAATACTCAACTAAAAATGAAATAGTCGAGAGACTCTCAAAGGAATTATTTGTGAAACATTCTTAATAGAAATATTTTTTGTGGATAAGTATTGAAGACTAGGTGATAGAGAATCCTGAGATTAGGCTTTATAAAATAGTCTTTGCACATCAGTAATACCCTCGTGTGTAGCACAATTCAGTGTAAGGAATGCACTGGGACCACAACCTATAGGAAATCTAAAAAAAAATAATATAATTATCCAATACAATAAAATGAAAATTGAGGATTAGCTCTTGACATCTTCCCTGCACACTACTGAATCCACTCTGTGTAACTGTGGAGCCCAAAGACTACAAAATAAAAAAGTTACTTTGCTTTTCACGTGCGATGACTTAACTATGTATAAAATGGAAAGAGTATGTTGCGCTTGCAAAGTCCGATATTTTGACACATATGTTTATCAAAATCAACTTAGAAACTTAGTATCTTTTTAAACGAAGTTGCAGTCTTATTTGTTTATTGTTTATACTTAGTTTATTGGAGTGGTCAAATGGATTAGTGCTGCTTATATGTAATCTTCACTGCATTTGATGTAAATTTCCTATATTTGTAATTTCTAGTATTCAGATTTAATCCTACAATAAAACATGTTTTAAAAAGGAATGTTTCAGGAGGAATCATTAGCCAGCTTTAGAGACAAAGTAGTATTTATTTCACGTTCGACCATAATTAAAAAATGTTAATTTATTGTAAATTATATTGTGTTTAGAGAATATAACAAAGAAATAAGGCCCAGACAAAGAGGCCAGATCATTTCCTTGTGCATGCAGTGGTGTTTAAATAGATGTTAGCACAGTTTTGGAAATAAAGAGAGAACGTTTCTGTTAAATGAGACAAATGTGTTAACACGACAGTAAAATGAAATCGTACTAGGTGCTTCAGTTTGCTTTCACTATGCGGAGGGAGAGGGACAATAAATCCATTGTTTATGCATTAAAAAGGATAAATGATAGCTCTCTCATACAAATTTCATTCAATCGTGGAATTAGCAGGTATGCATATGTGGGGTGGGATGGAATGAAGCATAGTATAATGGTAATATTAGAGAAAAAGCTGCCTAAAAATCCCATCTTTCAGTCCCTATAAGCTAGTCATAGACAGTTTGGCATCTCTATTTCCTGTTCACACATCGGGCAGTGCTTCGTTTGTGTAGTTTCATTTTTTCTAAAGATTTAATATATGTAAAAGCTTTTAAATATATGTATCAGCTACATGTATGTCGGATACGCTACTCTTTTGTAGTGGGCAGAACACAAAAGCTCACGTCTGTCATAAAAATAAAAGTGTTTGAACAGGATTTTTGGTCTTTTATGATAACAGAAAATTGTAAATTTTATGGTTTCTTCCCTATCCCTTTCATCTTTTCTTAATTGCTTAGCAATTAATGCTATGATTGACCCTGATGGTACCCTGGATGCTCTGAGCAACTTGGGATTCGTCAGCCCCATCTTACCAGCTCAGCCGAAGCCGAAGTCCAGTCCCGTTTCCCAAAGTACTCGCCCTCAAGTGCAGCCAAACTGCCAGCCCGAAGCTCGGGCTGTTCGACCGGCCACCGTCCCTGTTGCACCTGAATTTGAGAATGCGGAATCCGAGTCAGACTTCAGCATACATTTCAATAGGTTTAACCCAGATGGGGAAGAGGAAGATGCCACACTGCGTGAGTGACATCTCAGTGTTGATACAAAAACCTTTCATGTGAAATGTTTAGGAGTAAAGGAAAAAATATAATATTGGTTTTATAATTTTTAAAAAAAAAGGCTTGGTCAAACAGCGGTTGTTTTATTAAACCAATTTTCTTTAACTGTGATGCTTTGATTGTCACACAAATCCTTTTCAAATCATAAAGATACGCATAGATACCAGTGTAGGAAAGCAGATTGTGGCAGGTTTGCCCTTTGTGGTTGTGTGCTTTGCAAAAGAATTATTATATCAGCAGTTTCCCCTTAATAGATTTATTTCTTTTTAAAAGCCATGCAAGCAGTCTAACATTTAATGTTACCGAAACCCCAAATCTCTTTGCCAAGCTGCTCTAATGAATGGACTTCCTCCACTAAAGTTTGTACAGAACTGTTGAACAGTTACAATTGATTCTGAATTAGATGATTTATATATGAAACATTATCTTTGACTACAACGACACATTACTACAAAAAGTAAGACAGATTTCAGAAAGTATTCGTTCTTGTGTATGGAAAATCTCAAACAGTTCTGTGATTTATATAACCTTGTTGCTGCGTAAATTGTCTTGGGGTTTACATAAAGTTCACGTATTATGTTTGCACTAAGATTTGCTGGGAGTGATAGGTGATCATATTGATATCATTAAACAGCAAGCAGTGTTTTGGTGTACATAAAATCTGATAATACTGTACTTGTATTATCATTGCAGTGTTTTAACCCACTTTCTGAAAGGACTATTTGGCACTTTTTGATCTTCTTCAAATGTCTTTTTGATGTTAATGAAAGTAGAAGTATTTCATATCTCATTTCTGTCCAAATGTTTGTTGAAACTAGAAAAACAATTTAAACATACAGCAACATGGGACATTTTAAAGCATATTGAGGCAAATGGGCTCTCACCAATTCAAAAGCAACATAAGTTTACAGAAGAAATTACTATTCCTTGGAATGATCATGAGATGTAAAATTTTCTTTAGGGGACTTGGAAATAGAGTTGTCATGATTTGCTTGATCGATAGATGCACTCCCAAGCAAATGATTTTATTTGCTTCTGTATGTTTTCCTGTAGTCTTGCTAGTAAAGCTGTCTCTGTCTTACATATTTGAAAGGATTCTGGAAGATGACTGCTAACATAGACATTTTGCTTATACCACTGAAAAGCAAGTCTATTTAAAGTTTCCTATATAAGCCTATTTTCCTTATAAGTTGTCCCAGTAACTTAACATTTGGAAATAATAATAAAAATAAAAGTAAATTACTTTGTATTTCCAGAACACTGTAATTTGGAGGAATGTTATTTCTGTTAAATGTAACTAATAGACTGGAATTTTCCTATGTTTGCATCAGTCTCTATATATTAAGGTTGAAGATACAGTTTTGCAGCTTTTATGAAATGGTCTTTAATATTTCAGCAATAATCCTATATGACATTTGTTTTAAAAAGCTACTTTCTGTACACTTTTAAATTGTACAGGCTTTCAGAAGTCAGTAAAAGTTGGACCAGTTAATAAAAACGCAAAAACTTTTTTTGTAGAGATGTAAAAACGAAACCACTAATCTGTTGTATAATGGATTTCATATTTTCTTTAAAAAAATTAAAAGCAAACAGCCTTCATGTATGACTCAATATGCTCTACTCCAGCTAACTGTGGAAGCCTGAACGACACTAGTTTACAGAGGCCAGAAGAAAAGTTTTAGAAGGTGCAGAAGGGCAAAAATAAACCGAAACTAGAGCTAGGTGTTGAAAAGCGAGTGTACCAAACCATCACCATAATTCCTTCTTTTGTTTAATGCTTGGGAACATAATTTTACCGCAGACTCGAGTGGAAAGTAGAAAATGGCTAGGAATGATTAAAGATGCAGGCTCTTCATGCGAGATTCTGTTTGTGTTCTTTCAGGCATTTATACTTTTATGTTCTGTAATAAGCATTTTGCATTACTATGTTCTTATTTTGTATGAACATGTTCTCCTTATTTATTTTTGTTACATTTATTATGTATGTTATTTTGTTATATGCATTTACAACTCCATTTTTAAATAAAGTGTTTCTGGAACTTTACAAATGTGTGAATATGTAATTGAGAGCTGGGAAGTTCACAGTCTTCCTGCGATCTAACTTATCTTTACTGAAATAGGAAATGACAGTTTTTCATAAACATCTTTTCTTTGGAAAAAGTTATATTATTATCACTCCTGCATCATTTATTCTGTGCTGACAGTATTGGCTCACTTTCCCGTACTCGGGTTCATTTCCACACTTGAATTGATTTTTGTGTGCAAAGCTAGAGGCAATAATAATCCAGTATGCCAGTCACCAAATAGTGACTGTGTTTCCCTTTGTAGAATAAAAGTAAATGAGTTTTGATGCACCTGCGAGGTGCAACAGTAGATGCTTTTCAGACTGCTTTCCTTCTGCTTCGTATATTGGAAAACTTTATTGAACATTCTGATTTGGCCACAGACCGGTGAGTTGGTTTTTTTCCTTCTGTCACGGCTTTGACTCCATACATACTTTCCTGCAAAACACTAAAATTCCTCTTCTGTAGCTCGCTTCATGCAGGAACAAAACTGTGAGTTTAGTATAAAGCTCCAAGAATTCCTTACATGTTTCAGCGTTGCAAAGCTTTGCTGTGACTTGGCAGCAGCCAGCTCTGGTCTTGCCCTTCTGTGCACCTGTTTTTCCTTTGTATCCACAGTCTGATGGCACTAAGACTGCAGTAATGGCACATAGTGACACTCAAGAGCACTCAGCTCTAGAAGGGCAGGAGGTATTTACTGATGTTCAGAGATGCCAGTTTGGTATAGTCAAAGACATGAAAAAGTTCGAAGGGCTTTCCAGGTGCTCAGGACTTTTTCATTCAGGTGCTGTTGTTTCCTCGGTTGTTGCCAGTATCCCTTTATCTTTGCAGAAGTAAGGGGAATGCGCTTCTGGGTTACTATTCTCATCCGCAGAGCCCCATTTCTGTAAGCAATAGCATAGCATTTTGTTATTTCTTCCCATGTAATTTTTTCATCTCTCCCCAGTACTTTGAGCCAAGGTTATGCAGAGACGTTTTTCAGAAGTACTTAGGAAATCCAGCCAGATTGCATCAGTCCCCTGCTTCCTTTTGACATCAGCAAGTGGGGCTGACGCGCAGGGGCACAGAGAAAGCAGAGTTCAAGCCTTTTCTGATCAGCACTGTTGGTTCCTCCCTTAGCTACGTGCTCTGGTCTAATTATACACCCAACAAATACTTCTAATGGCACTCACATCTAGCTGTAGCATACAGAAATAAGAGTATAATTTGTGTGCCTGACCCGGTAACAGCAAGATGGTGTTTCACTACAGCATGTATGTTATACTAACAGCAACTGGTACTTCAGTCTCTGAAAAGAATACCACTTCATACCAAAAATGGAATTTCAGTCGATGCCCATTGGAAGGCCTTTTTAATTTTAACTGGAAAGATTTCAAGCATTGAAAAGATCTACAATTACTTCTTTGACATGCAGCCGTGTCAGGGTATGCAGGAATGCGTGAAGCATTCTGTGAAACAGTGTGTACAGTAAAAGGAGGCCGCTCGCTACATGCCAAGGAGATTTCATACCCCCAAGTCTTTTGTATCTGGAGAGAATTACAAGGAAGAAACTTAGCCACCCACCATACAAGTTGCTTCGCTTCATCTTGATGAATAATCAGATTTTTAAAATCATAAGAATATCATCTTTAAGTAGAGCACACCTGTAAATGCTGACAAGGTTACAGTCCTGGTACTATACTAAATACATCCGACAATATCGGTCTTGGCAATATTGCCCAAGGGCG
Source organism: Chroicocephalus ridibundus (assembly GCF_963924245.1). NCBI lineage: Eukaryota > Metazoa > Chordata > Aves > Charadriiformes > Laridae > Chroicocephalus > Chroicocephalus ridibundus. The sequence goes on from NC_086286.1 coordinate 43,386,143, forward strand.
GTTGCCTCTTGCTAAAGGACAGCATTTCCAGCTGCACTAGCTCAGTAATCTTGTAAAAACAATTTTTAACTTGGTAAGCCTTACTCACTGCTGTTTCTGCACGTGACAGCCAACAGAGGTGTCTAGGGAGCAAGGCGTTGCCTTTTCAGATTCTTTTCTTACTATTCTTATATTTCTGGAGGAAAAGATGGAGTTAGCAAATAAGTGGGATTTTGCAGCCGTGGAAGTACTCTAAAGCAGGACAAGATAACTGTAAGCCTGCAGTCAAACATCCTGATCTTCACCTGCTCCAACAAGACCAGCGTTAATAGCGAAAAAATAAACCCAGTGCTCACTTCGTCTTGCTGACAACTTCACAAGCCCTTACTGTTTTGTGAGATTTTAACATTCTTACCTCAGATCTGAGGAGAGCTCTTAAAATTACAGGGTATTATGAAATGTGCTCTTTGGGGAGTCTGTATTAAAATAGGAGTTTGTGGTTATGGAATATCCTCATGGGAATGCAGGGCAACATTTTCAAGTTACGCTTGCAAAATTATTCAAGCATTAGGGCCTTAGGGGTGGAGTGAGGGGACAGAGATTTCTTCATTTCAGGGATAAACCCTGTTTTCACTTACCAGTTAATGTGTTTCCTTGCTAAGATCTGCTACTCCAGTCCATGAGTTCCTTAGGGCTAGCATTTATTTGACCTGTTTTAAAAATTAATACACGCGTTTATAATTTATAAGGCTTTCTGCTCCTATGGAGTAACTAAAAGCACTATCAGGACTCTAGAGGTCTTTATTAAAAAATAACAGTTTAGCAGCAGCATGACTTATCTTTCAAGCAACCTGTGGTCTTACTTAACAGAAAAAGCTGAATTAATAATAAGGCTTTTAAAAAACATGCAACGTGAGGTTTTTAAGTTCCGTACGTTTATTCATGCCCATATGGGCCTACAAGAAGCTGGGCGCAAAGAACAAGGATTATATGTAGAATTCTAAAAAGTTAATGGGTGACTTCACTTTTCGTTCACAGCATCACCTTTAAGATAATGTCATTTATAAGTCAAGAAAAATTTATTGAGGAAGTAATACTGATGGGGATGTGAGCTGTGGTTCAGGTTATCACTGGCTGATTTTGTTGAGAGATGAGACAGATGACTGCAGATAAATCAGGAGATTTTAGAATTTTTAAGAAATGAAATGCCTTAGGAATGTTATTGGAGAAAGTAACATAAATGGTATTTTCCAGTGTGACAACTGATTAATAAATGGGCGAGCAAAATACTGTGTTCTCAACAGACATTATTGGATTAGGAGAATCAATAAAGCACAAAAGGCTAAGCAAACTTTTGTAAAAACTCTACAAAGAAATCAAATGATGGATGACCAGAAGTCAGTGGGGATGGGGAGGGAATACCGAGTCCCAGGCTAGGGCAGGATGTGTTACTGAGCGGCGCAGCTAATTCGAGGCAATTTTAATGCAACGGAGAACTGGGAGATGCAGATGGCACATAGGAATTTGGCCACAAGAATGGTGCTTTCAGAGCTGGTCAGAAGCTGTGCAGGGATACACACTTCCTACTCCAACATGTACCTCAGGTGCAAGAGAGACTCCAGCCTCCCTGCTCCTTGGCAGAGGATGGCAGCTGGAAATACTTAGGAATTATGATGTATGTTAGTAATCACATCATTTTTCACTCTGCAGAATAGCTGGAGTTCCTCAAATAAATATGACTGAAACAAGAGAAGGCTCTTTCCACACAGTGGCATAAAAAAACCCAAACAAATTCATGTCCTCCAGTGCAGTTTATTTTATGCTGTTTTCCTAAAAACATTTTTGCACCTCACAGATGAAATTTATTTAACTGACTAAAGATGCAGGTGTATAATGTTGTAATCTTAATACCTGATCTCAACACACTTGGGAACTCAAGTGCAGCAAAAATTTACCACACAACCATGTTCGTTCTTTCTTTGTTTCCAAACATGCGAGGATATATTCAAGCCAAACTCCTCATGTCACTGCTGCTTTCAGTATGATGAACAGCTGATAAAATGGTCATTTACAAAAATTAGTGCTTTTTTAATGCAACTTATGCCATGTTCTTAAGACCTTACCAGTTGCTTTCTTCCCAGGGCAAGTGTGAGGTAAAAATGTTGCTGTAGTGATTTCTTGAGTTGATTTTCTAAATGTACAGCCTCATTAAAGATAGCTCCTCTCTAACACCTTTGCACATTTAAAAATGCTGGTATTTATTGAAAAAATCACATCTGTGGCTTCACTGAAGTTATTGTTCTGAGGGCAGCAGAAGTTCAAATAGAAGTCTGAAAACACAGCTTAGTGGCTGATGGCAGTGGAGGCATGCTGAGCTGAGGAGAGGTTCAATCGACGTGAGCAGGGTTTGCTCTTTGCTGTGAGCAGCGTTGGCCTCTTGGAGTTTTTGAGAATGTGTTTTTAGGCTTCTAAGCTGCGTATCTAAATTTCTAACTTCGGCCAATTTAAGTATCAAAGTTTAAAGTGACAGTAACATGGAAAGCCATAATTTCCTTTTTAATGATGTGCATTTTCTGCAACTGGGAGAAAAGTGTTCAATAAAATCATGCATTTGTGCCCTAACGCTCCAGCAATCAATTACAAGTTAAGCAGAGCTGGTCTCCATGAAGTCAATTGAAAGGTTTTCACATAACCGTTCATGTTCGTGTACTTGCTTAACGGAGTGCAAAACCAGATCACTACATTTGGTTTTTGCTTATATGCAGTTTTGTAGAATTCGGAAAAGCTGCACCCCAGCACAGGCATTTTTTTAAAGCATTTTTAAATGAGTTGACTGTAAGCTTTAACCTGGTGGTGCAAAAGCAATGATTTTAAAATTAGTAGGAAGAAATTCATCCTGGCTGACATCAATGGTTTCTTTTAATTGATATTTAAATTCCTCCAGACGAGGGAACATGCTGGAACTCGTCTTGCTGCTTAAAATGCAGTGAGCCGAAAAATGGAAAGCACAGGATAGTAAAAAAAAAAAAAATCTATAAAGCAATAGGTATGATGAAAAGGTATAGCTGAAGGAAACTTCTAATTAAGGATTTTCTTCAGGGAGACACAGTGAAAAGCCTGAAGCTAAACGAGCTTTGGAGAATCACTGCAGATCAATGAACCAGTCTTGCCACTTTCTGGAGCCTCCCGGACTGCGGCACTGAGGATTGGCCCGGATAATTTTATGAACATCAATATTGCTTGTAGGCTTGCACTGCAGTATTGAAGCCAAAGAAACGGTTACAAGATTTTACCCTCCAGTGGTGCTTTCCTTCTGAAATGTTTCAAGCACTTCACAAACATTTATTCCGTTACGAAATTTCTATGAGGATATAGCTCCGTCCTGGTCTCTTACAGGTGGGAAAACAGACTAAGAAAACTCTTATTGTATTTGCTGTCTAGAAAGTGCTGAGGCAAGGCTTTGCCACGGCTGACATCTCAGTAGGTGACAACATACAGCCCCATGGTCGTAATAATGCACCATTTGATCTGACAGTGCCCATTTTTTAATATCAAAGTCATCCCTGACTCCTGAGTGGATTTGACAGAGCCAGTGACCCGTGTCTTTCCAGCCAGATCGGTTTTGCTCACTTCTCCCTCTTTTCCCCTGTCTGGGTTTCCAACAGTGTTCCTTGCTGGCATATGCGGAGCTGATGAGAGGTAGGTGCCTCTCACAGCGAGCTGCGTTAACTTGCTGGTCTCGGCAGCCTCCCCAGTGGTCGGTCGGAACAGGAGGCTAACTCGGCGTTTTGGAATACTTTCTTCTTTCCGTTATACATGGAATCGTCACGCGTAATCTTTAGAGCTGTGCATATCTCCAAATCTTCACAGGTCTCCTGAAAATCCATTTTGCAGGTTCATCCCTATTTAGACAATGCTGAATGCAGTGATGTGTATCAGTTTTATTTTAATTAATAGAGTCTGCCTGTGCTTGAAGTGTGCTAATTCTTCATGCAAATTATCCTGATTTTTGTGCATATATTGGAAAGTGTCCAGGTTTTTTTTTTTTATCTTAAGATTTAGTGGGCTAACAGAGATCGTATCAATAGAAATTTTCAGCCACCAATACCTGGGGCTTTGTATTTTCTGCCAGTTTTGCAGCACTGCAGACGCACTGGTGTAGCCATTTGTTTTAGTTTTCCAATGTAAGGATTCCATTTCTAAATGTATGCAGAAGCCCAGCGTGAAAAGCACCTAAGCAACTGTATCTTGTTCAATTGTCCGAAAGTTATCAGGAATATATGAAAGATGATATTTTGTACCTACACATAGTGACAAGACGGTTTCACCGTAGGACAGTACGCAGCTGTGGACCCCAGGTGTTTCTGGAGAGTTTGTAAAAACGCTCTGGTCTAGAGCCTCAGTTACCGGTTGTGTGTGTATTGTTCACGTATGTTAAATGTCCACAGGATCGTGGTACCAAAAAAAAAAAAATAATTGGTATTTAGAGTATATACAGTTCAGAAAAGACCTAAAGCTATTCACCTGCCTGTCAGCTTTTCAGGAAAAAAGAAAAATATGGCGATACACCTTGTTGAGCAAATGATTGCATCTAGAAGAAAAAAATAATCTGAAGCCTCTAAAATATTCTAGTTAAGCTGCCATTTTACCAAGAATTCAAATGTTAAAGTTGTTATCTTGAGAAAAGCCACATGGCCCATTAAATCTGCCTGCCTTTGAAAAAATGATCAAATGTCCTTATTTCTTTATCATGGCTACCACTGGATTATATAAAGTTAATGACAAACCAGAAAGGACTGCAGCTCAAGCTTTCATCTGGGGCACATAAGGACAGAGCTACGTGGATAATCCCACGTTCTGTACGAGATTTTTTGGCATCACTGTCAAAGGAGAAACCAGAGTCAGGAGAGGCAGTGATCATTTTCAGACAGTCAAGTTCTTCCTGGCCCCTCCTGGCTCTGGCTCTCCTGTTTCTCTCCTGTAAGGCAATTTCACCAGGGAATATACTAGATTTGTCTCGCTGATTTTCTCTCTGATAGAAACCAGTGTGCTGAAGTCCTACGGGTGGATAATAAAGACAAAGCAGTGCTGCTATTCGTAGCAGCAGAGCTTCTAAAGGAAGAAATTGTGACCTGGTACTCCTGCTGAACCAAGCTACAACAAATAATGCATGGTTTTACCAGAATCAAAGCTTTTCAAATGCATTACCATCAGATCTAGAAATTTCCCAAGTAAATAAAATGGCGGGGGTGGGGGGAGGAGAAACTTCCCAGAAAATATTTTTTTAAAGGATTTAAGTTTCCCAGAAAGAACTGAGGAAAATACAGCTTTGATTGGTCCAACGTCTATCAAATTTTCAGGTAAACCCGCAAACCCAGATACAACTTTCCCAGTCTGGATTTCAACAACTAAGAGGTCATGCTGCAAAGAAATTCAAAGTGTCGGAGATTTCTATGGAAGATGATTGCCTGGATGGAAAATCAAGCTATCCAGAGGAGGCTTGCTCCTCTCCCAGGAGGACTCGGGTACAAGGGCATGCTGCGCTTTTCTAACTCATTAATTTTCTGACTGGGGAACAGCAAGGACTGCAGGAGCTAGCAGTTGGCAGGGCAGTTTCTGCAGTTTGGCAGACCTTGGGCACGGGAGCCGTGGAGGCAGCCGGAGCGGCTGTAGGCTGTCGCCGGTGGGACGGGGACAGCCTTCCAGCCCTTCCAGCAGAAACTGAAGAAGAGGGAAATGCCAGCAAGGGCTTTGGAAAGCGAGACTTCCTCTGTGTCTAATTTACGGGAGAAAAATAGGGTGCTGATCCAGTTCAGTACATTTTGCACACTTTTGAAAGCTCGAGTCAATGCTTATATCTGTTTCTTAGAATAAGTGAAACTTTTGGTAATGCAAAAATGAGAACAGATGTTCAGTTAAACGATAGATCTGTGAAGCAGTGGTTCTTACATGAGATTGCTTGAAGCAACTGAAAAAAATGCCTCAGGGGCTTTGTGAAATCCCTTAAACTTGTTCAAAAAACATGAAAGAGGGGAAGAAAGGGCCGTTGCTGCACTGGGATACCAGAACCAGTCGGCTGGTGTTGCTACATCTGGAGTGTTAAAAAATAAAAGGCGTTGCAGAAGTGAGTACGATCCACAGAATCAAGAAAAGCAGGACATTGACTCAAACACAGTAGTTTTTTGCCCAGATGTACAAATAATGCCGACAAATGGAGAAGCCAAGATGCTATCGCTTGGGGCCAAACAGGGAAAATGACTGGGAATTCAAGATACTAAAAATCAGAAAGCTGGACCCTGAACCTTGGGCTTGCAGATGGCGCTGGTAGAGCACTAACAACCAGTCAGGGTTTAATTATGGGAAATAATTTAAGAAAAATTAATGGAAAGGTATCTTGAGTATTCACTGCATGGAAATTATATGTGGTCCAGGCAAAAATAATTTTATTCCTCAAATTTTATATCCTTCTGCATTTTAAAGTTTCTCCAAATTATTTTTTTCGTTTTTTAAAGTGAGGTTTTCATGTCAGAGCTGTAGTTTGAGTCATTCTGGCTAAACTTACAAATTTACTAGCTTGTCATTTCTACATTTGTTTTGACTTACTTGGAACTTGAATAACTGGAATATTTTTATCTCTCCACGTCAGCACATGACCTACACATGCATAACAAAGAGAATAACTTTGGCTTATACTTACTTTTTTTGTAAGAACTTTTTTTTTTTTCGCCTGATGATCAATATTCAGAAGAAAAATCAATGTTGTAGGAATGAGCAGTTTCCAACTTTTGCCACGCAGAAAGACCCCTGTACAAGCAGGTCGGACATTGCCTGATCATTTGGTGCCTTTACATACCAGCCCCAGGGCTCTGAGGGATTAAAGCTCCCATTGCAGCTCTTACGCGGTATCCTTCTCATTCTCCAGCTGAATTTATGAAGATAAACAACATATGGGAAGAGTTTTGTAGAGCCGTCACCACTGGAGCAGTGCAGTGGAAGCCAATGGGACCACCTCGACAGCAATGTGTTTCCAGAAGTGCTTGCGTGATTGATGGCTGCTCGTCACCTCCTCACATGTTTGGCTGCCCTCGGCCTGGCCAGCAAGACTGAACACGGTGGAAAAAAGCAGCCTCCTCTTCTCCCACCAGAAAATTTGATTATAAGGATTTATTACTGTTAAATTCTGGTGACCAAGGGAGAAAGAGAGACTTTTGTATTTTACGGTCTCTCTTCCCTTCCTCTCTGGGTTGCTTGTTCTGATTTATTTTTCCTAGTTTTAATAAAGGAAGTTCTGCTTGGTGAAAAAAAGATCCAAATGTGCTTTGCAGAGAATTCAAGTCAAAATAAAGCTGATAATCTGGCTATCAAATCCCTAATATTAACATTACAATTGAGCAAATAAAAAGTTTTCTGTGGCCTACATGCCTCTGGCTGATTCCTCTGGTCCTTATCCATCATGGGATTATTCAAAAGAATTACTGCTCATGCCCAGCTAACCATGGCGCTCCAGTCCCGAATATCCCTGCATTCAAAGGAATGTCACCATCTCAAGAGCTGTTTGAAGACCACTTTATGGGCCTTTCAGTACCCTCACAGTCCTGTTGCAAAGAAGTGAGCGCACAGGGACTATAGAACGCTACACATAAAGGTAGTAAAGTAGGACGGCAAAGTGCTTGGTGGGTGGAGTGGAGCAGCACGAGCTGTTTAAGATGCGGACACAAATAGTTTCTCTGTAGAGGGGACACTTTGAAGAGTCAGATATTCAGCAGGAAGGAATATCGAGCAGCTGCTCTCAAGTGATGAAGCACAGAAACTGCAGGGTGAATGCACAACAAACCTCTGCGTTGCACGGTACCTCAGCAAAACTTCCTATCTCTGTTACACTGAAGTTAAACGAGTTTGACCGGATTTTCACTGATAACTGAATCTGCATCTTCCTCAAAATAATAGATTTTTATCTAGATCTACAACAATTAATAACTCTTATATTTTGTAATGGGAGGAACTTATGACTAAAAGCAAAACGTCTCTTAAAAGATTCACGAGAACCTTCCTCGGCTGATTTTCTTTGTGTTGGTTTACCATAGCCTAGCATAACAGAGATTAGTCATTTATTTGTCTTTTATTATCAAGCAGCTTTCTGAAGAGCAAAACAGGATCACATATTTCCATTTAGGTTGTTAAAGAGCTCTTTCTAAAAGCAGAAGCCAAGATAAATCAATTCTTATCCACAGGATAGAGATAGATGTAACTTAATTCTGCAGTCCTTAGACTGCATGGTGGTCGCTGAAACCTTTCCACCGAGTCAGAAAAGTGGCTCCTCTTTTCAAGAGAACTTAACATTTTGGGATTGTGTAACAAGCCAAGAATTCCTGTATCCTGTACAGTGAATCCTGTAAGTTCACTGCATCTCAACTCTGAGTCAAGTATTGACAGCTGAGAGGGCGTTTGCCAGACTGGCCTCTACACTTACAAATGAAATTGAATTAATTTGTTATCTTTTTGCTCCTTGACTAAATATACAAGATGACAGCGACACCTCAAAAAGCTGAAGGACCCACTGCTCTTGATTTCACTCATACAGAAACAGAACAGAAGCTGTGAAGGAGTCTGTCCTCGTGACTCTGGGACATGCCACCTTCTCCTAAAGAAGGTGAGGAAAGGTGTTTGAGCAAGGAGAGTGCAAGGTTCATTGGACACACTCAACATGACCAAAGAAATCTGAATTTTCATGGTTTTGTTATGAGTCTGAGATCAATCATGAGCATCCAAGGCTTTCCTGACTGTCATCTGGTACTCGAAGCAAATCTTTGTATGGAGTTGATCACAACAGTAATGGAAATGGGATGTTGGGACCGAAAAAGCCCCATAGCTGGGTAACTAGGAGCCTCTTATGTGACACATTTTATCTATTTGCAGGTTGTTTCTATATCTGACTCATTTTCCAGCAGCTCAGGCTCTGTGTTTTCTTGCAATTTACCATCCACATTTCTCTCTGCCTCTCTGGTTGCTGGCAGCTTCTCTAGTCAGTCACTTCTAAGAAAGCCCAAAATGGAGCTCATCAGAAAAACTGCTTCTCCCACAAGTCCAAACCGTTTCCTCTGTCACTGCATCCATTACACAGGAACAGTCACAGAGACTCCATCCCACTGACACCACACAAGAAGCAAAAGCACCATTTCAGCTTGGTATGTTTGTGCCCATGCTCATTCCCTAGTACTCTGTGCTGTTTTCCAGGGGAACATCAATAAGAATTAATACATGTCAGCTGTGCTGAGCAATGTCATTAAGTGCTCATGTTGAGAAGCTAACCCTTTGCTGCAAAATGCCATTTGGTACTTTTCTTGATTTCCAGATTTGTCATGCTCTCAGCAACCTGTATTCTTATTTACAGCAAAAGCTGAATCAATGACCTATAACTGAGCTTTCAAAATTTACATAAATGAAAAGGGTAGGCTCCCACATTTGACTGTTTCCAGGAGCGTGAGTTACCTGAGCAGTGATGAACCATACCTATTAGATGAGAAATGACCAAGCAGAATTAATTTAAATTACCTTCAGATAGCTTTAATAAACTGCTATAAATAAGCAATTTGTGCTGTGTAATCTCAGCAGCGGAACGCATGAGGAGATTCTGCATTAAGTACTTAAATAGTGACATTATTATTGCTACGGCCAGATGCTTACAAGGGCTGAACAACAACAACAACAACTCTTCCTGATTTCAGCGCAGCTGTGGAGAGCCAGCTCCTGTAAACAACCAGCTAGGGAGGACTAAAACAAGTCTGGCTCACTTAGGGAAGAACAGCTGTAGCAAAGGCCAGGCTTTGCCTTGGCCGGGAGGAAGGCTGGCCATCACCAGCCAGGTCACATATCAAAACTCCGGGCGCTGCAGGTTGCCGTGCTTTTGTGCGCTTCGGAGAGGTGGAGGAGGAGGCAGGAATTTGAACTGGAAGGTCTTGAAAGAAGTGTGCTGCAGGCAGTCGGGATGCTTACTGTCCATGAAATGAAAAGGTAAAAAATGTAAACCAAACAACATCTCCAGCCTTGAGACTGAATGAAGCACCAGCTTTTACTGCTGTTTTTCTTGTTCTGCCTCCACCATTTTCTTTTTAGACCCAATTGAAGCTTAGGCCCTGGTGTTTCTTTCACATTTCAGCACACCTCGAAGTATAGTCCTAGATATGTTGTGGCTTGTTCAGCAGGAGTGCCCGGTCCTGATGGTCTGAGAATAAGGGATATTGTTTCATATGAGAAGATGAAAGTACCGGGTCAGTCTCCTCGTCTGGCTTTCCTTCACCTAGAAGGGGCTCCTTTGCAGTCAGAGAAATGAAACCGACAGTTACATCTGTCTCCTATTTGATACTAAACGTTACAATCTTGGTATCAATGGCCTTTGATTCCTGCCATTACATTTACACTTCAGAACACTGTGACACAACTAAGTTCACTATCTGATTTTTGGGTGTTTTGCTCTCATCACTGACAGGGTACTTTATTCTTTGTCTCATCTATGTCACGACACTTTACTGAGCTTGGAGAAAAGAATCTGATAGAGTGGTTTGTAAGAAAGCTACGGGGTTTTTTGGTTATAATTCCACAGACGTTTTCCATCATACAACAGAAGGCTTAAATCTGCCTTTGTAGCGTTTACATTTCCCGTGCACGTTTGAGAAATGGCAGACAGAGAGGGTAACGTGATAGTTAATCATTAGGGAATTAAGCTTGAGGCCATGAGAAACAGCCCTTAGGATTTCAGCATTAGTCATGGAGTACAGTTAATGATATCAAATTAAAGTTCAAACTACAACGTGGCTTTTCTCAAATGGCATTAAAACCTCCTCCTGATTCGCAGTGCAATATGCAATAGCTCCTGCTAAATTTCAACTCTCCTGTCCCAGCTGCGCGACCAAATATAGCAATTCAGACAAAGATAATTAATGGTCAGGCTGTGAAAATGGCTGACGTAAAAAATAACTGGTGTTTGTTGGTGCAAATTTTGGCTGTGGTATTGCTTTGGGCATGCAAGGTAAGCTGACAAAAATATTTATTTTCTTTGCTTTGTATTCAGTCCTACTTCCCATACACACTGTGAATTTCTACCCTTTTCTTCAGATTTCTGCAAAGAAGAATCAGTCTCTTGAGGAACGTGGAACTTATCTTTCATCCTCTTTCCTTTTTATGTTATGTATAGCTGTTTGCTTTATCTTTATGATTTTGTTTCATTAATAGGAGGAATTTGTAGTGAAACACTTAAAAGAACTAGATGACATTTTGTAAGCACCTCCTTGCAAGCAACTCCCTGCAGCTTTGCCAATGAACTTTGATGATAATTTGTAATGGGAGCTAGAATTGCAAACCATATATTCATATATATGTCTGGTGCTAAGGAAGGAACCAAGACTTCTGCTAGCTGTGAAAAGAAATGGAACATATCAAACTCATTTCACACATGACTGGCATCTGGAGATGAAATGAGTTCACCGCGCTTCTGAGTTAGCGATTTGAAGCTTTAGATTTTTATTCTATAGACATTTGGAATATGGCATAGGTGTTAAGAGAAAACATGTGAAATCATGTCTAAAACCATGATTTCAGATATGATATGAAACCCTAATTTTAGACTTTTCAGATCCAAAGAACTAGTAAATTTTCAGTTTCCTTCCTTCATTTTTGTTTCCCTTTAACTCCTCATCTCCGGAGACTTTGCTGAGGCACACAGCTGAAGTACAAAGTGATTAGAAAGACTTGTATTGTATTGATTTACCTTCTACTACTTAAACCAAGGGTTCACACTGCCGCGTTTCAGCTGTTTACCCTTCACAGACACTCACTCCATTACAAGGCATATGGGTAATGAGAACTGCTGAAAATCGGGTCGATTCTTCTAGACTGAGTGCCTGCACTACACTCTATCAACCCAAAATGTTAGCCGTGTCAGCCCACATTCATACTGAGCTTTTTCTAAACATTTATAAGGTTATCCTGGCTATTTACCATGTAGGGACTACGAGACAATTGTTGTCGTGATTCCTGGCACAGACGCTTGGCTGTCTCCTGCTTCTCAATCATTCCCAGCCCAGCAAGAAGGGAAGCCTTAGAAAAGAAGAGCAGATGCTCAGGTTTTCTGTTCTCTCTGCCATCTACTGCTCCTGGTCAGCAACTAGTTCTTCCACAAACTTTTCTGTCTCAGCTCCACAAAAGTACCTCTTTCTCTCACATCCTGCACGTCACCAGATGGCAAACTAAGGTGCTGTTGTCTTGGTGAAGAATAAACAGATCAGACCGGATTCTTTAATATAAGTATATTGGTGGAAGTGTTTCTACACTTACTTTCTTTGCAATGCAGACCGTATCCAGAACTCAAACATTCATTGTAACTAAAACGAGGGAGTCAGCAGACTGTGGTGGTGGCTGTCAGGCCTCTGTCCCCTCCACTATGTGCATCTCACCGTCACAGGCTCTTGTTTCTTACCAGAGAGCTCAAAAAAAGGAAGCACACAAGTCTCATATGCGTTAGATACACCAGCTCTGTGGCCGAATGAGCACCTGGGAGGTGCTGAAATAGCACGTTGCTGAGGAAACAGAAGAGCAAACATAAACTAGAAAAGACTGTGGAGATTTTGTGCCTCTGCACTACTACTTGTTCCCTTCTCTCTGCCTCTCTCTTTTTCTCTTTCTTTCTTTCAGGAAAGCTACACCTGTCAACCTTCAAGTCAGCCAGTGTGAGACACGAGCCATCCAGCTGTGTGGCAGATGGCTGAACTGTGCTTTGTCCTATATACACCCATGCAGAATTATTTATAAATACCAAATCTGATCTAGTGAGTGACTCAGACCAGTTTTGCAACTGGTTGCTGGATTGTTCTGGGCTTTTAGAAACCGTAAAATTGCCTTGCTTGACTCAAATAGACATCACAATTCTTAAAAACAGGTCTTGAATTTAAAAGCCATTGAATCTGCTGTTTGTGTAGCAATGCACAGCAAAACTCAGGTGTTGTCTCCTTCAGACACTTGAGACCTGGTAGGATGATGTCCTACTGCAGCAGTCATGGGAGAAAGGGACAGAAACGTCATTTGGGCTTGTAGCTGCTGTATGACAGTAGGTAGGGGGCTGAAGGAGAAGTACTGCCACATACAATGTAGAAAGCTCCTTGTGCTACCATTCCTCCACTTAGCAGGTACAGGAGGAGGAGAGTGAGCTATACAAGAAGGGAAGTAAAAGCAGAGGGTACTGGATGGTGTGGGGCTGGAGCCACTTCTTCCCCACAGCTGGCATACGAGCTCTTCTCTGCCTGCCCACTCAGCTCCTTTCACTAACCACTGTGGGCAGAAATAGAAAGGGGAAGATGGTAATTGTCCATGTTCCCCGTGTCTGCCCGCTGCATGGAGTCTCTGCCTTGTGGATTGCTACCCGTCAGGGTAACAGATAGTGCAAAATACCCTTCAGGGATACTCCAGTCTTGTGCGATTGAGGGGAGCTGAGGACCTGCACTGCCTGACTTTGCCTCATCCCCTCATCCTTACTGATGCTCTTGCCCTGACTTTGTACCCATTATTATTACCTTTTTCTGTGCTATCAGGGAGCTATCAGAAACGCATCAGACATGCAAATTACTCCAAACTTCTCCATTAGACTCCAGCTGAACTCAGCAGGAGCTTGGCTCTTCCTTCTGTACACCATTGGTAGTTTAATAGTTTTGAGTAAGAGAAACCGTGGGGGCAACCTGAGTGGGGTCTGACCAAACTCCTAGGGTCTGACCCAGGGTGCCCTTGGTGTCTTGGGGTGCTTCTTGGAGTGCGTGGCTTCAGCTCGTGGGGCATAACTGAAGAACTACAAATTGAGCAACAGCTTTACTCGGCATGCAGATTTTACAATAATATTGACATAAAAGAGGAAACTGGTGTTACTACCTGAACCTATGTTACTGAAAAAGGTGTTTCCAAAAGGGAAACAAAGATAATATGAAATAAAAGGAAATCTGACCTTCACTATTGTTTATCTGCATACAGATACATGGCAAGTTGTATAGCTCTTTCACTGTTATAACTGCTATTTGCTGTAGTAATGTCTGAAATTCCTATCCAGCTGTAAATTTTCCCAGGTTTACAGCCTTTCCAGGACAGATACCGACTATGATGAGGTATTCCACCTGCGTGCTGCTTGAGTCAGGTTTAGTAACATGCTGTTATCAGTCAGTCCCGTCCTATCAGACCTTGAGAGAGGAAACTTCAGTGAAGAAAGTGAGAGGAGGGGACTGGTCCACCATTGGATCTGAGCACGAGCAAAAGACCTGGTTGAGACCATGAGCTCTGGCTAGCTGCTAGCTCCAGACCATCACAGAGCAGGGAGAGAGGATTTCATGCTGACCTGGCCTTTCACAGCTCCACAGAAGTCATGGTGTACCACATACTTGATAAAGACAGTGCTATCATGGCTGTTTCTGCCTGTTTTCCTGCTCGTGGCTCTGGAAGAAGAGAATTTCTGTGGGCCTTGCTGTAAAGCTGTGTATCCTGTGACTGAAGTCTAGAGACCGATGTATTCAGACTACAGACTGAATCTATATGGTGGCCTTTTAATGATATGGGTCATCCTTGGGAAGGGAACACTGTGCCTCTGTGGACTATAGATACCTTTCTGTATCTTTGCTGCTGAACATCCTCTGCAGAAACTTCAGCTCAGAAGATGAAACAATATTTCTTCTTCTTTTATGAATGTTGTACCCATGAAAGCTTGTAAGAGGGCAGTTTTGCTTCTGATCTACTGCTTGTCTAACTGCAGGCATGGAACTGGCATCACCTGTCATCCCAAAGAGCACCCTGCACCTTTTTGTTTAAAGTTTGATAGTTCCGAGTGAGAAATGATAGCAAAAAGGCGGCAGGCAAACCAGGCTAGTCTAGCCCATGAAGTTTGTCTTAGAGACACATCAATTCATCGGGGACAATTTTACAAGCAATTATTTTTTTAGAATGACGTGGAGATTTGCAGACTCTCTTGCAGGTTGTACTGAATACATCACTAAAAGGACAATGTCTTTACAAAGATGGGATTGTTGAGTGGTGTAGTCAAAGCTAAATTTTGCTTGTGGGGAAAACGGGCATATTAAACAGAGATGATCAGTACACTACCCTCTGGCATCACCAATCTTAGCCTGCGAGCTGCTTAGGATTGGCACCTGACCCAATTTTGCTTTCTGAAATCAATAACTAAGACTTAGTGGGAACAGGAGTAATTAAAATGAATTAAAATAAAATTGCAGGAGTAATCAAAAATCATAATAATTTTTAAAAGTAGCTATATAGTTCTATGGTGAAATTTTCAAAAATGACGAGGCTAAGGTATATTCAGGTATCGCTGTGCAGCTCATCCTGTAAACTGGAGTCTTCGGATGTCAAAATTAGAGCCAATCAATCTCATTAGTCACTTTAAAAAAAAAAAGGCAGTAAAAACAGTTATAATGGTCGCTGCTGTACACATCTTGTCTCTAGAACATGACTCTGACATTAGCCTAGATGAATGAATTTATTCTTTAGGCTGAACAGCACCTAGAATAACAACTGCATTGCTACGACAGCAGCCACTTCTGTTACCAGAGCTGACTGTGCTTTTTTCTCTGTTAATTGTTTCTCTTGTTAATTGTCTGTTTCTCTTTTGAGGTCCTCAAGTACTTTCCCGCTTGGATCTGCTCTTCTGATCTTGTTCCACTTTTGTATCAGCTGAGTGAGTAACTTTAATTAAAAAAAAAAAAGAAAAGTTTGAATAGTGATTATCTTCTGCTTATGAAATGATTGAGAACAGTCGATTCCTTTTCTCGACCTTTATTCACGCTTAAGTGTATCTTATGCATGACTTTTAGCCAAGTCCTCTGTTGGTAGATTGTTCCAGTGTTTTATCATCCCAGTTCTGACCCATGTCAGCTGCCTTGTACAGGTAAGTACATTGTACTACTCTTTTCTGTCTCTCTCTCTCTTGCATTCACCGTTAGAAACCTTCACTCAAGAATTCTTGGAGTAATTAATCTTTATTTAGACATTAATTTGACAGGTGTCTATTTTTAAACTTTTATATGTATGTTGATATGTATAAATGTTTAACATATATGTAACCAATATATAGCCAGTGTAAGAAATGTTTTATTTAAAACAAAACCTCAAGCAAATCATACAAATGCAAAATTAAACTCAAGGTCTTCTGTCATCTTCCTTATATCTTTTCACTGCCTTTCAGGTATGGTTGCAATGCAGACGATGCTATTGCTCTGCTGAATGATCACCTCTTGCTAATATCTAAATTAAGGGCGTTTTTCAGAATAAAATGTTAATTTCTCCTCCCTCATCTGCTTTTTCTACACTAATTTCCTGGCAACGGTGCATTTTCAAATATAAATGAGCCCCATTATAAACTAATCAAGCTGTTCGAACTGCAGACAGGAAAAAGAGAAGAGGAAAGGACTATTAATGTCTGGTGTAGCGTCTTGAATACCTGGGAGGCTCTTGGACCACCATAAAGGAAGACTTTGTAAGGATGTGGGTAGTAAACATAACTTGAGATGCTGGCAAAAGCAGCTACACAGTTGTCCATTGGAGGCTCAGCATTGTTTCAAAACAAACACAGAGGTTTGTGTGGAAACTCTTGAGTACAGAGTCCAAAGCTTCTCCTGCAGCACAAAGCAAAAAATTGAAAACACAAATCTCTTGCAAACTGAAGTGAGCGCATGTGGCAAGAGTCAGTAACTTCTCTTTCAGGCAAAATGGTAGTAAGAATCTGAGGTTGGTTTTCAGAATCGTCTGCATTGTCACTAGATGGCACATCGGTCTAAAGTTTCAGAACCATCACTGTGCTGTTGCTCTCTGTTATAGCAACTGCATGGACAAGCAGCAAGTTAGAGATGGGAAACAGCCAGTAATTATGTATGTAATTGCTCTGTGTGCGCGCGTGTGTGCGTGTGTACACGTGCCGGTGCGTACAAGTCCCAGTACGGTATATAGGAATACAGTTGTGTGGATGCTTTTTCTGAGGCTGTTGCGCTGTGTGTAATACATTACATTAGATACAGACACTTGATGTTTAGGTACTGGTGTCCAAGATAGGGATGGGGAGAGAAAAAAAATCAAGACGTCTGTCTGACTACCATCTGTACATACTGGTCCGGTTTGTACTTGAAGCAGGTGAAGGTCAGGTCAGACTGTACGCACCAGGGCCTCCTTGAAGCAGGTTTTGTTATCTAGGACCTCATATTTAAGAGAACATGTGAAGGACCTCCTCTTGTAAGTGACTAAAATAAGTTGCCTGTGGAGGACAGATAACAAGGATTGTTATATTAGTTTTCAGATAGAGAGGTGTAGGCTCCCTCCGGTATCTCAATAAGGTGCTTTCAGATGTTATTTCAGATGTCTGTTCCTGAAATTTGAAAAAGGGCGATGAATCAGAGCCCAGCACACTGTATTGTGTGTTGTCTTTATTTTAAGCCACAAAGAAGTGCCTCATATCCTTATCTACTGCCCTTTTCTCCTCCCCTCCCCCCCCAGCCTCAACCCTCATTCTTTACGAAGTTGCCAACTTCTGCCAAGTTTGAGAAGCCCACTGCAGCTTAGTGGGATGGGTAACTTGAACATGAATTTCTGCAATGCCCTGGGACTAGCAGCATATTTCAGGGATTTGTTTTCTTATGTGTGGAAAACACCTTCTTTTCCAACAACTTCCAGTGCAGTCACCTCTTCCAACAATTTTATGGCTTCTTGAGGAAGAGATATGTGCAGAGATTACCTTGCATGCTGTCTTTTGCTCACGGTAATCTTTCTCTTTACCTGTTTTCTGCTGTGGTTTACCCCCTGAGACTGGTATTTGTATACTGAGAAAATGCTTGGGTTTGGCATTTGGGACTACTGTGAGCTTTCACGATCAGAAGTAATTTCAAGTTCTGGACTCTAAAAAGAAGGCAGAGGGTTAATAAATAGTAAAAACACAGGACTGATGTCTATCTGTGGAGAAGGTGTTGCATTTCTTTAATTAATTACATAAGCATTCCATTTACCCTAACTCTTCTCAATTCACTGGAAAAAGCCAGGCAGATTTGGAAGCTTACGAAAGTGTAGTAATAATTTTCAGTCTTGGTAAGGCTGTTCTGTAATGAAGCAGGAAATCCACAGGAGAATCAGAACATCAGGCTCATTTTCAGTTCTACTGTGCAGTAAAACTCATCCTGAACATAGATGAATTCAGTGGCTTTCTATTCCCCCCCATTATTTTTTTCATTTATGAATTATGAATTGTTATGCATTAAGTATTTTTTGTCCTGAGTTGTGGGGCTGGCCATTTATAATAGCATACATTAAATGAAAATTTAGATTCAGTTAAAATACAGGGGAAAGGCTATTAATTCAACAACTGGCTTTTTTTTTCTCTCACATTACAGAAATTGATTCGGTAAAAGACCTTTACTATTGGTGCAATGTGAGAATTAGTGGTGCATCTTTGCAATTGGATTCGTCCTTCTCTTAGGGTTCAATCCCAATTCTAAAATATGATTAGATTTTACCAAGTCTGGGAAAGTCTTGAATTTTCAATCTTCAGGAATGAGCTAACAGTTCTGCTGTGACCTTTGGGTAGGAATTAAAGGACTGTCCCAGTTTTTGAAGCAGATAAAAGCTGCAGGGACAGACACCATTGGTAGTGTGTTTTTACCAGAGATTTTTTAAGACGGGTTGTATACTTCTAAGGGTGATTCTCTCAGTTGATATACTCAGGAGAAAAGTCAGAAACATGACCACATGGTGCAGGTTGGGGTAAAAAGAGGGATGTGTCGATATCCCTTTTTTGGATCAGTGGAGAGTTTATTCTTTGTCCTGTGGAACAGAAACCAACGATAAGTCTTGCTTGTCATCTGTACCTGAGCGTGGGAAGGGGTTAGGATTTGTTGGTTTGTGGTTTATAGGCTGCTTCTACATGGGATGAATAACTTGTATGTCTTGGATAAGGGAGGCTTCTTTTTCTGTTTGGTGGAAAAAAAACTAGCAGCCAGAAAGAAGAGGAAAGCTGTTCGTGAATAAATCACTACAGACCCTGACAACACCGTGGGATAATCTGTCTTTTTTGGACTGTTCATCCATTTTTCTCATAGTCCTTAAAATCACACTGAAGTCAGTGGAAGATTTGGACAAGAAATCCAGGATCAGGTCTTAGATCTCTTAGAAGAGACATTCATCTGATCCCTTTTCAGGAATCTGAGAAATGGCAGGCTCTGATTACTTATAGATAATAGGTATTTTTACGCTGATCCACACATAATGAAAATCTACACCTTCACCAGTTAAAAAAAAATCAGAAAAGATAAAGAGAACACCCAGACAGATGAGAAGCATAGTGAAGAAAAGACCCAGTGCCGGTACAGAAATTAGTATGGCTGAATATGCACTGAAGATTAAGGGACTTGTTTTGTTTTGTAGCTTCTATGGGCAACTTAAAATATTGGAAACTTAAACCTTTCTCATAGATGATAAATAATGTCAGCCCAAATCCTTTCCAAAACTATTATTTGGGAATTAGCTATTGAATATATCAATAGTTTCACTCCAGTACTTTTCATTACTGCAAAGTTAATGGAAAAATTATTGATTGGTAGTTCAAGCTATACAAATTAACTTTGGGCAATAGTAGCATTACAGAGTTTAACTATCCGTGAGGAAGCACTTCACTAGAATAGACATTCTTGCTTTAGGTAACACAGCCACAGCAACATCTTTCACACTATCATCATGCTACAACGTAGGCTTTGTTGACAACATGCCTTATTTAATTTGCAGCTCACGGAATGATGTTACCGGTATGGACCACACCTATTTTATTATGAGGAAAACGTGTGACATCTTTATGCTTGTGGAAATAATTCTGAAACTTTAACCCAAATACCTCCAAGAAGGTTCAAAGTGGAAGGCAAAAGGCTGCTTATTCTGAATGCCAAACTTACTCCATGTAGCACCTTTTCTCATACTCTCCAGTATGAACAACTCACACAAGCACTGTGTGGCTTGGGCAGTAGTTTGTAACAAGGTGCTGCTGGAGCTCATTTCTAGGCAGTAGCCCAGCTTAGTAGCTTTCCTGTCCTGTGAGCCTGCATGTGCGTGATTTATTATGTGTGTTCCTTCATGTGGCATTCATATAAATCAGGAGCTCTGGAAAAAAACTTACATTTCTTAGATTATTGAAGATGATTTTCTAAAATCTTGGTATCAGTCACATCACTCAAAGTATTGGCAGCTTTCCTTCTGTACCTAAGAAAATGACCTTCTGTGTTTTGTGCCCACAAAAATGAACTCAAATATATGAGTTGAGGTTTAGAGAAGGAAGAAAGTGAAACAGTGTCAAATGCAGGATTTCAGAAATCTTGAATGTTCTTCAGTTGCGTCAGCTTCTTTCTCCCTAGTCTGCTTTGTAGGGAAACTATAACAGTGAAATCATGTGAAATTTACATTCCTGCTCCCTGTTTTCTTAGAAAAAACCACAGCAGTATTATGTATGAACACATTTATCCCATTTAAACTGTCATATAAACAATGAGGGCTTTGCATCCTGGGTTTCTTTCTGTCTTTCGGGAATGCCCAGCGTCTGAACTCCCATCTACAGAAAAAAGAAAACACGCCAGCCCAGGTTCACCAGCAGGGCAGCTACTTGTCAGCATAAGAAAAAAGGCCTCACAGGTGAAGCCCAGTTCCAGTTTAACAATACAGCATACTTATCAGTTGATCCTCTTCTGAGCAAAACATCTACTTCAGAATATGACATGGATTATGTGACATTTTAGGTGACAGTTGATTTAGAAACACAGTTGCTCAGCCATATTCTATCTGCTGATGTTTGGCTACAACATTAATTTTATCTTTGCTTTGAGCTGTTTGTTACCAGTCGGTCGTTAATCACAGATAATGACTGATACCCTGAAGGTTAATGCTTGAATGCATTCTTCTACAATTGAAAAATATTTCTGTGTTCAAGTATATTCCACTGCCATGCAAGATAGAAACAAACAAATCTTGCACTCCTGCTGTAAGGGTACTGCTGATATAAGTCCAATTAACATACTGCAGCACTATTAAATCTGTCACTCATCTACATAACTGGTAATTTGTTATAACGAGCAAAATACCGGTTTTCAGATAGCAAGTTTATTAAAAAACAAACCAGTTACATTTGCATCCCAGACCATAATGAGTACCAGCAGAAGAATCATACTGTCAGTGAGATTCATTCCACTGGGGCAAGTCAATGTTATCCTATCTATTTAAGTCAAGAAATACCTGATTTGTGTTTTAACACTACAGAGCCTGGCATTAACTCTCCCCTTGCTACCCCACAACTAACAGACACTTATTTATTAACAGATAGCACTACCCATAAAATATTCGTGCTTCATAGCAACAATAATTTATTATTCCTCACCAAATAAATGCAGTTAAACCATCAGCTGAAGGCCTTCTTGCCCCCAGTGACTAGCTTAACGCAACCTTTATTAAGATGTCTCAGTATACACGCACCGCTATTTAGTGATATCGTGGGTATGTTTCAAGGCAATTCACATCAGGAGATGTGAGGTAGGGGGATTATCATGCTGCCTTACGCAGCACCTAGATGCCATGATGCAGCCCATGTGCGGACTTTGCACGCTCTGGGCTGCAGCAGTGCTCCATCTTCTTTCTACTGACAGTACTACAACATCCAGAGCTTCTGGAAGAATCTAGCTGATTATCTCTCAGCTATGTGAATATAAAAATACAATGAAAACCAGCTTGAAGATCTGTTCTTATGTCATAGACTTGGAAAACAAAATTAAATTAGCACAGTATGTCAAAACTCGTCACATTCAATGAGGGGTAAACAAGGAACTTCAAAGATAAGCAAACAGAGTGTCTTTAAATAGCGGAAAGGTGGATGAAGTAAACAGCTGTTGATTAAATATCTAGGTCATTAATAAAAGAAGGTTCTTGAATTAGTCATCCCCTTTCTGTCTGTGGGATATTAAAACAGTTGCAATGCCACACTAAATATGGAGGCAGTGCAACTCAGGATCAACTCTGATTTGAGGCCCTCTCAACAGCGTGAGATACAGAACGATACCTTTACTGATTCTGCTCTTGCTTACAGTAGTTTTAGAGTGGTGCAATTCTATTGAAGTTTTACCTTGCTTTGGCCCTGAACCATCAAGTTACACTCACAAATAAAAATTAAGGGTCTCCTTCACTCCAAAGTACCTTGCTCCAGGGAGGCTCTTCTTGTGTATAGTTGACTACTGACAGCAGAATAGGGCGTAGGATGGAGAGATACCCTTATCTTAACTAAAGTGAACTTGATTCCAACTGTAATTCACAGAAGCACACAGAGACGATAAAATAATGTTCACCAAATCAGAAGGGAATTCAAATTATTTACTGCAAAGAGAGTAATAAATATTTACAATATCATATGGGTTACTGTTCTTCCATTTAAAATATATAGTCTTTCACTGCATGCTTCTCTTCACCCCCATCAAACTAAGATGGTCAAAGACCTGGGAGCTGCTATAGTTACTTCTCTACAGCATTTATCTGTAAGGTTTTATGAGGTTATTTTCTTCCTCAAAGCCTACTCTCACAGGAACAGCCTGGATTCCACTTAAAGTATGCCAATAGTGTAGCAATGATGTTTCAGGCCCCATCCTGAGGCTTTTTCCTCAGGCCTCAAGTACTTGCCAGTCTCTTACTTCTGGCCTGTCTATGTGTTCAGCTTGCAATAAGATTGTCATGAAGATGCAAGTGACAGCCTCGAGTACAGATGACCACTGCCCCAGCCCCTGTTTTCCCTACAGCTCCTTGATTGTGGGTCTTCTGACCATTCTGTCCATCTACTTACTGGAAGGTAGATGGCATTTTAGAAAGCCCTATTCAGCATTCATTTTTCCTACATGGTACCAGCAGAGACATGCTGATTCCTGATGGCCAGCTAACTCCTGTTACAGGAAGCTAAGGATGTGTTCCTATGCAGATAATTGCACAGAGAGGGATACTTATATTTTGGTAAACAGATGAAGAGAATAGGCCAAGCACCATAATTTTGGCTTGAATAATAAAACAATTAATCTTCATAATGCAATCTCACTAAGATGGGCATTTATAGGTTTGGGTAGCAGTGCCAAATGAACAATCACGAAAGACAAAAGACGCTAACCAGCAGTCCGGCAAAGCCTCTTATTTGTGCAATTTGAAGATGTGACTGACAGCACTCCCAGCATCTGATCTTGGGCAACAACTCCCAACTGGCCTATGATGCATTATGGTTGTTACATTTATGAAGCAGTACTACATTTAGTGCTTGGATTGTGTTTTTTCCAGTTTCTTTGTGTGTGGGCAGTGACCACCTTGGGGTAGGCAATGCTGAAAATCCAGTGTTGGGAAAGAGATGCAGAATAATTAAGACAAACATACTTGGCAAACCAGAAAATTTCCCTTTCTACTGAATTCAGTACTGATCTACTGAGAAATCCTTCTCTCTTCCTACAAAGATGCCTCCCCATCCATTTTTGGATTACAAGTTGAACCTCATTTAGTGATTGAAGTACCTTTACTTGTCAGTATTTTTCTAAGTTACCATGTTCAAGCACATATTCTCAGTGCTTTAAATGCAAGAAAGAGGAAGCCACTGATCTGCAAAAAGTTTTTATTAAAATGGGCACAGACACATACAAAAGCTCAAGCAATTTACATGAATCAATTAAATGGCACCCCATGTCCCTAATGAGCAAGCACAGAGATACAATTAACTGATATTTTATTTGCTAAATGAATCGACCTTTACCAACACAATCTATAAAATTAATTTGGCATACCATAACCCTTGCAGACTGGCAGTGCATTCACACCAGGAGTCTAAAAAAATAAGCACAACAGGTATTTCAGTACCTTGTAGCATGTCATTAAAACATGTCCCAAGGTATTTCACAATCCATAAAACAAAATAAGAATTAGCAATTGATTACTTATTACAACCACCATATACAGCACAGATGTTAACATCTTAATTTTCCTTGACCCTAGCTCCCTCTTGCTTGGGAGAGGGCACTTGTGTGAACTGGTGAAAGAGTCCTTCAACAACAGTGAACTTTAGCACATAGAATACTTCTCTTTAGTTTTGTAGACACAGTATCCTGGTGTGAACTTGCAGTTCTGTGCAGTTTGTAATATTTGCCTTTTGTGCTTCTGAATCAAGTGCCACTTTTCCTTCAGCCTCTCAAACAGGTGTTCCAGCACCAAATGCTGAAAGCATATTGGAATTTCTTTGCAGACACATGGTTTGTACGCAGGGTTTTTCCTCAGCTGGGAAAGAAAAGACAGAAAGTCCCAAAACAAAGGCGATCAAAAGCATCCTCATGATTGCTTCATCATTGCCAGAGTCAAAGAATATGAATGCTGGATATTCTGAGAATCCCGCGCTGCAACTTGCCACTGCTTTGCAGTAATGTTCGTATGGTTTCCCAAATCCATGACATGGTACTCTTTTGTACTCTTTTGTCTGAGCATAAACTATACACATCTGAGTTCTTATGCTACAGTTGGAAATCTACTTTATCTGGAAACCATACTTAATTGCAGGTACATTCTTAAAATAAGAGTTGCCAGTTGGCAAGAGCAATATAACCCTTCATCACTAGCAACAAAACAGTCACTTGCCAATGGTTGGTTAGCCATGCAACTATAGCAGTCGAGGGAAGCTGGATCTTTGATAGCAATAGAAGGCCGCATCTGTAAGACCACGGCCTTCTTTATACGTGTGCTGTGGCACAAAAGGTCTTTTTCAGACCCTGTGGCTTTGTCTATGTTGCGGAATAGATCTGGGTGAAGACATGAGATTGAGTAAGGTATCATTAATCCTTCACACTGTTTAACTCCTGACACCATTTCGGTCTGTGCCAGCTAGCACGCTCTGAGATGATGCCCAGGAACAGTCCAGGAAAAAGCATGTGCCAGAGGCCATTTCCAATATGTTGTGTGAACAACGCTGCACTTGACTTCCTTCCTTCGGTCCTTCACTATCCTTCAGCACTGCCCAGTGGGTTTTGTATGCTCAGGTGCTCTTACCTGCCCTTGTGTCACACTCAGAGAGGCAAGAAGAGACATGTTTTGTCTCATCCTGCAAAAACACCTCTCTGAGATATGGCGGCACAGCCCCTGAGAACTGA
This sequence comes from Chroicocephalus ridibundus, assembly GCF_963924245.1. Classification (NCBI taxonomy): domain Eukaryota; kingdom Metazoa; phylum Chordata; class Aves; order Charadriiformes; family Laridae; genus Chroicocephalus; species Chroicocephalus ridibundus. The sequence goes on from NC_086286.1 coordinate 43,411,324, forward strand.
AAATCAAACTCAACGTAGAACCCAGGGGAGAATGTGGGTCAGGTGCTAGCCAGTGTGGATGTAGCCCATGCCACTTGGCTTCAAGGCCAGGGAACCATTCATTGGCTTTGTTTTACTTAAAAGTACAGAAGATAGCCTGCACACCTGCTTTCTTGGAAGAAGGAGCTGCTCTTAGCCAAGTTGTGTCTGCAGATGAGCATGATTCCACTATGCTGCAGTTCTTCAGTGAACAGACAGATTGACAGGACAGGCAGCAGTACTTATATTTTTCAGCTCTGTTTTGCAAAGTACTTTAGTGACCTCTGTGTCCATTTTGTTTCTATTCTGTAATATTAAAGAATCCTCTTTGTCTGAATGATTACTCCCACAAACTGAAATTTGAAGACTGTGCTTAAGCAAAGTATCACCAAAAGACACTTGGTTCTGGCCAGGGAAATACCCTCAGTGTATTAAGCCAAACAAGCTCCACACAACTGGTGGTGGGCTGAAATAACTTCTGCCCTAGGGGTTGTTCGGGAAAGAGTACATACACCCATTTCTTGAAAAGCACTGTACTGGGTTTGGTTGGGAGGGAGATAATTTTCTTCACAGCAGCCTGTTTGGTGCTGTGTTTTAGACGGTTGACCAAAACAGTGTTTTGGCTATTGCTGAACAGTGTTTACACAGTTCCAAGGCCACCTCTGTTTCTCACTCTGCCATTCCAGTGAGCAGGCTGGGGGTGAACAAGAGTTTAGGAGGGGACACAGCTGGGACAGCTGACCCCAACTGACCAAAGGGATGTTCCAGACCATATAACATCATGCTCAGCAGCAAATCAGGAGGGAGTTTTTCCAAAATAGCTGTTTCTGGGTGGCGTTGCTCTGGGCATTGGTCTGCTGGTAGTGAGTGATTGCTTTTGTATCTTTGGGTTTTTTCTTTTTTTCTCCCCTTCACCTATTAAATTGTCTTTATCTTGACCTACGAGGGGTTTTTTTCCTCACTTTTGCCCTTTTGATTGTCTCCCCGACACCACTGGGGCAAGTGAGTGAGTGACTGGGTGGGGGCTTACCTGCCAGCTGGGGTCAACCCACCACAGACATCATTCCCTGTCAGTCTGTCCACGTCTTAGAAATCCTTTAGTTTTGAATCCTAACACCATTCAGAGAATACCCACAAGTACAGAATGGGAAAAGGTGAACATGGCTTGGGTACATTAGGCAAAACAGTTTGGATGAAAGATCAGTGATTTGCCTCCTCTGAGTTTGCAGACCACACACCTGAGTACGCAGATCCCTAAAGCTTGTAGTTCCATTTTCTGTCTGAGTTTAGGAATACCTGCCTGGAAAAAGAAAATCTAGTCACTATTAGTGAAAATAATGGAAGTGTAAGAAGGTCATTTAGAGGGAGCCATAGCAAACTTGTTACCTACAGTCTGGAAGAACTGTAAACTCTACAGAGACCAGTCAACAACCAGTGCAGAGTCTTATTGAGCATCATAGCTGCAACAATGCTGGTGAATGGAATTTTTATGATATGCTGTGGCTGTTTTCCAGGTTGGACAGGCATTACGCTTTGAAAAATTACCCATATCTCAGTGAAGGACAGCCAGAGCTATTCCATACTTACCAATATTGGCTTGTGGAATCGAAAATGATTAATTGCTCAAATTTGGTTCCATTCATTCTTAACCATATATAATAGTGCTTTTAATCAGAGACTTGTTATAAAAACTATGTAAATTCAAGACAGAAAAAAATCTTTAGAGAGTAGGAAAATTATTTATTAAAGACAATTCTGGACATAGTGCCAAAACCTATTAAACTAATCAATATCATTCTGGGGGAAGTAACTGGTGATATAATTTTGTCATCCATACAGATTTTGGGAAGGCTGCCATCTTGATGACAGTAGAAAACACGAAATTATGTAAGTACTAGAACTCTCCAGGTCTCCAGTCTGAAGTCAATGAAGTGACTCTGATTTACACTTCAAAAATGATATTAGAATTTGACCTAATTTCATGGGAAGTATATGCAGAGAAGATATTTACTTTTCAGAGATACCAAATACTTCAGATTGTCTTCCCCAGACTGAGGGACTCCTGTTCACTGTACAGCCAACCAAGATTTAAAAAGGGGCCTCTAGTTCCACATAGGAAGCATTTAATATTGCCAAGGCATAGCAAGATTTCAAAATGCAAAATACTCAACTTCCTTCTATTTCTTGTTTGGTTTTTCAAAATCATATAGCTTGTGGAGAGACTAAAATAAAAGAAATCATTTTAGAGCAGTGGCTTAATTTAAAGTAAAATAATTCAGCGCTTCAACCCCAGGTTTCCAGGTAAGAGTGATTAATATAAAGTTTCCAAGCTACCTGACTGAAAAGGCAGTCCAAACTGACTTTTCTAATGACAATAAGATTTCCCAGTGATTCAATATGCTATGAATGAATATCTTCCTTTACATGGCTCTGCACAAACAGCTAAGAACATGAAGAGAAAGTGGGGATGACAACACGTAACTGTGTAGTGGTCCACACAAAGCACTATGAATATACTAAGCCAAACTAAACAAAATCAGACTTTGATTTAGCTTTGATTTTCACCACAGATCAGATTCACAGGGAGGGCTTTGAAGGAAGGTAACCAGGTAGTTTTGCCTATTGTCCAGGCACAGTGTGGGCTGGCAGCTCCCTGGCATTCCAGGGAGCCAGGAGCCGGCACGGAAGGGCATCACCAGCCAGAGTCTGTCCCACCACCCCAGGCAGGGAGTGGGGCAGGCTGGGGGGCAGGCAGGGGCAGCCTCAGCCCTGGGCATTGGGCAGCTCCCTGGGAAAGGGACGAGGCCAGGACGGGCCACCAGCTCATGGGTAGTGGGCAGAATCAGGCCTGCTGAAGGCAACCAGGGTCAGACACAGTCTCAGGATGGTGACAGGGTGAGGCTGAAGCCAGGCCAGGAAATCAGCCTGAGTCAGAGTCCGGATCAAGGGGATTCTCAGCCAAGCCACATAGATGGCTGTGATGTAGCAGGAGCAGTAAGTAGCTCAGGTGATATATTGGTAGAGCCTCAGCTTCAAAGCCAGTGAAGGGGGCTCGGGGCTGTCTGAGGCCTCCTCAAAGTGCTGCCTTGGACCCTTCCTCCAAGGGCACCAGAGGAAGGGGGCCACACTCAGCTCCACCAGCTCTCAGTTGGCCCTAGCCCTGGGAGCTGCATCTCCCAAAAGGGAGATGCTCTCAGGGCTCTGACACTTATGTTTGAAGACCTCTTTACACCTCTTGGGACCTCTTGGGGCATGGTAGAAAGTGCTCAGCTGCTTGTTTGAAAATTTAACAGATGGACTGGCAGAGGTCTATGTTTCAGTGATGGAAATGAGCAGTGTCGAAATTTATCCTTCTGCTACTCAAAAGGGAAACTGAGTTCTTCAGTCTGGTGAAGGAGGAGGAACCAGCAGGGAGACAGGGAACTGAGCTTCCCTTGGCATTTTGAATGCACAAGAATGGAGTAAAATGTATTTGTGAAAGCCATAAAGAGGAGGTTACAGTGGGTAAAAAAGAAGATGGAGAAGGCCTGGGTAGGTGGTGCAAAAGTGGGAAAGACTCTGTCTTACAGATATTATGAAACAAGACCTATTAAAGCTTTAGGTGGGACCTAACTGAAAAGTCTGAGGAAGGGCCCAGTCATGGCTGATTACAGAGAAGCTGCTGAACCAAGTGACAGTGACAGGGTTGGTGGTGTTTTTCAGTGCTGCTGAAGAAAGGTGCATAAGCCGTTATGAAAAGCTACAAACCATGGCATGGTTTGCCACAAAACACTGGATGAATGCATACTTCTTAAACAATGATTGCAAATGGTCATACCATTAACAGAATTTCATATCACTTAGATGCAGGCTGGCATTTTTCTGCTGTCTGTATATACGAAGACAAGTTAGTTCCAGACATCGCTGGTTTAAATTCAAAGAATGCGACAGAAAACAACAGTCTGAAATCAACGTCTGTCATCCTATGGAAAGTGATAAAAACATTTCCCTTCCAAGGGACTGTTTCTAAACAATGTTTTAATATCTCTAGGGAAAATAGATGCAACTCATGGCTAATATGAAAATGCAACTGACTCCTACGTGAGGGACTGACATTAATTTGTTGGTGTTTACAAACTTAGAAGTTGTCTCTGATATACTGCAGTGCTAAAAAATCAGATGCATTAACAGCTTGAGACACATGCAAATGACACATTTCTCTTTATGATATGGTAGCAAACAAACGTATTTTAAATAAGACTCTATACTAATTCAATTCATTCTCTAAAGTAACTTGAATTTACCAATAAAGATATAAAAATTTACATAAGCCTACATTTTCATTTATATCTATGGTAGGCAAGTTTAAAAAGTGCTATTTAATCAGAACATTATCATCTACTCCACTTTGCATTAGATAGACAAGTACAACAGATTTAAGATGATGATGAATTAAGTTTGTGCATTTATGTCAGAGGCCTATCTGACAGAACCAGCAACGTACAAGTGATGCTGAAGGAAGCAAATGATCTGACAAAAGGGTAAGAATTCAGAGGAACTGTCACAACAGTGCCTGATTCTGTTAAAAACATTAGTCAAGGGAGGCTGAAGTTTGCAATTAGAGCTTTTTGTTTAGCGACCATGGATTCAAAGACTTGGATTATGTCTTTTGTGGGGTTATAGCTTCAGAATGACTTGGTTAAATCATTGGCTTTAAAAGATCTTACTTGGCTTCATTAAATGACAAGCACATTTATATTGAGTTTTTGAGATACGGTGTTGACCTTTTACCTTTCACCTTTCTCTCTGGCTTCACTCAGACATATAGCCAAAAGCTATATCAGCAATCTGATTCTTACTGAGGCTCTTGATGTTAGGTGTATTTAGCTGCACAGCTATACATCAAAGTGATAGTTGTTTCACTCATCTTTTCTTGTCATACACAGATTTTGGCTAATCATTTAATCTCAGTGGTCGTTTCTTTTGCGAACTTCAAAGATATATTGCTGGATTACAATACTATTGTTAGTGGGGCTGTTCGCTCCTTTCTGCACAAAAGAGCCTGTTACTGTTTGCTTGTGTCATTTACAGTTTGGATGCCTGATGCTTAAAGGAACATCATAAAAGGCATAAACTAGAATGCTTCTGCCACAGTACCATTCCTTATTATCTGTATCTCCTTCCACTTTTGTTATTACTAAAGAAATTTACTTTCTATGTGATCATCTTATTAGCATTCAGCAAATCCTTGTGGATATTTCCTGCCTGAAGTCATAACCTGAGCATTGCTACAACAATTGAAAAAGAAACACAGAAAAATAGAGATAAGCAGCAGTCTGAGACAAATTCATGAGTTTAAAGTTATGAACAATTGAGAGAGGCTAAATGTCAGGACTTCCACTGTATAATTAGTAATATTTTCATTCCAAAGGGAAAAGAAGTTATGATTCAAAGCATAAAATTTCAAATATGTGCATTGAATTAGTAAGATGAGCCAAAGGGACTCTCTGAGGTAGCTGAAAAAGCTATCTGCATATATTATGTTTCTGCTGCACAAAGTTCTTTTACTGTGTGAGTCATCAGCCACTGGGAGGTCTTAAGAAGATCTCCAGCAGATTTTTTCTTGAAAGGGTGGGCTGGAGAATTAGAGAAACATAAAACCCAATTAAATGTAGTTGATGGTATGCTTAAGCATGTTCCAGCATTCAACTAGACTTTACTGGATTGAAGATACTGCTATCTCAGAGATATGATGACATTTTCACCACCATGTAATGCAGAGAGATTTACGCTCATTTTAAATAAGTTAGTCTGCTTTTTGGAAGCAGTTGAAAGTCGTCCACTGGAAGGAACATTTTCCACATCTTAGTTATCCTTGTGATTTATTTTTTTCTAAATCTTCTGTAATTTATTTCCTATTCTTCCTGAGGCTTAACAATTAGAACTGGACACATGACTCCAGTGGCATTAGCATGGGTACAAAAAGTAGTAATGTTTTAACCTATGCAATTTTGAGTTCCAAGCTGTATTATGTCTTATTTCCTCTTGGTCACAGCTTCACAAAGTGTGCTCATATTGATGTGACCATACAGTGCTGGACATACATAATCTTTTTAAGACATCGCATATAGTCTCCTGTGACATAAGTAAAACATCCCATATTCTCTTGGTGAGTATGGGCTGTTTATCTGGTTGCTTAGTTTTTTTCCCTCACTTATGGACAGTTTACCTAGCAACCTGGTTTGACTTTTGTCAGTAATCTATCCTTTTAATTACTTTCTATCTCTCCAATCTCACCTGTAAATCTTATTCGTGATTTTATATGGATATCAACTATCTGGACTTCTGCAAGGCCTTTGACACAGTCCCTCCCAACATCCTTCTCTCTAAGTTGGAGAGATATGGATTTGATGGGTGCATTGTTTGGTGGATAAGGAACTGGCTGGACAGTCGCATCCAGAGGGTAGTGGTCAATGGCTCGATGTCCAGATGGAGAGGGGTGACAAGTGGTGTCCCTAAAGGATCCGTACTAGGACTGGTGCTGTTTAATATCTTCATCAATGATATAGACAGTGGAATCAAGTGCACCCTCAACAACTTTGCAGATGACACCAAGCTGAGCAGTGCGGTCAATGTGCCAGAGGGACGGGATGTCATCCAGAGGGACCTGGACAAGCTAGAGAGGTGGGCCCATGCAAACTTCATTAACTCCAACAAGGCCAAATGCAAGGTCCTGCACTTGGGTTGGGACAATCCTTGTTATCAGTACAGGCTGGGGGATGACGTGATAGAGAGCAGCCCTGCGGAAAAGGACTTGGGAGTAACTTTAAGGTGTGATTAGCTTTGACGTGGACCTGTTTGAGCAGGTCCATAGGAGGGCCACGAAGATGATCAGAGGGCTGGAGCAAGTCTGCTACGAAGACAGGCTGAGAGAGTTGGGGTTATTAGCCTGGAGAAGAGAAGGCTCCGGGTAGACCTTATAGCAGCCTTCCAGTACCTGAAGGGGGCCTACAGGAAAGCTGGGGAGGGGCTGTTTGCAAGGGCATGTAGTGATAGGATGAGGGAATGGTTATAAACTAGAGCAGGGTAGGTTTAGATTAGACATTAGAAAGAAGTTCTTTACTGTGAGGGTGGTGAGGCACTGGAACAGGTTGCCCAGAGAAGTGGTGGAGACATTCAAGGCCAGGCTTGATGAGGCTCTGAGCAATCTGATCTAGTTAAAGATGTCCCTGCTTACTGCAGGGGAGTTGGACTAGATGACCTTTAAAGGTCCCTTACAACCCAATACATTCTATGATTCTATATCTTCTTTTAGGTTCAGAGTTTATACTTCAGAGTCAGGAATGAAAACCTGGAGAAATTAATTATAAATGTAACTGCTGTATCCTGGCTTAAATGTGAAGATTCTATACATGTAATTTAAATTCTGTCAAAGTTTTTTTTGATAAAAATGTCACAATGCAATTTATTAAATCAACGTTTTCTTTTTTTTTTTTTGGGTGGTGGTGTATTTGCACCCCAAATTGTAATGCCATCAAATAATCAAGTTAATGAAAATATCCATTGTTTGTACCCATGCTGCTTAGCTGTAATTACACTGTCATCTTTAACTCCTCACTAACAGAGTTTTTTCCAGCCTCTCTGGTCTCTTGGCCAAGACTGATGTCAGACTGATAGTCTCTAATAGGTGTTTTTAATATTGTAATAGCATAAATTTTCTTCCATTATCTAGAATTTTGCCAGTGTTCCAAGAATTACCAAACATCAGCATGAATGATTCAGAGCACTCATAGAATCACAGAACAGTTGAGGTTGGAAGGGATCTCTGGAGGTCATCTTGTCCAACTCTCATGCTCAAGGATGACCACCCACAGGAGGCTGCCCAGGACCATGTCCAGATAGCTTTTGAATACCTCCAAGGAGGGAGACTCCACAACCTTTCTGGGCAATGAATGCTCAATGCTCAGTATGCCAGTGCTCAGCCACCCTCACAGTAAAAAAGCGTTTCCTGATGTTCACACAGAACCTCCTGTGCTTCAGTTTGTGCCTGTTGCCTCTGGTCTTGTCACTGGACGCCACTGGCAATAGCTGTCTCTGTCTTCTGTGCGGCCTCCCTGCAGATATTTGTACACATTGATGAGCTCCCCTCTGCTCCCCCGCACCTTCCCTTCTCCAGGCTGAACAGTCCCAGCTGTCGCAGCCATTCTTCATAGGACAGGTGCCCCAGTCCCTTAATCATCTTCACAGCCCTTTGCTTGATTGTCTCCAGTAGCTCCATATTTCTCTTGTACTGGGGAGCCCAGAACTGGACACAGCGCTGCAGGTGTGGCCTCACTGGTGCGGAATAGAGGGGAACTATCACCTCCCTTGACCTGCTGGCAATGCTCCTTCTAATGTAGCCCAGGATACTGTTGGCCTTGTTTGCCACAAATGCACATTGCTGGCTCATGTTCAGCTTGGTGTTCACCAGGACCCATAGGTCATTTTCTGTAAAGCAGCTTCCCTCTACTAACCCCCCTGGAACTCACAGAATTCGTAGCCAGCTCATTAGCCAGATATGGAAAAAAAATGCAACTTTAGTACCTACTGACTATTTTTCTGCATTACTTATTGATGGAATTAAAAGCATTTCATTATAATTTAAAAGATACTTATATTTAAGATTTGGATATACTTAGTAATAGCAATAACTAAAATATATGGTGCCCATAATGATTTGAATCTTTCCTGGATGGACACATCTGATGAATAGTAATGAGAAAGTTCTTCTTTACTAACAGATGTTTTCATTATAAAATCTCACAATGATCACTTGTCCACTGGTCCAGTGAATGAAATAGGTGACATGTTCTTGAACATCATCAATAAGCAAATGTTTCCCTGCTATGCTTCCCATTTTAAACCACATACATAAGCACATGCTGCCATTTTTGGGATGGTGTTTGAAAAAAGTCTGTCTCTATAGGATAAATACCTCATTGCAAATCTCAGCAAAATAGAGGTGATGATGAAGCTTGTAGGAATCCATTTGGGAGAAGGCACAATGTATTCTGCTTTGGTTAACAGTTCTCACACACGTTTGAACAATTTATGTTTGACATATGAGGGTCCCTGCAAGCATCCAGAACCCTGAGCAGTGATAAGTGACACTTCCTGGGAATTCTTGTGAGCTAGAAGACTTTTCTCACTCTGAAGTAATAACCTGGCTTCAGTTATTCATGTCTTCGTAATATCTTCTGAGACATTATAAATGAGCAAGAAATCCTAAGTACTCAGGAAAATTGATCTGTTGCAGCATGGTGCACTATTTCTCTTCAGCAACACAGCTTACCACAAACTCTTCAGATCTATTGTTCATTGCACAGACTTCCTTACAAGGGGAAAAAACAAGGTCAGATTCTTATCTCCAAGCGCTTGCTATCTAGAGCCCAGGAAATCTGAGAGATTGACTAACAATAATGAAAAACATGACTAAGTTTACTTCTCTGATGCAATGAAGCTGTCTTCAAATAAGTTAAAACTTATTCTTCTTGTGCTGCATGAGGAGTGATCTCCCCATTGTTTTTAAGAGGACATTGTAATAAACAAGGCAAGTCTAAGAGTAGGAGTAGCAGGTAATAACTAACTGCTGGAACTGCCATATCTCACATGGCCTGAGTTTTCAGCTTTCAGTCACATAACTCTATCAGCTTTACTGGGAACTTTCACTTGTGTGAAAGGACAATTAGGTGCATTGTTATTCAAATCTCTTTCAAACCTTGTAACATAATTATCAAAGGGAAAATTGTGATTCTCTGTTTAAGAGTAATTGCTACAATGGATTCAATTATGTTTTGCGAGGCAGAACTTGTCTTACAAAAATCCTAAACTTGCCCTCTAGCTTCATTTTGATGTCAATAGCAAGAATCAAAACTATGCTATGTACCTCTACTCAGTGTTACATTTAACAGCCAGATAGTGTCAAATCCAAACAGTCCATTTTCTTTGTTTGATTATACTGTCATGTACAATCTCATTTGTTGTTTATCTTATTTTTGCTGAACATAACCATGTTTATTTATTGTACCTAGAGACTTTAATTTAAGCCCTGACATTGTAGCAGTGTGTGCTGTACAAACACACAATAAAAGCCTTTGTCTCACAGGGACTGCTATCAAACGACATACAACGGGCAAAGTGTTCATGAGGGAATGAAAGGCATGTGGTGTGAGTTGTCCAAAGTCATACAGAAGATTTATGTGAGAGCTTGGAACAGATTTCAAGTTTGCAATGTCCCTGTTTTGTTCTCTGTCTTCTGGCTCCATATGACTCTCAACATAGGTCAAAAACTGTGAAGAGATTGGTTTCTTCATCCTGATCTCAGTTGATGTTGCTTTGTATCAAAGGTGTGTTTTACAGAATTACATTTACCTAGCAGAGACAGAATGTCCATTGTTTTTTCTTTCGACTTAGGAGTGGAAAAGGAGTAGAAATCTTCAGTAGGATCGGGTTCTTTTTTAAGTCTCATATCCAAATTAACTAGCAGAATCATGGTTGCTTATAGAATCATAGAATTGTTTAGGTTGGAAAAGACCTTTAAGATCATCCAGTCCAACCATTAACCTAGCACTGACAAGTTCACCACTAAACCATGTCCCTCAGCACCACATCTACACATCTTTTAAATACCTCCAGCTGTCTGGTTTTCAGCTGATTTCAGTGCCTCCTGTGGTGGGATGTTCCTTGTTATCAGCCTTCTATTCTTCTTCAAGGATGTATTCATTAGCAAGGAATTTATTGTTTATACCAAGTATCTAGTTTCACAGGGCCTTGTAACCTTTTTTACAGCTCTTTGTTCTTAATGAGAGATTCTACCTTCTAAAATATATTTTACACTTTTAAAAGTACATTCTACGTTTTTAAAGTACGTCATTTTGGTGAAGAAGTTTTTCCTAATATCCAATCTAAACCTTCCCTGGCACAAATTGAGGCTGTTTCCTCTTGTTCTATCACCTGTTACTTGGGAGAAGAGACCAACCCCTACCTCGCTATAACCTCCTTGCAGGTAGTTGTAGAAAGCAAGAAGGTCTCCCCTCAGCCTCCTTTTCTCCAGGATAAACAATCCTAGTTCCCTCGCCTGCTCCTCATAAGACTTGTGCTCTAGACCCCTCACCATCTTCATTGCCCTTCTTTGGACACGCTCAAGCACCTCAATGCCTTTCTTGTAGGGGCCCAAAATCGAACACAGTACTTGAGGTCTGGCCTCACCAGTGCAGAGTACAGGGAGACAATCACTTCCCTAGTCCTACTCAACCACACTGTTCCCGATACAGGCCAGGATGCCGTTGGCCTTCCTGGGACACTGCTGGCTCATATTCAGCCAACTGTCAACCAGTACCCCCAGGTGCTTTTCTGCTGGGCAGCTCTCCAGCCACTCTTCCCTAAGCCTGGAGCATTGCATGGGGCTGTTGTGACACAAGTGCAAGACCCGGCACTCATACCATTGGCTTTGGCCCATCGATCCAGCCTGTCCAGATACCTCTGTAGAGCCTTCCTACCCTCAAGCAGGTCAACACTCCCACCTAACTTGGTGTTGTCTGCAAACTTACTGAGGGTGCACTTGATCCCCTCGTCCAAGTCATTGGTAAAGATATTAAAGAGAATCTACCCCAGTATTGAGCCCTGTGGAACACCACTTGTGACTGGCCACCAACAGGATTTAACTCCATTCACCACCACTCTTTGGGCCCAGACCTCCAGCCAGTCTTTTACACAGTGGAGGGTGCGCCCACCCAAGACATGGGCAGCCAGTTTCTCCAGAAGAATGCTGTGGGAAACTGTGTCAAAGGCTTTACTGAAGTCTAGGCAGACAACATCCACAGCCTTTCCCTCACCCACTAAGTGGGATGTATTGTTTTGTGTTGCCCTGTAAAGTGATTTTATTCCTTATATGATTAGTTGTGACACCTTCATTATCACTTTGATGGAACATGTTTTGACTAAGCACAATTTCTGAAGACAATCTTCTAGATTCATAAACAGTGTGACTTATATTAACCTCTCCCAGTATGCTCATCGGAATATTTTTTTTGTCAAATACAATATTCTAAGAGCTAGACAGGCTGATTCTTCATCCTTTCAGTTCTGAAATAACAGAGACCCTATTTAAGTCACTTATTCTGATGGAAGAATAGTAGAAACAGATCTAATATGTTGCTTGTTCCTTTGCAAGACATTAAGATATAATGGACAGATTTTTACCATCTAGTGCTGATAAATCATTTTTATATTCATTACTCACATAACATCACTCACTGATAGGAAACCCATGATGTCTTTATTTCATAATGTTTTCCTTTTGCTATGTAACCAGTTAAAATATATCTTCACATTCCTTTGATTTAAAACTCTTTATGATAATTATATCGTCTCCTATCAAACAAGGCAAAGTTCTAAGCAAATATTGCATCTCATTTCAGTAGATTTACTTCAACTACTTGTTCTCATAAATGAAAAAATACAGATCCTTGTAGAATCAAAGTCTCCGTGTTAATCTTCTGGAAAGCCATTATTGAGAGAAATGCATTTGTGTTCACTCAAAGCTTGTACTAGTTATTTTTAACCTGACATCAGGAGCATGATAATATCTCTTGCTTTTGAATATCTGCATTAGCAACATGGAACTTGCCGTAATTATTTCAGCTAATTCATTGCTAAGACTGAAAAGCCTGTTGTCCTGAGTTAAATTCTAGGCTGCCTTCTGTATTTTCCTTTTCTTTGTGGGGGAAGAAACAGAATTATGAAAATAAATGGCTTTCCCTGACTTTGGTATTGCAGTCATTTTTACACATTGGTCTCTTAAATAGTACAGGAACTACTCAAACAAAATTCCGTTGTCTTCAGTATGACTAATATGCATAAACCGAAACCTGAGTATAATGTTTACAGTATCTAGGCCACAAGTTTCAGAGCTGCTATTGATGGACAAGAAACAGAGGCATGCAGGCAGTCACTGATTTTCTTTTTTTCCTCAGTTCTTTCAGTGCTTTGAATAATTTGGCTTCTCATTAAAAAAAGGAGAGATCATAAATATGGAAAATACTTGCATATGGTACCTGCTTTTAGCATATGATTCAAACCTATTGACTTCAGTTGTTCCACTTAAAGGCAGACTCTAAAGTCTGGCACAGTCTCTGGCCTAATCTTGTTCACATGCATGAAGTCATATTTCTTTAAATACAGCAGGCAACGGCTTTATTTCAAAATTCTCACATCTCCTGTACCCTGACCTCTACAAGTTGTGTCTATGCTCTCAATTAGTCATGTTTGCAATTGCTGCTGCTGCCTTTCTCCTGCAAGCCACACAGGCTGCAACCAGTGACCCAGAACCTTTGCAGTGGCAATCACTACACCCACTACTGACATAGGTGCTTCCCCTCTGCACTGGTTATGCAGCCCAGTGTACTCGGGCTGTAGCTCCCTTTTGTTGTTATTACTACAGAGTGGGACTGGATTGCTCCAGCTGAGACAGCAAATGCTCATGGCATCCGCTGGCCTCAGTGGGGCTTGTGATTCACTTTGGATCCCAAACTGTACCCATACTCCTCCCCGCTCTTACTAGAATTTTCCGAGATAACCTACATAAATCAACTGCTTGCACTTAATTAAAAACCTAGCTGTGAACTGGATTGTGTCTATGACTGCATCACTCAGTTCCACTATATTCTGTATTCCCTATATATAGGATAAGAATACATTATATATTATATACTCTTGTTCTTTTGGGAACTGTTATGAGAGTTAATTAGCCTGTTTAACCAATTCTTCATAGTGAATTTCATTGAAAATCTACCAATATTTTGAGAACTAACAATATCAATGCTGTTAGTAAAGAAAGATGCACAATGGTTTCTTTTAAGTGTAGAAGGAAGTAAACTGTGCATGCCCCTCTAACCTCACACTTTTCTTGATGAGGGGAAGACATGAGACCTGGTGTTTGTCCCAACTGCTTATGTATGAAAACACTGTAGAATAAAATGCATGAGCAGTCTTTAGAGAAGTGACTGGAGCTCACGTCTTCCTCCTTTGATCAGTTCTTATAATCCTAAGCACTTATTTGGAAAGCCGTATATACTGTGTTTCCCAAGTCGTTCTCGAATTAGTTTTAAAAAACAGAGCAGCTTCACTAGTGGCTCTTGGTGCTCTCCACTGTGGAAATCCACAAGCTTGATAGTTGGTGTGCTCATCAGAGGAGATCTGCCAGACAGCTAGAAAAGAATTTAGCTCCTGCTACTAAGATACTGTAAAATCTGAGTGTTACCACTGACTTACTTTGCTACTATGTGCAGGAGATCCATCTCTGCACAAATGATGTGACAGTACTTAAGTCTGGAAGCGAGATCATGGCTTCACAATCACGTGCTTGGAGGCACTGTCACATACCTTAGATTGAGGTACCCAAATAATGCAGAAATAACTTTTTCATGGCCTGAAGTTTCAGGCTTTAAAACTGCAACTATCAGTTCATCCAGAGCTCGTAGTTCTACACAATACTGCCTTGAACTGCCCTGCACCCAATACAAATATATCCTAGTTAGATGCTGTAGTGTTCAGGATGACAGTACTTAAGTCTGATGACAGCACTTTGTTCTACCCTGGATTTCGGCTGTCAGACAACTTAAAGAGCACATGCTTCTTATGGCATAATCTGAAAAAGGAGTTAAAAGTTAAACGTTGTTTGAAAGGATAGTAGTTCTCCAGCAGTAGAAATTCTGTGTCTGTGCAGGAAAGGTTAATGGAATAGTAGGTTATGCCCAAGTATAAGAGTCGGGGTTTAGAGCAGCGGGCACTGAAGTATTTATGATTATGACTGAATACTGCAAGACATAAAGATGCTGAAGCCAGCAAGACGATTGCTTCCCGATTAATTCTGAGGACAAGGTTAAGGCTAGTCACTAAATCCTGCAAGATACATGGGAAAACAAGGAGAAATGGGGCTGTAACTGCTGTAACCCAGATAGCTAACTTTAGGATCAGTGACAGAATGGGTTAATTCCCTACCAATCGCAGGGTGAGGTACAAACCAAATCTATGTTTAGAATTGGGTCTCATGTTAGAGTTCAGTTATGGATAGAAGTAGGAATGAATGAAGTTTTAGGCTGATTGACAGGTCATGCAAAATACCCATCAGCAGGATAAGGATTAGCAGAACACAGACAATGGGTTTTATGTTTAGTTGTGGAGTGAATATATATTACTGGACCAGCATATAGACTAAGTTCAAGTATAGGGTTAGAGTTGGTATTCACAACAGTAGGGACTGAAAGGACTGCTCTTCTGATGGATTCTGCAAATCACCCAAGTGCTGTGATGGGGGCGAGTAGGTTGTAGAATAAGCAAATAATGGTCCTCTCTATGGCATCATGAGTATATGCATCCATGAAAACGGAGGCCTAAATGAACCCAGTCCTAACTTTAACAAATCATGAGCCACATCCCTGTGCTTCTGTAGTCTACATATTGCCTCACAAATACTGCAAGATGCAACAACGATTTTGCCCTTCACTACCTGTTACACAAATTCTAGCTGCTAACCCACCATCCAGCTGTAGCCTGCTATCCTGTATCTGCTCCAGAAATACCCATGAAAAGTTGCCCAAGTGAGTATTAGCCCTCATCTTTGTTGTCTTTGTTCACCTAATCATAAACTGAATCTTTATCATCTTTCTACTAATCCCAAGTCTAGTCTAAACTTGATCTGAATGGCAGCGCAGCAGTACTTCAGCAGCAAGTTATTTGGCCATACAGGTTTCATGTTCATCTGAGACAATGTTAGGAAGACGACTGCAGATGGGGTTAGGTATGGCAAAAAGGGCTAAACCCCTTGTTTTTTCAGGGCATCCTACGCAGGGAAGACTAGCTATGCATTACTGCTGCTAAATGCCAGTACCATTTCTCAAGTTACCCTTTTTCTGTTGCAGGATCCAAATTCAAATCCTAACATTGCCCACTGAGAATCTTCCATTTGGGAAGGAACCTTAAATAACAGACACTATCCTGCTATTGTAGGCCTTTCAGGAACCAGAACTAAGGCAAGCTCCTTGTCTTGTTCTGTTTTGAATCCTTATGTCAACCCTAGTACTATTAGTTGCACTCCTATGCCTAGGCATGGATTTAGCCAAAATGCAGTGAACTGTAACAGCCTGCAGCTAATCAGAAACTATTTGTTCATGTCACATAATTTTTCCTCCTGCTCCTGAAGGCCAGCAATAAACCAAACTCCCAATCCTGTGTAGTTTTGAACCTTGGCACCACTTTAGCCATAATAGAACAACTGGCAGTAGTGCAATTGCTATTTTTAAATTGTATGCCAAAACCATTACCAGCAAGCATCCTAGACTGTGGATCTACACAATCCAGCAATTCAATTTATGAATATGGGTGATAAAGGTGGGACAAACTGTGTTAGGTTCTGCTGAGATAAGCCCAGACACAGGAATCAGAAAACACTGAATGACATCCTTAATCATTTATTTAATAGAAGAATCCATAAGGCAATGGCAATCTCAGTTCAACTATTCAACCATCTACTTCACTGGATAGTATTTCTAAGAAGTGAAAAAACATCCATTTTTGTAATAATGTTAAGTAATTTTATATAGCTTTTCTTCTTTTTTTGCCAATATGCAAAAAATTTATATATGCAGGAAAACTACACAATAACCAACAGCTTCTTAAGAATGAAATAACAGATAGTAATTTATAGATTCATTTCACCACCTGGTCAAACCTAAGTATTCCCTTCATTCTACGTACCCAAGGACTGCAAAAGGTTTTGGTTCCAAATTCACTGCTGATATAATAGAACTGGAAGAAAACATTTGGCTTAAAGTGACTATAATTCTAAAAGATTAGCTGTCTCATTTACTGTAACTGACTCTGCTAAAAAGGGGAGCTGCCACAAAACGGACTGCCTGTGTTGAGGTAGAGAAGCACTGTTGAGAAGTAGCATATTGGCTTGCCTTGTTCTTCTGCTGCTCCTAAGACACCTGCTCTTGGTCTCTGTTGGAGTTAGTCCTGGGTATGGTCTGACTTTATGTAGTTATGCTAGTCACACTAAGTTCCAACTCAGAAAATACCTGCTAGTAGTACTCAAATCTGAGCAATTTTTGTTGGCAAGTCCATGGAGCTGTTGAATTTGTGATTTTTTTGAATGCAATTAGAAAACCCCACAGATGTGGTTGACTGGACCAAATACAGGATGGTTCCCCAGGATCATATTAATTTAATGTTAATTGCTTGCACTTTCTGAGGAAAATTCATGTAAACAGTGAGGCTAGTCTATGGAAATATGCCTTAACTACCTGAACTAATTTGGAGGTATCATAAGCTTGTGGCAGATGGTGAGTTAGGGAGAAGAAATGTTCTTATTTATTTTTGTTCACTGGTAGGCTTTTATGTAGCTCTATCAATTTAGTAACAGTGTGACTCATGTAAAAATTAGTGAACATAACCTGTCAACAACCTTCTGAGGCAAGCGAGTACTATCACGTGACATCTGCAGATCTCTGAGGTACAGCTTTACCCCCCACCGCCTCCAGCTACAGGCATAGAGACATTCACCACTAGAAGCATGGATTCGCTTTCATGTTCACAGAGAAAAAGGCATATGTCAAAGTGTTTTGGTTTTTTTTTTTTTTTTTTCTGTGGACCTCGCAGGTGAGGTTGGCTTCCCTCAGCTTGCGCAAACCTGAAACTGCAAAAAAAAGTGATCCCAGCTTGGAGGTGACCCATACCGTTAGGCGCTTCAGATACTGCTCCTTCAGACTTTTGAGATAGATTAACTTACATACTGACTAGAAAGCAGAGAAAGTTGCAAGGCAGAGGGCTAGAATCAGAGAACTTTGGGTTTTGTTTTAAATCGTTTACATTTTTTGTCACTGCCCTGCCTTTGACTTTTATTCAGTCTTTCTTTTGGGGCCTTTTACCAGGGGAAGCCGATTGTTTTAAATCCCGTTACGCAGACTCAAAACTCGCCTAAGGCTGCGGGCCTACACAGTAGGTATAGAGGGTCTGTACTGGCAGATCTCCTCAGCGCCTGACGGGCAGCATTTCCGTGTGACACCCGCGGGGTTCCACGCACGCTGCCTGGGCCGCCGCCGTCTCCCCCGCCTCAGCTCCGAGGAAAGACGCGGCGCGCGACGCCGGCACGCCTCCAGCGCGAGGCGGCGGCGGCGGCTCTGTCCCCGCCCGGCACCCTCGCGCTCAACGGCTAACGGCCAACGGCCGTCAGGCCTGCGGACTCCAGCGGCACCCCCCCCCCCATCCCCCTTCACTGTCACTGAGGGGAGGGTGGCAGCCGCAGGTGCCGCAGCCCCGCTCGGTCTCTGGTGTTCGTCCTTTGCTTTCTCGTCAGTCGCTCACTGGTACCGCTTATTTCTTTGGGGTTAAAGCACGGACGACATGAGCGTTAAGGAGACGAATGACTCTATAGAGTAGTGTTTCCTCTAGCACGGGACTGGGCATGAGGTAAATAGTCACCCTAAGGAGCGTTTAGCCTTCTTCCACCGTTAATGCACGTGGGAGCCATTGGAAGGAGCAGGGCAAGATGCAGGTGTGACGAATGCAGCAGTGGAAAGGAGAGCTGTGCTCTGCTAATACTGCATGAGAGACTGCAAAGTGGGCTGTGTTTTGCGGAGCATGCTGTTGCCTTTGTACTTCCTACTAACTGTCTGCCTCCTTAGAAGCCTTATATATGATAACCATAAATGTAGGTGGTGTATTAATTTCTGCCTAGTCCAGAGGGGAAGTTTTGTGACTGGATACACAAATGTTCGTAAAGGTGAAAACCCCTCAGTTCAGGGTTTTATTTTGGCTTCCAGTGAACTGTGTACGGGAAGGAAAGTACACATTAAAAATATTGAAAAATCTTGGTTAAAAACGTAAAAGACTAATACATTTGACACAAATTGGGAAAGCAGAATGTCAGTGTATTTTAAATAAATTGCTACAAGCTTTTTAAAATTAAATCTTCTTTCTTTAAAATAGCATAACAATGTCTGTAGCACATAAAGTGGAACAACAGCAACCGTAAAGCCAATCTACAGCCTTTGGATGAATAGAAAGACCATCAAGAGTATTGGAATATGTAAGTAGATTCTGATGTAAGACCTAACCTGTTATTTGACACTAAAATGTAAAAAGACATGCCTGCCAATTACATTTCTGTGACAGGAAAGTTTCTCAAAAAGCAAACCTAGAACTGATTTAAATAGAATTATTATCTCATACATCAAAGTGTCCATATGTACAGTGCCCCCAGGACCAGAGCAGAGTGTGAAAATGGCTGCTAAGTATGCGCCTTTGAGTATTAAAATATTTTTGGTCTATATATCCTGATTGCGCACAAAGTACAAAATCAAACAACTAAATAAAAGTTAGAAGCAAAATGTTTCGTAAGTTTAGACATGATTGATATGAAAATCCAGGGTTCTACCTGATCATTTTAAACATTTGTGCTTGGCAGCCTAGGAAAAGAAAATAATGTATGTTTATACTATGCATAAATTATGGTATATGGAGTTATGGTTCACTGAGTGTACAAAAGCCATTTTTTTTATTCAGTCATTATTTTTGCTGGTATAAACAAAGTATAAATCAGGACTGATGTAAAAAAAACAGAGAAGCATTCATTGAAGGGTCACTTTCCATTTCTTTTTTCTAAAAAGAAAAAAGAAGAATGGGAAAGAAAAATGTGAGCAGAGGGAGATGAAGATAGGCACTACAAGTAACTGTTGTCCTACATGATATATTTAAATATATTATTTCATTATATTGGTAAAGTAAGCTGGCTAAAATTTGAAGGGGACTTGTTCTTCAAGAATTTCGCAGTCAGAGGTTACTTTCTGACATAAGTGCATGTTCATAGAGGAGTTTTGGTTATCTATACTGTACTTTTATGTTACTATACAGCGTTACTCTTAAGGGCTGTTTTTATCATTTGAAAGAGGCACACTCCATGAGCCTGGATGATTGGAACATCTGTTGAAGAAGGGTGTGCCTCCCTTCCTGGCTGCACATCCAGATATTTTTTTTTAATGGCAATAAAAATGCGTAAGGGAAAAAGGAGGGATCTGAATGGTGCATTCTTTGAGCTTAATCTGATAAGGAATCTGTAGTTGTGACAGACGGTAGCTGTGGCTTTCAGGATACAGGAGGTGCTCTGATTCTGTGGATGGGGCACAGTGCCAGATTACTAGAAGGATACTCTCTGAATATCAGATACTTGGAGAGCACATACTCCACCAAATGCAAATAAATTTACCTGTCATGATCCATTATTCTGATGTGTGAAATAATCTCTCAGCTTTTATCTGCTTTTCTATTCTCTTTCCTCTCTCATTTCTCTTCTTTTGCCGCTTCATCTATTTCTGCCTTCTATTTTCTGACATTCTATTGTCTGTCGTTTTTTTCTCTGTATGTCTGATGTCCCACATCACCTTGTGCTCACCATGTGAAGAATGAAAATGACTTCTCTCCAGCATTAACACTCTTCCCTATATAGCTTGGGGAATGGTTGCTATTGCTCATGTTTAATCTAGACCCCCTTACACTATCTGGGGGAGTTTCATTAAGTGTTGGAGCTACTGTTCCCCCTGTAATGCCTTAAACTAAACTCCCTTCCCTGTTCCCAAGAAGTCTTCGTAATTGCTTCTACCACTTCTGATATGAAAATCATATACATCTGCAAGAAAAGTGAAACCTTCTGTGTTGTATGTGGACTTTAGAACTGGAATAATTTGAAATATATACACTTCATTAAGAGATATTGAATGAGGAATATGAATGGGCTGTTGTATGTTTCCTGGGATATTATTCCAGCTGTTAGTCAGCTAATGAGTAACATAACCAAGAGTGGGTGAAAAATACAAAAGCAGCAGACCAAAGGGGAGAGGACAGAGACAAGATTAACTGGAAAATGATTAATAAGAGCTTTTGCCTAAGGTAAAAATAAGAGGACCATTAATTTCCCCTGCTTTATATGTTCAACATTTAGGTGCCTAACCCGATCCTTTCTAAGTAAGCTTGATGCTTAAACAGCTAGACAGTCCCATAATATCTAGTGCCTTTCAGGTGTTTGAATTTGTGTGGCCAAAACACTCAGACAAGAAAAGAAATTAGTCATTTGAAAATACTACAATCTCTGTTTTGAAACTGAGGAAAACAGTATGAGTAGTCCATGGTGATGTTGAACAATACTGGCCATTGTATTGGCCACTGTCCAACTTAATCCATGGTGTAACAGATCCATTAAAAAATGAAGTCACAGATTTAAATCAAGGTTTGTTTTGTGCCATTGCTTACAATCAAACCATACGGAATGAGCACTAATACATTCTTTGTGCTAAAGTAAATAAACTTTGCTGTCTTAGACTTACAATAAGTAGATAAGTGACGGCATTAGCAAATCATGATTTCTGACTCATTCATATACTCTATAACCTTCTCTCCCTAACACCTAAAATAATGACAGGTTGTACCAATACTGCTACCTTCTTTTGTGTGCTTACTTATTCTCTAGGCAAAAAGAGCAGGTACCATGACTCTGTCAAAATTTGATACATGCCTAAAAGTAAACTACCATACAGGCACTGAGAGCAGCTTTCCACTGCCAAGGAGTTGAAAAAAAGCTGATTTATCCCCATCTTTCATTCAGAAAATTGCTTTCTAATCAATTATTTTTCCTTCAACCAATTACCCATTTTCCTAGAATTTGTCAGAACTAACTTTCTGAAAACGCTACCCTTCTGTTGAAAATTTAGCCCATGGGCTTAAAAGTTACATGGGAGGGAGAAAAGACCAATGTGTTCTATAAATCTCATTTCGTGAAGGACTAGACTAAAAGCTGGATTCAGCACCATGTTTAAGGACAAAAAAAAAGTAGATTTCTTTTCACATACTGACATCAATGAGTTAGTCTTTAGTTGAAGCAATGTTTTATAATACCCATGTGTACATAAAGATTCATCCAAAATAACGCATTTCAAGCACCTGTGTGATTCCCAAGGGCTCTATATTTGTATAAAAGAAAGGGTATTAAATGGTGAGAAGTGACACTATATTGTGCTGCTGGGAAGACTCAGTAAATTAAAAAAATACAAATGCATTGTCAGAGATTTCATTTTGCAGTGATAGCTTGCTTCGTAACAATATAAAACATACCTGAAGAGAAAAATCTATTGATGGCCTCAATGCAAAACGTGGTAAGGCTGTCCTCTTTTTTGTCCTCATCTTTCATTAATTCTTCTAAATTTTCTTTTATTTCTTTTATTGAGAAGAGAACATACAGTATTGGTGTGTGCATTAATGTTTTCATTACGTTGGCACACTTTATCTTGCCACAAGAGGACAAGCTCCACAAAAATGCCACATCATATTAATTTGGGGTAGTATCAGTAGTGTCTGCACATGTCTGGTACCTCACAGTATTTAAAGAAATCAATCACATAACCAAACTTGCTCTGACGTGTACTGCCTCAGATGGGATTCTTGGCTTTTCTCTCCTATTCTTCATAGTCATGTGGTTTCTTACATATTTTTGAAGAGCTTAATAAGATTCTAATGAGGTGTTAATAAAGTGCAGTTTAAAGACTACTATATGAGAACTGCAGTATAAAGCTCAGAGAGCAAAAAGATATGCGCATCACTTATCAATAAATAGTTTCAAGTGAGTCATTAAGCCTAGAAGTTTGTGCCAATTTTTCTAATAGAATATTTAAAAATAGCAGTTCAGTAAGACATCCTTTCAGTGTAGAGAATCCCTAGGCTGCTTCATGCTTTTGAATTTACTTCTCTCCACCCTGCTTTTATGGCACAGTAAAAAAGGTATCTAACTGCTGAGATTGCTTTCAGGACACTGTTTAGCATAATTTAGACAGCTATGAGATTGCTTAAGTTACGCTAGGGCCAAAAGTAGCACAAACCTATTTGGGAGAGAGAGAGTAGTTATGGATACTTCCCTTTTGCTATACCTTACTTGTGCATAGTGCTCACGGGGTAAAAGAATTAAACACTCTGTCTGTCAGCTTCATCCAGCTACAATCCTGTTTCATTTCCATGTTGTTACAGCAAAGGCTAATTTAGTCCAGGGAGTACATGGAAGAAAAAAATAGAGGTCAGAAAAAGAGGTCATTGATAGTGATCTTGTTTCCTTTAGATTCAGCTCTGAATTTGCTCCATCTTCTTAAATGCAATTAGATAGCAATATAAAAATAAAAATTACATGATTGGTATGATACAAGTAAGAAATGTGCATGACCCTTGTTTAAAACAAAAAGTTAATTACATAGCTGGAAAACTAGACATTTTTAACTGTCCAGAATATAATAGGTTATGAAATTAAGAGAGTGAAGAAGCCTCTAATTGTTACAGGGCAGTTCAATATTAATGCCATTTGTCTACAGATGAAAATGAAAGATGATTGGAAAATCAATCAGGACATTAATTTTTCACCATTAAAAAACTCTGGAAAGTAGGAATATTGAATGAGATAATAATTTAAAGAATCATTTGATTCCATTTGTTTCTCAAGAGCATGCAGTTTTGTAGCCTAGCTTGGGCCCTCCTCCCCTGGCTCAGTGAGTCAAGGATTTTCTTTCTTTTTTTCTGTACAGGACCTATGTAGGTGAAACTCTTCAACATGTGCTGTAACAAATGTTTGGTTTTAAGCATGTGAGTTGGTGATACCAAGATGTGCCTCAAATTAAGCATGTGTTTTCAGTACTTTGCTCATTTGTATCCTAAATGTTTATTCCCTGATGAGAACATATATTAAGTATAGTGGCTGAGTATTTGATAACAGGAAGATTGAGATGATGACGTCTGAGTTCTCCCCCTGCCTCTGTCACCAATGGGGATTTTAGTTCTGTAGTGAGTAGAGTCTCAACGCAGAAATGTTGAATTCAAGGTAGTCTTATCAGCTATGACAACCCTCAATAATTTGCGTTTGGTATGAAAGGGGAGGATTCTAATCAGAGATTAAATGAAAAAATGAGGCGTATTGGATTAGTTTACAAGGAGGCAGACAGAGAGTTAGAAGAAAAGGCCTCAGTTGTCCTGCATCTCCTGTTCTTAAGTTTCTGAATCCTTTTCCTCACTCAACAACATGAAAGGCAGGAGGGAGAGACCTGATGGCTAAATCAGAAGGGGAAAGATGGACTTTACATTCACAAGAAATGTAAGGCTTTGCCTTCAGACACAAGTTCTTCCATTGAAATTGATATTGCGTGCTTAATGCAGCACAAGCAAATGCACTTCCTTTCCCTTCGTATTCCTCCCCACTCTGGTCACAGTGGTGGCAGAACTGAATGCTTATAGTGCTAGCACTTTTTCCTTTTAGAAAAGGATTGGTCTGCACTAGTATAAGCATCTTTACACAGGAGACCTGCATCCTTGCTAAGGTCTACGCTTCCATATCTGTATTAACAACCATAACTACAGAAATCATCAAACTAATACCTAAATGTATAGAACTGGCTTTATTAAGTTCTTTCTCCATTTATCTTTATTAGAACTGAAAAAATCTACCTATCATTATACTCTCTGATAGGCATGTTAATAGGCATATTAATATTGAAGATTTCTGCAAACTCTTGATAACTCTTGAGCCTTTGTTTGAAATGGGTTATTTGGGATTTACTTTTTTTTGCGCAGTCACTGTATTTTAGGATACTTTTGTTTATTTGTTGACAATGGAAGATGACACGAATATATCACTTCTAATGGAAATTTAGTTTCCTTAACTGTAACAGAAAGATATTTGGAATGGAAAACTCCTAACAGGGAGGGGTGCTTTTCTTCATCTAAGTTCAAAAACAAATTTTATAGCAAATTAACATGGTTTTCCCTTGTCTTTGATCCTCCCTGAGATTGTTAACCTTGTCCATAATTGAGTGCGCTACTGGTTTTTGTCATCCTTTTTTTCACGTTTTAATTGAAAATAGTGGCACAATTGATAAGGAAGTAAAATTCTCTATGGCCAGTGAGAACAACATTTTCCTGACTTTTACAGAAAAGCATTCAAATGTCTGGCTTTTTTGGAAACTAAGGAAAGATTTTACTGGAGTGCATTATGTCTGAAGTGAGCTGAAGTGTTCCCTGTAGTGCTTCATAAAGCTATTTTAGTTTTATAGTATAAGACTGAACGCTGAACTAGAGTTCAGTGAAGTTCATCTGTATATTCTTTAAACAAGAAATGAACTCATCTCTCCGTATTATTGAAACTTAGTTCTGAAACATACTGGTATTAAAATTTCTGTGGCATGCTAGATCTAAACAATTTATACAATTTATACCTGTGAAACCTTCATATTGAGCAATTAGCTGTAATTATAATAAATAGAAGTATAATTATTATTATATGAAAACAAGTATTTTTGGAAAAACAGAACCATTCTTTGCTTGATGTCACACAAGTCACAGAGCAGTCAGACTGACAAGATCTAACTTATGGTATCTCTGAGAATTTATTTCTCAATTCTGAATGAATGCAATTTTAATTCTTAAAGTTCTTCTCCTTTCTTAAAAGAAGCACACTTAAATATATCTTTCCATGCTTTTAATTAGACCCATCATTTATTAATATCTTTGTACATATGGAATGAAAACAGATGGTGATAGATAGAAATTTTTGTTACTCAAGTAATTAGTTACAAAAGCCTGTACTCACATGTTTTTTGTATCAGTTTATCTTATCAGCCATCTAACATGGAAAAGAAAAGTTTAATAGGCTTACATTTTCTCTGTAATAGACATGGAGTTTAGTGTTTATGTCTGTTTTAATGTGTGGCATCAGCTTTATTCCATGTACAGCTCTTCTCAGTTCTTGCTATTGTAATGCACAACAAAAGAAGAAATACAAACATGTATGTACACAATCTTTTCTCTTCAAGACCGCTGTCTTTGCATTCAGATTTCTTAGCTTTTTTTTTTCTTTCTTTTCGTGGTACTAGAAGTTATATCCTCATTTGATTTTGACATGGGAAAAAATAATCTTTCGTGCTATCTGCTGTTGCACAATATACTGTAAATTTTTATTCCCAAAAGTGAAGAAAAGAAGACAAACTTTTCAGCATGACCATCTATAAGAAATTGCATATAAGATCTGGTAGTAGATTACAAGCAAAACAACAAGAGAGAGCAGGATATGTGAAACAAAGAGCTCTGGCTGAGAAGAATGCTCTGTGACTCACTAAGTCACAGTGGGAGCGACGTTACTGAAGCTATAATGTCAGACCATGCATGTATGGTACGCATCCCATTAAAGAGAATGTGAATTATATTGCAGCTACCATGAATCTGAAGGATATAGTACTGTTTATTTTATATTTAAGCAATGGAGCCACAGTCTGTCCGGAGCATAAAGTATATGACTAAATGGGGGTTTCAGCCATAATCTAGGGAGGAGAAAAAAAAAGGTATTGGGCAGCTGTAGTGTTTCAAACAGGTCTCCTAACACAGGAGCATGCGCTGTACTGGACAGGGCTTAGGAGAGTGAAACAAGCACCTGTCCCTGCTGGTAAATTCATGCTTATACTATATTCGATGCAAAATAGCAGAGAGATTACAGATGGCAAATGATGTAATTTATGTGAAATGAGCAAGGCACAACACAGTTGTATCTATAGATAGGAGGAGCCTGATTTTTGTAGTGTGCCAATGCATCACTAGTGTGTTTGGAGAACATTTCTCAGCACGAGACAGCAGCCAAACAGCTGTGCAAGAGCAGTGCAGCTTAATAGATGGAATTTTTTAAGAAACCGAATGGAAGTGGTTGTGCTGCAGGTTACTCTGGTAAACATATGGCATACCCTGTGGAAGTACGTCTGTGTGTAACGCGGTGTCATTGGACATGTTTTCAGGGTAAAAAGATTGCTCTTAAAGGAGCTATCTCCTCATTCTATAATGACTGCTGAGAGATCAGTGTTCTACTACTGTCAGCTGCAGCTCTTTATGCCTGAGCTGGTGCAGACACTAAACAATACCCAAAAGTCTGCAATATGCCACAGATAAATTTGGGATGTAGGGGAATGTTTAATTGCATTTAGAACTTGTTTGATTTTCCTTGTATGCAGCTAATGATAGTGCTTCTTAGCTGTTCAAGGTGTGTAGATGTCCTCTGCTTCCCTTTCTCTGCCTTCATTTCCTCCCTCTGTTTTGGGTGACACAATAGCACTTGCTTGCTTGCGCAAATGTGCAAGTTACAATTTGACCTATTAACATTCCCCAAATGATTATTTTGATCATGTCTAAGTCAAACCCAGTGAACTGATCAGAATGTTTTGAGACTCAGACCTCACATAGCAGTCCCCTGGCTTGCTGCTGTGTTGGTGCACTACTAGGCACCAGCTGCAGGGTTAAATCTGTCATCCTCTAAACAGGAAGCCTGAGTATTGTTATAGAAGACATTGCTTAACAAAGTGAGAGTCTGAACACTGCACAACCTTTTAGAAAAGAAGTAGAGAGAAAATTCCTTGATTTTTGTTGTAGTCTACCTAATGTAAGGAAGATAGTTTTGGAAACTATGTTTCCTTCCTGAAGATTTAATCCTGTTTCACTAGGTTTTTTCAAGCTGTATCTGTCCATGTAGCAATGGCATTACAATCATGCTTGGTATTTCTGAACATATAATTTATTCTACAACTAAAAAGGGTACTCAGGATCATGAGTTATACTCAGAATAATTGTTTAAGAACCTGTATCTTAACTGACTTTATTTCCCTCTAACATATACTGTAATGCCTTATCCAAATTTGTGTGTGAACAATTGCAAGGTGTGTAATCACTGCCATAGTTACATACAGAGTTATTACATTGTAAGTGTTTTCTCATTGCCTTAGGGATATCTGGAAATGGAAAGACGTGATATGGAACATATTGTCTTCTCTGATTCTATTTTATTTTTGAAAGGATTTTTGGTGAAGAAGAAATGACATGATAGCTAGAGCTTCACTGCTTTGAGCAAAATGATTGGCTAACTCATTAAAAAAGATAGTGTATGTAAAATCAATTTAGTAAGACTGCAGAAGAAAGAAAGGCCAGCTGCTTAGGAACCCAAGAGAATTTGCAGTCACAGATGAAAGCTATTCTAAACACCAAAGCAAGCTGCTTGTCCTAATATAGTTTCTTCTCCTTAGTGCAGATCAACACTCATTTACTTTTTCACTTAGCTATTGTGAACCTGCTGAAGTTATAATCTACAGGTTTTTAAATGGTATCTGGGGAATGGAAATAACAATACTTTTAAAATAGCAAATAATGTATGTCCATGATGCCTTAAGGTGCTATACAATAGTATAGTTCACTTGAAAGTTTCCAAAACAGCAGATCTGATTTATGTTTTCCTAAAATGATACCTGTATCATTTCGGCCTGTATCCCCTGAAATCTCCTCCAGGGGCACATTCAGTGCTAATAAGACAGATGAGTAATAAAAGAGCTCAAATCTGCTGTACCCTTTCTCATTAGCACCCCAGAATGGTGCATGTAGGCATGGCAAAGGAGCAGCCACACAACTTCTTCATCCAGCTTGTAACTGCTTTTGCTGGACCTACCCCCATACTATGTTAATAAGTATTACTGTTTTCATACTGAATGTATAACAACAGTTATATATATGATTTCTGGTTATCACCTTTCCTTTTCAAAGCAAATTAAGAGAGAAATGAGAGAAAAATTCTTATTACCTGGATACTGTAAGAATCCAGTATCACTCCTGACCAAACTTATGGCTTTGATATAGACAGCTGTTACTCTGGAAGATTATTTTTTGCTGTCAATAGAAACAGGTAATACATCCATATTCTGTTGAATTTAGGGTGTTTGATGCTGTCTGTAGCAGAACTCTTGTTTTATCTTCAGGAACCAGTCAAGTAATTGGGCAACATGGAAAGTTTTTGTCCTTTTTCCTATAGGAGGCATACTTATAAGTTGAGTTTCCAGATATGTCTTCATAAGCAAGTATTGTTTTAAAGTAAGAATAAAACGGTAGGGTGAAATGGTTGATGCTGAGGACTTGATATTCACAATGTCTTTCAGGCGTTTATTCAGGCTAGCTCAGCTCTGGTCCTGTGAAATGAATGCCCAATGACCTATCTTCCATTTCAGAATTATGTTTGTAAATCTTAGTCTCAGTGGGATCAGAAGGATCAGGAAAGATCTGTATTCAATTTGACAAACTATACATTCCATAATTTCTATAATAAGGTTACATTAAGACATACTAGAATTATTTTGTAAACATGTGATCAGGTATTTAAAATAGATTTTTTATGATGAGTGTGGTGAAACAGGTTGCCCTGAGAAATGGTAGATGCCTCATTCCTGAAAACATGCAAGGTCAGGTTGGATGGGGCTCTGAGCAACCTGATCTAGTTGAAGATGTCCCTGCTCATTGCAGGGGGTGTTGGACTAGGTGACCTTTAAATGTCCCTTCCAACCCAAACTATTCTATGATTCTTCTCTCCACCCTCTTTGTCTCCTTTTGGGGAATTGAACATAGCTAACTGTATGCATCTTTATTCTGCTGTTGAAAGTAAAGGTGATATAACTGAAAATAAATGATTGTGTTTCAAGTTGATTATTTTTATTAATGCTATCATCTGACCTATCCATGTGCACCATTTTACTGGATAAGAAATGTGTTGATCTTGAAAGAATAGAGAGTGTATGTTGAACATCACACTGGAATTGAAAATGAAATCTATAGTTCTACGCATTGTGTTATTTTAGAAACATACTTTCCTTATCCCTGTTCAAAGTCGAATAGTTGTAAAAGCTCCAGGATTTCTGTGGTTCACGAACAACCTGAAATTTAAATCGTGTAAAAGCAGCTGACATTTAACTTGCAGTTCCTTGAAAAATTATTCTAAAAACGACAATGCAATATATATTGCACATACGTAGACATTTTATATAGAGTGTATAAAGAGAAAGTGTAAAGAGAACAAAAGAGAGATTCAGCTAGGAAATCCAGAGTTCACTTTTACTGTTCTGCTCTGAGCCTCTGGTGTTGCTTTATGTGAAGAGATTTTAATCAAAATCAGATTTTTCCTGACATTTTCCCTTGTGGATTTACTCTTCATTTCCACCTGAAAGATCCTTTGCAGTCCTGATTGATGGAACTGAATTCTGATGTGGGCAGCTATAATCCAGACGGAATCTCTGGTTTTAACTCTCACCTTGCTGCCTTTCTTTCAGCTGTGCTGTCTGGGGCATTTCTGCAGACAACCCATCTCAACATCGGTATGGAGTTTTACTCAAAGGCAAGGAGAACATAAAATGGCAACTCCGTCAAGTGATTGATCTGCATTCTCCATACAGCCTCCATATATAAGGAGACACTTTTCTCACCAATTTTAATGTTCTGTGAGGGAAATTTTTACACAGTTTAGCTCTAAGATTCCAACTTAGTAATTGAATCACTCTTTCAAGGTACTTAACTCTTTCCACTGTATTTTATTTACATCTTAGGTACATACTTTAAGACGACAGAGGTAGGAATCTGTATTAGCTGCTGTGCCTCATCCTTTTGCCCACCTCCACTGGCCTACTCTGGTATTTGAAAGCTTTCTGTGCAGTTCGTATATTATCACCTTTAGGTGTCAAATTATATTGCTGTATTTCTGAGTATATCTCTAGAGTGAGCTATTATCGGAGCTTTCCTAAAAGTATCTGGAAATTCATGTTAAAATATTAGTTTATTGTGGGACTTTGGTATGTTGGGTGCATTATTTTCCTTGTGAATATTAGGGTTAACTTCATTTTCTAGCATTGCTTCTATGTGTCCTTGAAATAGACTTTTCCTGCAGTGAGTCCAGGTGTTTTTTAAAACATTTTATAGCCCCTCCCACTCAGACTGGCTTTGATTCTGCAACTGCACTTCATTGTTTCCTACATTATGGAGTGATGGCATATATTAAATAGCAATAGAATAAAAAGAGACAACTCCCAGAATAGACAATTGGAACACAGAAGACTTCAGAAATAATAGAAAGTTATGCAGTTCAATTCCTTTTATGAAATTAAATTCACATGTCATGACCCATCTCAATCAAAACCTTGGATGGCTCTTTATTAAGCAGTTTATTAGTATTTCCATGAATGCCATCTGAAAATGTTTGAGTGCAAAATATCACAAAGCAGAATTATCTTTGAGGCAAAGTCAAAATCATTTCATGGACAAAAAAGCTTTGCTGAAACAGGTTGTTGCTAAATTAATGCCTTCCTTGCTGCAGGAGCCAAGTTCATTCAGAAAGCAAGTTTAAAAGGAAGTTCTTTAGCTATGGAATGGGACTGAATTCCATGAAGTTGAATACGTTATGAAGAAACAAAACAGTGCTAGTAACCATGTAGAAACAGGAGCATGGAAACATACAGTACAATTGTCCTCTTTGCTAAAGAGAGGCCACTTAACACCAGTCCAGATTTAAATGAGTTAAATACACTTAAATAGCAGTAAATGTTAGCAAAAAAGGGACAGGCTTAAAGTAATTTTTAAAAATCTTCTCTTAATTTTAAAATATTTTCACACAACTACGTTATCTTCTGTGCGAGAATAGGGTTGGCAGTACAACACACACAACTTCTACTACACTTAACAAATAAAACTTGAGTGAGAAAAACCAATATCACCTGCCTAAAGCAGCTGCAAGCCAGTCACTTTTTATTAGCCAAAACCATCTGTGTTACTGGTATTTCCAATATTTTTTTCTATTATCTGGTGAAAAAAAAAGTAAGCACATTGAAATGTGTATTCTTGATTTTCACTACTGTCCCTCTTTTTTCCTACTTTAAACGTCTAAGGGTTTGTGGCAATTTTCAGCCTATCCAGGTTGGTTGTGAAATCTATGCATCTATGTTGTTTCCATGATCTGTGGATGAACTATAATTTGAAAGGATCTGTGTATGAGGATGTCACCTTCAAGCTTTGATTTCACAGTTGACTTGTTTTTTGAGATTTTTGATGTTGCTTTTAACTAGATAGCCTCTCCTTAATACTATCTTGTCTCAATTTATTTTTAAGTGATAAAATAATCTTCATGGGGTACAGACTGTGAGGCTGAGTTGTCAAAGACCTGTATGAGCTTTCTGCAGAAAGATTAAATTTTACTATATGTTTGCTCTAGGAAATGTTGGATAAACTTCCCACTAAGACCAGGTGAAATTATGATTATGAAATTATCATGTTAGTTATTTTTTTGGCAACAGCATTCATCTAAATTATTTCATGCCTTTTCACCTTTCTGTGTTTAATTTTCTCTAACAGACATTACAGTAGACTCTCAGCTTTGCAGTCCAATTTTGACTCAGTTTGTCAATGTATTTAGTCCATAGTTGACCTCATCTCTGAATTTAAATAAAAAATAGGCTATTTTGAACATGTGTGGATGTATAGATGCATTGTTTACAGTGCAACAGTTAGCAGAATAGCACCTGTGAGGATGTGCAAGTAAAGAGAGAGTTGCAATTGCACTTAGAGCGTTTAAGTCTAAGAGAATTCTCATATTCTATGAAGAGTGTTTTTCAGCCAATGAGAAATAAGACAACGCTGTTGAAACAGCTTTTTGAGATTAAATTTGAAGAATTCATCGTTTGCTGGCTTGTGAAACAAGCTATTAATTTATGGTACTATCATATGCTTAATATATAGTGCCTTTGATTAGGTCCTAGTAAAGTTTTATTAAATAGTTTTTAATATAAACTGATTAAGTACTAGAAAAAGAGTCTGCCAAGATAATTTATTAAGAATCTTTTATAGCAAATAAAAGTTCTATGTTTGGAGGGCAGAAGTTCGGTGGAATACTAGCTTTGAGTTAGCAGACAGATGCTGCTGTATTCTAGAGCTTGTCTTTGGAACCAGAATCCTGTTCCGCCATTCTGCCCCATTCTAGTCTTGGATTTTTCCTAGTGGTATTGCTTGTCATTGTATTGGGTTTTAAATATTACAATATCTTCTGAAAGATGAAGTAATTCAAGACATTGGTAAAGTAGCCTAAAATATTTACTATGCTGGTAGATACTGACAATGTATTTTAAATTTTTTACATTAGGAATAAAGATTTTTAATTGTGTGAAATAATTTTGTTACAAATTATTGAAAATATTTTAAAGTATCTATTTTCAACTAAAAAGAAAAAATAATTTGGAACCTACATTTGGAATATGCAGAATACAGCCAAATTCAGAATGTCAGAATTTTTCTGAGATGTCATGAAATTTTATGTGTTATTCTTAAGTGTAGGGTAGTTTTTGAACTTCCTTCACTAGCACCTTCTTTGCCATTAGTTCTAGTTAGTGTAATCTGGAGGAAAGTAGACATTGAGAGAAATAGTAGTTTTAATTTTAGCTCTGAGCCACTGTGGAATTAGAACCTCTTTATCCCAGTTTTTTTCCAGCCATTAAAAAGGTTGGTAGTACTATTTATCTAGTCTGTAAGTATTCCTTGAGGACTCATTTGGAAGCATGTGTACAGAACCATTGCAGTATGCAAAAAGCCTGTGAAGGAAATGTAAGGGGTAGACTACATTCAGAAAAGCTTGGCTGTGATTGGAGAGGCTTCGCCCTCCCCTATGGTTAGCAAGGGCAGGAAAGCTGAACACTGGAAGAAGCTAGAAGTCATGAAAGCTGTTGTGGGCAGGATTGTTTTCCCAGACTACAGCAGACTAGCTGGCTGAAGTTTAATGACAGAGTTTGCTGGAAGTTGCGAACTGGAGCACACCACGCAATAAGGAAGTATTCTTCCATGAGACATTGTAAGGACCAGACTTGTTCCAATAAAATTTCATTTCAGTTCCCCTGTTTGACCCCTTTGCAAAATATTTTATTATCATGGCCTATCTCATGCAAGTGCTGAGCGTTCTGGGATATCTGATTGAAAGCAAGTTTCAGTGCACTTGCATGATGATGATGATGATGATGATGATGATGGTGTTCCTTCCATTAAATTTTAAAAAGTCAATACTTTACATGAACTTCAGTCAAGTCAGTATTTATGGCAGCCCAAGGAAATCCATCAGTAGGGAAACATTTTCTAGACATGCTTCAGTAATTTTCTTTGCTTTTACTTGTGCATTTTATATGGAATCATATTTATAACTACTTTTTATTGTAGTACTTAAGGGCTGATCAGGAGCATAACTGTCTGGTATTAGGCATTCAACGGAGACACAGCCCTAATATAAATGGAAGGACTGCAGCAGCTGTGTGGCCAGAACACGAGGCAGGAGTACTCACCACATTTTCCTTTAAGAAACCAAAGCCATATTAGGGTTCCTTCCTTCTCCGCTCAAGTCCCTCCAGTACCTGAGTATTTTGCAAAGCGGAGAATAGGTTAGGGCTTCTGTCTTGAAGGAGATGCCATCTGCTTAGACTAAAAGGCACAGAGGAACAAAAGCAGAATGGGTAAAGTGAGACGCAAATAGTTTCCACAGCTTTGTGGATGGAAGGATGGGGAGATCGAGGTTGCTGTGGGACAAAGGTGGGGCTGTTGGGGAACAAATGTCAAGGACATACTGTGAAGAAAGGAAGTACAAGCTGGAACTGGATTAGTCAAAGATGAGAACATCTGTACCCAGTCTGAGGATCCTGCTTTGGGCTCGTTCTCTAGGATTTCTGGTTGACTGTTTTTCGCTTGAACAGAGTTTCTTTCACTTCTGAAAATGTATTACAGTTTGATTCAGCTTATTTGGTTTTTGGAGGGAGTCTTTTTATACAGTTATGTCAGCCAACATTTTTTAATACCATTCAAAGCTGATGACAAAGATATAGCTTTTTCTGTTCTTGACAAAGAGAAAGGTTCTCTATTCTTATGTGGATAATTCACTATATTAGTTACTCATGCTGTTGAACATTTTCTGTGTGCTTCTGAGTTTGTAGGACAGTTTTTCTACATATCTGACAGAGCTTACTTTCAACAAGCACAAAAATATAATAGGTTTTAAGGAAATATGTTCTGTACTTTTATAAACAAAAGAAGTGCTATTTTTACGGTAGCTTCAGTTGTTCAGCTCACTAAGTATTAAATCAACTGTTGTTTTTCTCAACTTTTTATTTTAATTTTAATAAATGGACTGGTTGTAAGGATTACTTTGCAATTGGTAATACTTAATAGTAAAGTTATACTACTGTATTGTCTATCCTGAAGGTACACAAAATGTATATGAACTGAAATCTCCATACCATAACTGGAAAGAGGCCATCTCTGACAAAACCAAACCAAAGCAATACAAAAAACCCCCACAGCCTCCAAGCTCAAACCACAGAACTTCAAATCTAGAAACTTGCAGCACAGTCAGAAATAAAGCAGAAGTACACACACACACACACACATATAAATAAATCTCCCTAGAATGAAGAATTTGAGTCAGGAGAACATCAACTCTGTAAATAGACTATGACCATGCATTTACCTGTACTTTTGAGATCTAGAATACACTATTGAACAGCTGAAAACTGTAGTGAAAACTTTTATCCTTAAAAGATATGGCAAACATGTTCAATGCATGAACCGTTTCAAAATTAGAAATTAGAATCTTTCTGCTTTTCTCCTGAAATAACAAAAATGCTTTATAGTTAGTGTTGGGTCCTCTGAAAAAATACAGAACAACGCGTGTTCAGCTTCATCATATTAATGAGACAGTGGACGCTTTATCTACAACTACATATTTTGAGGCTGTTGCCTTACTTAGGGTGTATAGTCAAGAGAAAGTTTTAAAAACTACTGTTAGTGGTAACAATATATTTCAGTTGCAATTTTGTAAATGCATCTAATCAATGAGAAAAGAGGTTCAGGCCATAGATTACGTCTTGGCAGCTGGGAATCCCCATGTTAACATGTTGAAGTTTCACAGCTTGTACCCTTCTGGCTTCAAAGAAAGAATCAACGGCACTGCAGCTTTCAGACCCAGAAATACAAAGTAAAACCTGACGGTTTACATTGCATACTTGATCATTGTCATCAGGCAGCCCTGTAGATTGCTGGACATGTGCATATTTGCCCTTCAGGGCCTTAGAACAGCTTTTTGCTTCCTGTTGCTTGGGAGTTTCTCTGCACAGGACGTCACCAATTTTAAAGGATTGCAAGCACATGTTTAATCTGTTTGGGAAGTTCTTACTGTCAGTTTCCATTGTACAAATATTCTTTACTCACTGCAGGAGATTTACTGACCACATCGGCAGTCAATAGTTAAGTATGTTGGTATTTGAGAATTCTAAAAGAATGGCATACAGAATAGTTAGAAAGCTGTAACGAATCTAAAACTACTTGTGCCTATTTCATTTTTCAGTGTTGAGTAGATAGTTACAATTACTTTAGATGATCTTGTTCTTTTTTTCTCAGAGATCAGCACTGTTCATTTGCATTGGGTCAGTACAGAATGCAGAACAGGAAAAAATAATCCTGAAAAAACAGAGCCTGCACCTTCAGAAGGCTGTGGCTATGTGGAATTTTACCAGCTGGTTTTGCTTCTATCTATGAATTGCAAGCTATTTATTTGCTTCCAGCACGCTGTTTCCAGGCAGTAAACAGAAACAGCAACCTTCTCCAGGGATTTTATATCCAAAACACTTGTTCAGTGATGACTGAAGACATAGATTTGTCTGCTGTCTTTTGAGATGCAAGAAGAGGGGAAGATAGTTCTACACTGAATAATCTTCACGTGTCTTATTACCCTAATCTATTTTTTTAGAGAAATGGTTATATATAGTAATTTTTCCTGTGAATTTCTCTTTCAGTACTGCCCTTTTCTCAGTCCTTGTAAAATGTCTCTTGTTCAACAGCAGATATCTGTGTGGAAAGCCTATTGGGAGGGTCCCTGCAGAACATATTCAAGAGTCTGGGACTTGCTTGAGGCAGCTGAAAAACAAATGTCGGTTAAGATGGTATAAACTACCATATTGAGAAAAAATGCTAAGGGAAAAGTAATCAAAATGTGAAATCTGTTGTGTATTAGTATGTCACTCAGAGTAGAAAGAATGCTCTTATTAAGGAATACCAAATGCACTTATTAAGGAATATTGTAGCAGTGAGACAAGTTTCCAGAGAGAGGGAAGAATCCTGACATCCTGTCTTGTGATCCAACATGTGGGTAGACTCCTCCAATGTGAATCAGAAAGAATTTTAGAGGCCTGTGATACGTTAAACATACAACTTAGTGGTGCAATTGAAGGACAGCCACCACAAAAGAGCGTATCCAATTTATATGAAACAAAACCACCAGCCAACAACCCAAAACATAACTAGTAGATTTAAAAGCAAGAAAACTGAAAAGAGCATCAGGCAACCATGAACTGATCATTAGCTTAGTGAGTAGCAATTTTAACATGTCAGTGCATCATCCTTGTCTTTTAAGAGGTCCGATGACTTCCTGGTTCCATTCCTCCCCCAAACTGTTCACTTGAAGAGTAAAATTGGTGTTGCCTACTTCTTTTACCACTTCTTGCATTCACCTAAAGCTATATCACTTTGCAGACACATTTTAAAGGATTGAAAGCACATTGTTTAACCTGTTTGGGAAGGGACTTGAGATACTGAAGTGCCCTGTGTGGTCATATGGACCAGCCCTGCTTCACCACTCGTTTTATCCATCTGGTTGCAGGTCACAAATAGGATCTCTCTTCTGTGTCTCAGAGCTGTTAAAGTATGCTTGGCTTCAGCTGACATTAAAAAAACTGAAAAAGTCAGCTACTTGGTTCCAGAGAACCACGTTTTCCCCATTCTTGCTTGTTTTAAATGAAATATCACAGTGAAAATGAAATTTTCATTTTTTAAATGAAAAATCACAGTGGGAAACAAGAGGTTACTTTCTCTAGACACCATTCTATGTTTTTTAGCAGTGATTCAGGACCAGAGCCTGTAACTATGTGGCTCATTCTTGGTGATTTCCCACCTTACTTGATTCCGTTTGATGTAGGTTAGTCTGTAGGAAGAAAAGATAGCCAGAGGTACAAGGATTCTTACCTTAAATAGGCTAGGAATACTCTGGCTCATATTCTAAAAATGTTCCTTAAAGTTATTTTTTGTCTTTTTCTGCTACTAAATATCTGATAGAAAAACTCATTTGAGTGGAGGATAAATATCTTGTATCCCAAAATAACGTATCAACCCCTAGCAGCTTTGGCAAGCATTAGTGCAAGCAGGGATGGATTACACACTTTCAGCCTTTAATAAACAGTGTCTGGCTCTGAATTTGTTTACAGCACTGTATAAATGATTGCCTTGACAATTATTGCCCCCCTTCTGGTTGGTCACAAAGACACTATTTACCCCTTCAGTGTAAACCCTGAGCCACAGCAAAGAACTTAATTGATTCTCTGTTCCAGGATTCAAATGTGTATATGACTGAGTGTACTGCTCATATACTAAAAAAATCGTATGGCTTTCTCATGATTAACTTGACTTGAATAACTACATTGAAAAGAAAAGAGAAAGAAAAAAATCCAAAGAAAGTTTTGTTTTGAATGAGAGTCTGGGAGGAGGCTGCCTGCTTACCGCCATTTAGAGACAATGTTGCACATGTAAATCTACGATTTGATCTGTAAAAGGATTAAACAGCTGATTGTATGTATTATCAAGCATATTTGTAGTCACTGCTTGTACTATAAAGAAGTATGCCAATACTTCTTTATATTGTGTTCATGCCAATACTTGATATCTTTTTGAAAACTACGTTCTCTGTTCTTAAAAAATGAATGATAAAATTAGTACTTATGGATACTGTAGAGAAAAAAAGCAAATCAGTGGAGGCAAGTGCATTGCAAGCTTTCTTTAAAGTTGCACTAACAATTTCTCATGTCTTAGATTTTCAGGAACCTGGGGAAGTTAGCTTGGTGCCTTTGTCCTTCTAAAACTCATGTTCTCTGAAGCCTACAAGTAAGGAGAAAAATCAAAAAGAATAGTAGCATTGTTTTTTTGCAGTGAGAATGCTTGTCCCCTGGAGTCTGAACTGAGACAAACTTATTTTCTGTAGGTCATTGAACAGGCAGAACCCAGAGGCCTTCTGGTAAAAACGTCCATGTCTCATGCCTAATCCTCTTATACATTCTGTCTGAATTTATCTCCTGATAGCAGCTGGAACAGAAAACAGCTAGAAATAAGAATAGCTGATAGTAATAGCTACAGAAGCATAGGTGTTCTTGCTATAGGTAAGAAAAGCTACTATGGAAAAAGGATTGGTTAATCATTAGATTTTTCCACAAATACCTGCAAGGAAAAATCAAACTCTTGGAGTACTTAGGATGAGATAGGTATCTAGGGTTTGTAACACCATCAGGTAGTAATGTGAAACTATGCATGTACCTTGAGTTACACTGATAATTCTCTTTAAGTGTGTTAGCTAAGCAAGTAATGGAATAATAGTCTTCCATGGCAACCTGCCATCCATATTTGCCTTTCCTGTATTATATAATTAAATGAAATCTTACAATAAGTATTTCCATTCTGGGTAGCTGCCCATGAGTTGGAAATGGTTTTGTAAAAGGAGTATTTTAGTTAATTAACCTTCTGTAAGTGAATCTGCTATCTCATGACTCTTGAATAATAAAATTTATGAGTAATGGAATACCCAAAATAATTATTCTAATGATTGTTTCTTTCAAAAGATGTATTAAATATGTGGCAATTAAGGGAAAATTTGAAATAGATCATTATATTAAAATTAATCTGTAATCCTGGGGTGAAGTAGTTATTAATCTTTCACTACATGTGTATAGGGGCACAAATTTTTCCTTTAATTTAATGATGAGAATGAAATTCACTGGAAAGCTTTCCAAAGCAATTTTAGATTGATTTTGGGCTGTCTGTGCCTGGGTAGCTGAAGGTGAATGACATGAGATATGAATGTTCATGCCACACAGGGGACATAAAAGTGCAGCTACTGTAGCAGTGAAAGTCTACTTAGTATTCAAAGAAATGAAGTAACTAAAACCCTAAATCTCTCCACGTAATTGAGGTAATACTATTCTCTGAAATGGACTTGAGTAAGACTCAAAAAGATGGCCCACAGCCACTATTAT
Organism: Chroicocephalus ridibundus; assembly: GCF_963924245.1. Lineage (NCBI taxonomy): Eukaryota > Metazoa > Chordata > Aves > Charadriiformes > Laridae > Chroicocephalus > Chroicocephalus ridibundus. Next base: position 43,451,367 of record NC_086286.1, read on the forward strand.
TGCTGTAAGGGAATAAGAGTTTTTCTTACTTTGTGGAGTCAGTTTATGAACCCTCAGCCTTGCTGAGTAGAGAAATAATTAAATCATATTGCTAATCCGCTAATCCAAGCTGAGGTTTCATAATGGAAAATTTGATGTCATGTCAAAATCCACTGGATTCCTTCTAAAAACTGTGTTGTAATTTGTTTTCACAAGGAGAAATAAATTTGTTATAGAATGGTAATGAAATGGCAGGAAAGAATAAGGTTGCAGTTAAAAAGGAAACGTTACACAGTGCATTACCTAGGAGGAGGCTATGTATCTTCCTCATCTTTCTTCACTGATTCCATTACAGGTGCTTGCATTGTGCACATTATTCACTAAGTATTCCTCCATAGTGTCTCAGCTGAGTCTCAATAGTATAACTGCATCTCCAGAGCTTAAAGTGGCCATAAGCCAATGTTTCAAGCAGAGTTACTTTATTATCCCTTGTGATAACATGCAAGCTATGTAGTTGGTCTTTCTACAGAAAGACTGGTGAGCTAGAAACCCACACATGAACATATTTATTAAATGTTTACTAAGAAAATGAAGCCATAAATTATTTTAAATACTTGGGTGTCTGAAATGCACGCTAAAGATGACATAATCATCTTGTATTTGTTGTTTACTTTTTGAGGAACTGTACTGTCCACTTACAGATTAGAATCAGAAATACGGAGCCAAGCATTCAACTGGTGTGCACTTACTGCTTTGTGCTAAAAGCCTACCTGGCAACAGTCTGAGTCTTCTTAGTGAAGCTAGAAGCCACAGGGTAGCTGCTGAGAAAGATCCATTATATTTGCAACTCTCCATTGCCAAAAGGTACTGGTGTTACCACAAGGAAATTCTGTTACAGTCCCATGGCACCTTAGCATCTAGAAACAGCCATACCAAGGGGCTGTGCCTAAAGTAGAAAATCCTAGTATAACAGGTTTGCTTTTACTTCCCATTCACCATTATTTTGCTGTCTTTCACTGTAAAAGATTGTGCACTTTAGATTTGTAAGTAATTTAATACGCTTACACAGTGAAGAGAAAAAATATCATTGCTGTATTGGCAGGATCTATTCTGCAAAAAGGTATAAATGCTACTGTAGCATTCATTACCCTAGGGGGGTAGCAAAAATAGAGTATATATACTAGGTTATTTTGGAAGACCATTTAAAAGTTAATTTAATATTCCAGCTAAAAAGCTCATGCAGTGAAGCTCTGCTCCTTCCTTTGGGAGACTTACACTGCCTAAGAGGTCTGAATATTAGAAATCTGTTTTTGACATGAATACTTAAATATTCTTATTTAATACTTTTACTCCTAGACATATTCTTCATTGTACCACACTGATAATTTTCCTCTTTCATACCATTTTTATAATAATTTTTATAAATAGTTATTATGCTTGCTTTTAATTATTCATTTAATGTAAACATTCTTAGTTGTTTTAGTATTTCTCATATCTAGATTTCAGATTAGTAATCATTTCAGCTGTGTTGCAGAATTCCTTCTATTACAACAAATGTCATGATCTTTGCTATTCCCAGCCTTCTCTCATTTTTCTATCTGCAGTTGCAAAAGATCCATAATATCAAAAGACAAGGGCCTTCTTATTGAGGTTGGTTTCAGTATGAAATCAGAGACAATCTGTGTCTCATATATTCTTGCTTGCTTGTGTCTAATTAGCTGTCAGCTTTGTCTGAAGATGCTTTACCTGTTGAACTCTTGCTGCATGTTTTTTTCCTTCCCTTTAAGTGTTAGATTCTCAAATTATTTTCCTTGTAGTTGTGCTTGTAAGCATTTCCCTACTGTATCATATTTTAAGAGTCCATATGAAGTAGTAGTCTTCAGGAACTGTGACCCAGGAAATGTGGATTCTATTTCTAGCTCTGCCACTGGCCTGCTGTGTGATCTGAGACCTGCGATCCTATTTTCCTCTGTAGAATGAGGCAATGGACAGCCTTTCTTCTGTAGTCATAGGTGAAGCCCTCTGGGGAAGTTATAGCGGTAGGAGACAAAAAGGAAAACAAAGAGATAAAAGAATCAGAGTTCTAATGGAAAATCCAAGAGGCAAAAGTTGGGAGAAAAATCAGACCTTCTCTTTCAAGAGGTTAAAAGAGCAAAATTTAAAACATTGCAAACTCATATTTTTAATGTAAATTATTTTTAAAGACTGTCCAGTCTCTAATTTCTTGAAATAGTGTTATATGTGAGAATATTGCTTTGAGCCAGGTATGCAGAAGCATTATTGATACTAATTATAATATCTGGTCTGCAAGAGATTCTATAACATAGGTTTCCTGAAAGGTCAACAAATAGCCTTTTAAGAATCCTGTTTATGAGTATGAATTTCACTTTCTATACGTGTGCAGAGGGTAAACAGCTGTGACATTTATGCCGCAACCAATCTCAAACTAGTGGAGAGAGCTGGAGGTGCAGAGTCATGGTAAGCAGGAGAGCATCACAGAGGTGCTGTGGTGCACCTGTGGCCAGTTGGCTGTAGTACTGAGGCACACAGTGGGTTATTCACCACTTCTTTCACTGCTGCTTACATGCAGATTGCCAGAGGTAGGCAGTGCTATTTGACATAGAGATTTTCATTAAATGTGTGAAATTTAAGATCTGATTTGAAATAATCAAACATTTTTAATCTTTTTAGCTTTTCTGTCCAGTTACTTGTCTAGTTATTTAGTTGCTTTCATTAGCAAAGACAAGGTGTTTCCTTTACAAGTTACACCTCTCTATTAGAGAGATTATTTTCTCCAGGTTTATAGTAAGATTGTGCATGCTACTCAATAAAGAACACCTTTTATTTTGTACATATCTGTATGGTTCAGATATTTCTACAGAAGTATATTTATTACAATCTTTATTAGCTAATATTCTACTAGTGTAATGATAGGTTGCATTTTATCCATTTACCAAATAAAAAAGACACCTGGAAGAATATTTCCATTTTCAGTGAAATTTTGAAGCTTAGAATTTGTTTCTAGCTATTAAAAGGTCCCTTCCAACCCAACACATTCTATGATTCTGTGATTCAGTTTTTTAAAGTGATGATGTAAAAGTGAAAACTGGCCACTTTTCCAGGAAGCAAAATGGGAGACTGATATCAATTGTAAGGTTAAATTGCTTCTAGCAAGGTCTTGTGTCTTAGTGCTGTTTTGTCAGCTTCAAGACGAAAGGAGGGCCAACTTGGTTCCTCCTCAATTGGGCAAGGTGCTGGGGACCTTCCATTTCCCCTCATGTTAGGGGCTCGACATGTCAGGATTGTTTTTGTGGTCATGTAATTTGACAATAACTGTGTTATTTCAGAAGTACCAATCTATATTATTAGGAGTATCTCAACCAGCTTCAAAATAATTTAAAATTACATATTCTGTGATTAATTCTATGTAGATGTAATTGTAATGGTGTAAATTGTAATTTAAATGTAGGTATCTGAGTACAATAGATAGAATTCTAAAGCTAAAGACAGAGTACAGACAATAATAGGTGGCAAAAGCAGAAAATATGGAATTTCTTTTTCCTTCCTCCAGAGCAATTATCAAATGCCTACTCTAATCGTTTGGGTGCTGTTTTAGAATAGAAGAACCCTGAGTATTACTAAATTGCAGCAGGATTACCCTAAAACCTCCTCACTTACGATAGATAGAAGAGTCAACTGTAGCAACAGTCACACCCACTTTATACGACTGAGAAATATCCCAGCATGAATCCTTTTTTTGATTATCGTGGTTTCTATTTTCTTTCCTTAACCTATGCTTTTGGAAGTCAGAAAGCAAATGGATGCTGATATCATCTGAAGCAGAAGCAGGCATAACCACTGAGAATAAAACTTATTGTTTCTCTAAGCCTCAGGAAGCCATGGAGCCCATTCTCTGGGTAAAGGGCTATGATGTGCACCCTCACAAACTGCATACCAAGGCCTGGTTGTTCACATAAACCAGGTGGAAACCAGGTAAATTAGTATTGTCTTTGTGGTACATTTCTCTCTGAATCCTCTAGCAAATATTTAGTAATTTAACTCTCAGTGGTGAAATTAAGGTAGCAATCTCAGTTGGTTGTTTGATTTGGCACAGAGGCTGAAAGGAAAAAAGTCAGTTTAGAGCAAGTGATTCTAAGTGTGCACTTGGGCCTGTTGCTTTGAGTGTTTAAGTTACCAGTTAGTTTACATAGGTCAAAGCTTGTTCTTACTGAGTTCTTTGTTATCTGGAGGGTCTTGGTATCCTGCTGCGTATAAGGTAATGTCAGGACACCTGGTCTCTCATCTGGCTGGGTTTTGCTTTGGATTTTCTTTCCTGCTGAGCAATAATTGATTTAAAATTATCTTTTGGTCACATACAGGTTTATCACTGCTAAAGAACAGCATTTTCAATTTTAATTAATCACAGTGATAGGTAAGTATCAAACAAATATTAATGCTTTACAACGCATCTCTGAAACAATGAGTTACTACTTCTGCATTACAGATAAGGACTTAAAGCAGAGACAGAAAATTGCTAATTTTTGCCTATGCTTATGCAACTTGAGAAACTTCAGTGCACCTCATGCTCCTCTTTCTGTAGTTTTAAGAGTTCAGAAGTTTTGAAACTAAGGTCCTTTGTATTCTGTTTTGAGAAATGTTATACAGAAAGTTTGGGATAAAACATCGCTTTCTGGCTAGTGCATTAGTCACAAGTCCATCCTTTCTTGAGATGTAAGACTGAAAAGGTAATCAATGCATGACTCTACAGTAGATTATTTCATTATGTAATCTCTTTCATAAAATGATCAGCCTCTATCTTCAAATTGTCAGTTATCTCATCTCTTCCCTTTCCCATTCCTTTCCTGTTTCCATAAAGGACTTTAGGCAGCAGATACGTTCTACTCTAGACCTCCCTTCCCTGATGGCTAGCACCTTACTGATTTCTGGTTTAGGTGTTAACTAATACTCACCTGGATTTTTTCTTGCACAACTTATCCTAAAAGTTTTCCTTGTGAGTATATGCAGACACTACCATAGCTAACCTAATTCCCAAGCTCTTTCTGTCTTTACTAAGAGTATAGCATTTTGATTCCTTTAATTTAAAGTAAGGCCTTTCCTCTGTGCCACTTGCATTTAGATTTCATCTGCTTTGAATAAGGGTAGCCAGAATTATGCACAGATGTGCTTAAACCTGCACCTTATAGTATATATCATTCATACCTTATATCTTTACTGGAAAGACCTTGCCAGAGGTAGCCTGTGTTCGCATTAAACTGTGCATCTTCTATCTGGCTTAGTTCATGCTGTGGTTGACTATCACAGCCAACTTTTTCTCCTTCTCTGTCATTGCTGACTAATGAGTTTTTCAATTCAGGTACATTTATTAATCCCTAAAATGGAACCCTGCATATGTTAACTATTTCCAACTGTATTTGTGGTTACAGCCTCAAGTGCAGTATTTTTCTTTGTGTAAGAAAGTTTGGGATTTGTTATATTTTGATTGCTTAATTTTATATTATTTGTTGTGGTTGTTTTTAAACTTGGTTCATCTAGAAATTTTAGTTTCCTAAATGGCAAGTTTAGAGCCCAATTATAAAACCTGAGTTTGGGGTTTTCAGAATTTCAGCTCAAATATCTGTTTTGTACAGTCATTCCATGAAGTAAAATGCTCCAGTTCTGGCTGCTTATGGGTCACCAGAGATAACCACAGTATTTGAACTCCTGTGTTGCATATATTCTTTCTAATCTAACACAGGATTTTTGGATTCTGCTTTTTTTTTTTTTCTGGTAAAGAAAATTATACAGGGTAAAACCAAGACTGGTAAAAGTTTTAGTCTAAATCTCTCCTAAATCATACATTTAGGAGTATTTTGGTACTTCTGCTTTTGATTGTGTGTTAACCACCCAATACTATTAGGAATATGGACCACTGTGTACATTTGTTTGTTCCCTATTTTATTGCATTTTTAAAGTGAATTCATTGGAGTAGCTCCATTTTATCCATCCCAGACACAGAATTCTGAGGTGTTCATCCTGGGAGGTAGTTGGGGAAAACTGATAGCATAAAAAATTTGTCTGTCATAATGAGAATCCTGGCTCTACTCCAGCTCTACTAGAACTGGCCTTGTCCAACTCCCCTGCCCCAAATACTCATTATCTCCTAAATTAAAGGGCCTGACTTATCTGCCATTTCAGATGAACTCAGGAGATTTTACTCAGTGATAGAAAAAAACCTATTTAAAATTAAACATTGGAAGACATGACAGGGGGCAACTAAATATATACTTCAACCAAGTAGTAAGGAGTAGTAAAGATGCTTCACTATATGTCAATACAAAAAAAGCAGAATCACAAGATGCAGGTAAAAATTCTTTTTTCTCTTATCCTTGGGAATATATGTTAACATTGGTCCTGATTCATTAAGCACTTAAGCACATCATCGAAACATTCTCTAAAAGTAAGCAGATTCTGAAGTACTTTGCCAAACCCTGGATGTAAATTTGGTAAATTGTGTTTTCAGCTTAGGCTAGTTTTTTCGTACTACAACTTTTGAACACAGGAATCTCTTTGTCCAAGCCAGGGTGATTTCTGAAATGATAGCTGGAGTTTTATTGTGCGACAGCCAGAATCCCATTAGGATGTAGCAATGCTTCAGGTTCTTACAAATGTGTTTTCAATAACAGATCTGAAAGAACAAAGATGGTAAGCATCAGTGTCATTCTTTTAAAGACAGACTAAACTATTGTATGAAGGAGTTATAGTTCGCTGTTCTACAGAATAAGGTAGAAGCAAGCAGAATAGCCTTTGTAATCATCAGTGCTGTTGGCAATACAGTAGTGTGTCAGTAGTGTGTCATTTTCCTTTATAATAAAACTGATTTACTGGAAGAATTTTACAGTTAAATTTACAAGTGGAAATAGCAAATTTCTGTCTTACAATGCTGTCTTCTATCATAGGCAGAATAACTGCATTGGGATGCTCATCTGTATCTTAGACTTTTAAGAACAGTTACACAATAAAATGAAAGCCCAAGGGAAACTGCTGAACTACCCCATTCTAGAATACATATACATTAACTAAAAGTGAGTTAGGTTAAAATAAATTTGTTCCAGCATGACAGAAAGATATGGTCTTTACTTTCTTAGTAATTCTGTACAAATAGTTAGGTGAGGATCATGATATCTTATTTGTGTGGTGTTCATTCTGTCTTAACACACAAATGCTGTTTGTGGTGCAGAGTGTTGGGATTACCTAATGTAACTAATTGATCATGTATATTCAGCAGTGTTGTGTTTAATCTTGATCTTGATCAAGCATCACGTGTGATGGTAGATGACTCACTGAATCTCTCTCTTGCTCAAGTTTTTCCTTCAAGTTGCTTTTTTTTTTATAAGGAGGAAATTATTTACTGTGTACCAACTGTTAAAGCAGGTATGTATTTATTGGAATGGGCAGGGGGATTTAGAAAGCTATAGCCAAACAATCTTTGCTGTTAGCACCATCTGAAACTGCATGTGTTCTTCATCACATGGTGCAAGAGAAAAGCTATGCATCCTCTTTGTCAACACCCTGGTTGTATCCACTCGTTTTCTAACTCTAACAGAAGCAAACAAGGCACAAGAAAACAGTAACGACAGGATAATGGAAGGCATAGAAAGCTTTTTGGTGATGACAGAGAGGAGAGGCAATTATCTATATGACTTCTATTATACTCTGTTTCTAGTTACAAACACCAGTCTGGAGATTTTCAACCAGGTCCTACTCAAAGAGACTTGGTTTTGTAGTACGAAGTGCTATGGTATCTAAGCATGAAGCACAGGGAAACCGTGACTCTGAAAGGATCTATGAATTCAAAAGGAACAAACAACTCTCTGAGCTCTCCCATATGCTCTAGTGGCAAAAAAACATAGTAGAACACAGAGGTACAGAAAATAAAAGGAGGGAAGTGATCTTACTTCTGTATATGGCTTTGATGATAGAAAACTTCATCTGGTTCTCATTTCCAAATTTTAATATGGATTTTTTTAAAACTTTAGTGAATACAGAAATAAATGTGATGTGGTCTTAGGATCATCGAAAGTGTTTCACAGTGGTCAATCTGGAGCTTTTTTTGCTTAGTTTATCAAAATAAAGATTGAAATTTGTATAAGTTACACTGGGCAAGAACTTGTGCAGAGATAAAATAACAGGTGCAAAGGATGTGGCCCAAGGCCAAGTCAGAGCAAATAGCTAGAAGTTAAAGAGATTAAGCAGGACATAAACATACATTTCAGCTAGGGAGAATGATTTTAATAGCGGAATATAATAATAATGATGATAATGATAATGATAATAATAATAGTGATGATGATGAAAAAAATGATCCTTTTTGATCTTATGATGTATATAACCCCAAAAGGAAATCATAAACTAAGGAGGAAGAAAGCACACTTACAAGCTTACACCCAGTTTGTACTACTTAACTTATGCATATATATATATTTATTTATGCTTACCAGCTTGGCTGTTTTTTTATTGTTAGCCAAATATGAGCTCTTCAAAGTCCAGTGGCTGAGTAGGAATAGTAAAATGGAGGATGTTTTCTTGCAGCTAGTCTCAAAGTCCATTTCTTCTACTCTGCTCTTTGTCATCTTTCTGACTACTTCATTTAGCAAAGATATCATTGCCTTGGGCTCCTTTCTGCAAGATGCTAGACTCCTTTCCATTAACTTTAGAGAGGGCTAAGGTTATTAAATATTTTGCAACATCCACCCCTAATTAATCATGTTGAAAACTATCATAAAAAAGGTTATGGTGTCACAATATCACATGTCTGCATGAAGAATACAATTATATATTGAACTACTAGGTCATAAAAAGTATAATGTAGAAACAAATTATGTGGAATGCAGGAGACCATTATGCAGGAACTGAATAATGGGATTGCCTAAAGTACAGTGACTGTGAAGTGTTATACATCAAGCTAGGGAATTGTTTTAATACCTTCTACCTAAATTAGATGTTTCTGATATATACATTGTACAGTGTTTACATGGGATCATGGAAGTGTACATATATAATTTTAGATCTGGAATTTATTTTAGTATAGCATATCCTAGAGCCAGAAGAATGTTTAAATACAGTAAAAAACTGAGAGATTACTTATCCAATGACATTCTATGTGGGTTGTGATATACAGATATTTTCATTTTTAATGCACACCATCTTGGAGCTATCCAAAAATATGGCGTACAGTGAAGGGTTTTCAATGGTCAAATTGGTGCCCAACAAGGAAATTATTTCCTACACCTTCAATACTATTAAATTGAAAGCCCTTATTAAAGCGAAAAGTTGAAATAGGAGTTAGTCCAAACTAGACCACTGGGACTGTGTTCATTATGGCTGCCGAATAACAGACTAAACCAGCTTACTTTGTGTGCGTTATAAAAACCATTTTTAAAAGGGGAAGAGAAAAAGAGGGGAAAAAAGTGAGATAAGTATGGATCTTTAACTATGATGGAGAGGCTTTTGTCTTTATGTTATTAGCTAATGGAATGTCAGAGAAAACTGACTCTACAGGACCCAGTTTAGGTCAAAGTTAAAAAGATATACTGAAGGATATTCCTGCTCAGGAAAGCTGCAGGAAAGCATCTGTAAAGGCAGAAACGTTCGCTATTGCACTGAATTTTTATTTAACTCCAGCAAATGTACTGGCAGTTTTGACATTTATGGTGAGTCTGCTTTATAGTATATGGCAGACTTGGCAGTGGTTAGGTTAACGGTTGGACTCTATGATCTCAAATGTCTTTTCCAGCTTAAACGATTCTATGATTCTGTTCAATTCTCTGTTTCAAATAATTGATGAAACAAGCTTTGCAATTGTTCTTACGCACATTGATTGGTGTCTAGTTAGAAAAACACCCCAATGTTTTAAGTTAGTGTAACCGAAATGTAATGGATGTTATTGAGATGCATCGGCAGTATTTTGAAATCTAGCTTTTGTATGAGTTAAACGATGTGATAGGGGGTAAGCTCTTTGATTATCCATTCCTGAATATTCTGTTTTTAATGAAGTTAATCCTGATTTTACTTTACAGTGTAAAAGGAGGCAGGGTCTGTTTACTTCCGGGTTGGTGTTTGAATTGTGTCATTTGTAAAATTCTTGACAACAGATGTGCAATAGTACTTAGTATACAAAATATACAAAGCATAACTACTCTACTAGTAACTGCTAGCAGTATTAAAATGTGTCTTATCTTTGAACTATATAAAACTGAGCTATAGTTAATTTGCAGTAAAGAATGATCTCAGACTTCTTACTGTAACCAAGGCATACGTTTCAAGTATATCTTGTTTATAAATATGCTGTGATAATGTGCCATCTACTTGCAAGTGGGGATTACTCTCCTACCCTTGGAGTTACTATAGTCACTGTAGCCTGAAGAGAAGTTACACAATATAGGCTTTTAAAAAATTGTTTGATATATTGTCACAAAAGCGATTTGAGACGTTTGACGACTGAGGAGGAAAGGGACACAAGGGTAGATTTACAAAAGATTTATTTCATGATCATGAGATGCACACACACCACACTACCACCACTACCAACCCCACCTCTCCCCCTCCCTTCCTTCCCTGCCCCCCTCAAAAAGGGAAGGAAAGTATCCATAGAGATTTTCTAGGAGTTTATATACAGATTGAAATAAAATGCTAAGGATAATTACCCAACAGTACAGAGAGACATGCAGTGCTCTCCAATCATGTTCAGTTCCTTTGAAGTATCCTTAGGCATCCTGTGTTATGCTGACTGTGCAGTCCAGTTGTTAACACATGGTCTTCTGAGGTCCAGATGTTCCCCTTCACTTGCCAAACATAAGTAATTGTTTATTTGCCTTTTCCTTAGGGCACCCCACTTATGTCCCTTCTCAGGTTGTTATCTGGCAAGCTAGGCTCAGCAGTTAACACTTTTGTCACACACATTATCTGAAAATTTCCACAATGTTTCAGATAAGTAGTTTTTTATGGACTTGTAGAGGTCTGTAAACTAATTCTGAAGGGTCACAGGAAGTATTTAAGAAAAAGAAGTCTCTATGTACTGTGCAGCACTACACAGCACATGTGGGAAATTTCTAAAAAAAATGGATGGATAAAATGTACCATTTTACAAACAACAGAAAAGAGGGAAATCCACTTTTTGAAGGCATTACTTGCTAGAAAAAGGAAGTGGTTTGCACAAAGACCTCACAGACCACATTATTCTGTTACCAGAAGTCACTTAATAATAATCTGGACCAGCTGCGTAGTGTAGTATTCACAGCCTCTAAACTTCCTGTATGCACAGAGATGTCCTTCTACACTCATCAACCCGGTGAATCTCAGGTGCACAGATCTGCTTTATCTCAGTGAGAATTTCACAGACAAGTTTGAAGGTTTTATTTGCAAGGTTTCATTACTACAGAAACAGACTAATGGCACTGCCATGCCATTAGAAGATAAAGAGGGAGCTTTTGTAGGTTGCAATCGGAATTTTTCATCCCATCTCAGCACTTTATATTACTTGGAAGCCTCTGTTGCTGCTGTAATAGACGTTACTAAAAAAGATGTGGAAATACAGACCTATTGACATTATTTCTAACAGTGAAATATTAAGCTAATCGCTCAATATTGCTTTATATGAAAACCGTTCAACAAGCATGATTCTCTCTTAGTCTGGATAGACCTGAATATATGAAGGGCACGACTAGATTGAACAACTAGAAACAATCTGATTATCAGGAGCAAAGAATAGTTAGTTATACTGCTTTAACTAACATCAGAATACAGTCATAGAAAATCATTAAATACACTTTTTTCTTGGATATGCTTACATGGGAATGCCTTTTTGAAAAAATCTTTTTCTTGGGGATTCTTTTTTGAAAGTAGTTTCACGAAGTAGCAAGCTAGAAATAGCATGCTTTCCACTTGTCAGTCTTTCAGTCCTCATCTTAGATCTGAAATTACTGGACAATTTATACCAAATCTAACAGTGGTAGTTTGTTTTTATGAGACTTCATTTTGTTAGCATTTTATTAGAATAGGTGGCTTGATAGTGGAAGCCAGTAAGTGCATTCAAGGTAGGAAGCACTACAGCATGAGCTTTTAGCCTGGGCTTTATAACAAAACCCCTACATGAGGAGAGATTTATGAATTTTCCTACTACAAGGAAAGTTTCAGCTGGATCTCACACCTTTCTAAACAGCAGAGAATGCAACTGTGAAAGAGAAATACATCCGAACTCTGCAATTCTAGGTTCAACTGCTCAGGTAACTAATTGCCCTTAAATATAACCTTACAATTTCTTTTTGATACACTGTCATTCTTCTCATTCTGTTTAGACTGGATGAAGTACTGTGAAAGGGGAAGCAGCTTCACTATTTCCAGTAGAACAAGTGGGAAAGTTAAGTTCCCAGAATGAGTTTGGCCAGCATTTACATTGCGCTCATTATTAAAGTGGCTGAGATACACAGCTTTAACAAAAATTGGTCATAACATAGCGTGTGACTTTCACAGAACTCAAGGTTTCCTATCAAAAGGGAGGACAAAAAAATCTTTAACATTTGGAGTAAGCTACAGATTCTTCCTAATAAGCTAGTGATTTCTTGTGTTGTCCATCAATACAGAATACGATAGTTCTATTTTATTAAACTTTTCTCTTTCAATTCCTTCAGACTTGCTGTAATGCTTTATTTTGGGATATCTAATATATGCCATCCTTTGTATTGTGTATGTCATATCAAAAAATATATTCTGATCTCTCAACATTTTTGAGTAATTTTGTTAACATATTTATCTTTCATCCTTGAAAATACTTCATTAAAGTACTTTGTCACCTCACAATAATTGTAATTACTCATTTATTATGTTGTGTATTATCATAGACCGTATACATGCCTTCTGGTATGATAAGTCATAATAATGACTACAGATGGGCTCCAAATGCTGTATTCTTTTGCCTAATGAGACTGAGACTTCCATTAGGAAGATTCAGAGAGTATTTTGGGGCCCATTGTCTTACAGACTCAAAATCTAGAATAAGATCAGAATGCTCTGGTTCTGGACAATAATTTGATCCCTCCAGAAGGTGAGATAGGCAAGGCTCAAAACCCTCAAAAGACACAGGGGCTGGGTTTTTTTGGTTTTTGTGGTTTTTTTTGTGTTTTTTTTTTATTATTCTTCAGTGAATTCATCTTGAAATTTTGGCAGGTAATTGATGGCTACAGGGCTTTTCTTGTTTGCAAATAGATACCACTGTTTTGTATCTAACAAACTGCATTTTGTGCCTCATTGTGTTTCGGTTGTTTCTTTTCTACTGTCATTTTTGAGATTGCCTTGCTTTATTTAGCTGATCTTTAAAAAATAGCATAAATCTGGCACTGCTATAAACATGGCTCACACAAACCCTTCTTTTTATCTCTGTCATAATTTTTACTCTTGTTTGGTGATTTACTTGCGCTCTCGAGATTAGAAGATGCTGGGTTTATTGTGTAAAAAGATATTCAAGTTTTCAATAGCTTTTTTGGTTTGCATTGGAATACAAATCACACTATGAGTAGTTATTAATTCAAAAACAAGTCTGATGCATGTACATCTGGTAATATTTGTTGTGTTCAGTGATTATGTAAAATATTTAGCATGGATTTTAGTTGTGTGTGTATGTGTTTGCGAGAGGGAGAAAAATTCATATTAGTTTCACCTCTTTTTATTTCAGGCACAGTCCTTCATCTCATAACTTTCTGAATCAGACAGGTGAAGGAGTCGATAGATATCCCACATGAATGTTAGGAATACAAAGCTAAAATATATGGTCATGACCTCTAGCATATCTCTGTGAAAATGCTACTCTCTCTGTCCCCCTCCTTTTCTGTCCTTGGCCCTCTGTCTAGGTTTCCTTCAGCAATATTTTGTTTATTCATTAAGTTAATATGCCTACAAATAACACCGTACCCAGAGAAGATCAGGAAGACAGATAGGCCTCTCTTCTTCCAGCTGTGGAACTGTGTTCAGCTTCAGTGAACTTGCTACTCAAGCCCTGTGGGGGTACTTCTTGCAATACCAGCCCAGTGCTGAGAACAGTGGGTTTTTTCCTGACGTTATATGAGCAATTCCAGAAAAATATGTATTGTACAAAATCTAAAAAAATGTATTTTTTGATCACTACTGCATGAAGTATAGTCCAGAGTTTGGAGCATGCAGCACGCTGAAACCTTATTTCCTCATAAGCATGCTGTTCCCTTCTTTTATCATGACCTGGGCAATATTAGAGTAATTTCTCGCTACAAATGCACGAACAGCTTTTATATTTGTTATTTAGCATTTCCAGCTGTAAATATTGGAAATTACGTCTGGGAGGGCATGAAGCAATGGCAGGGAGAACTGGGGAATACTGTGTATGATGGATGGACTTAGCCATAGTCATTTCTGTTTTCCAAACTTGTTTCCTGTTAGAAGAATTTGGTACTCATTTCACTAACTGTTCTTACATCTCTTCCCTGTTTTTGCTCCCTAACTGATTTCTTCTTTTCCAGCTTTTAATCAGTTTCCCCATGCTACTTTTAGATTTCTTTTTGAAGTTTTACTCTTAGAGAACATGTTTGTGGCAGACAGAGAGTTCCTGTGCTGCGTAATGGCTTACTTCCCTTCTCAGTAACTGGACAGAGAGGGTGGTGTTCCAACACACTCTCAGACTGCCAGCAGCTAATATTATGGTACTAACAAATCTAACAGATGCAGTTGGTAGTATAGATAGTGACCTGCTGGACAAAGAAATATATGTGTAGCAGAGTACAATGTTCTTTTTTATTACCTGTAAGAGAATCTGTCTTTGTTGTGATCTCTCTGGTGGAACATGAGGGTAAGTTGCACCAAACATAGCTTTTCCAGGTATAAGAGCGGTAAGGACAACTGTGTGGAAAAGCACCTGAATGTTTCTGTGTAATGAGATAAAGCTGATGTTTTTCCATTCTGGTCAGTTTGAATCTACTAATTGAATAGGGGGAGAACTTAAGACAAGAATGCCCTGCTTTCCCAGGAAAAACTGAGAGGCTGTTCATGGAATTTTTCTTTTCTGGGAACATCAGCAAGGTGCTGCGATAGTGAAACAAGTGCTAGATTTCATATTTGTAGCTCATATCATGCAGTCTGTGAGCTTGGTGATTTTTGTGGAGATCCCTCAGACTCTCCTCTTGCTTTAGACCCCTGTGACGAGGGCTCCAGCTGTCTGCACGGGGGCTGCTGCAGATCACTGCCCTGAACTGTGGCCCCCTGCAGCAGAGGCCAGTGCGATGCTGCCAGCTGGGTACTAGATGTTTCAATCCTAATTTTAAAAACAGTAGAATCTGCAGTGAGTCACTCTTGTAGATAGCCTGAGTTAGAATCTTATTTTGTTCTGACCTTTCCCTTTATTCTTCTTTGCTGACTGTCTCTGTTACTCTTGCTGTCTTTGGAATATATATGTTGCTGTCACCTCATTTTGCCAGGTGTTACATTATGAAGTTTTATTTTATTATGCCTTCAATGTTGCTATCTTAACAGCAAACTTCCTTCTCCAGGACTGACCTCCTTCTGTACCATAACTTTGTGTGTTCATACTTTTTCTCTTCTTTTATGTTCTGATGTGAATAGATCCTAAATTTGTTGTAAGATCTGAAGGATGGATCCGTTCCAGGTGTCATAAACTGATACCTCTAATAAACTTTGTCTGTTGTTTTGCTAAGAGCATAATTGTCATCTAAGTGGCTATGCTGATGGGACCAATATTCCAGCACCCACCATCCATCGTTATTTCTTTTCTGTTTGTTGTGATTCATTCTGCACACTTACAGATTGCTTGCTCAGTCAGGTGAAGCCTCTGTTGTTGATGGTGGTTGTCTGGTTTAAAGAAATCTGTTATAATTAGCACACACATCTGTCGGGAACAGTTCATTTATTATTGAGAAAACACCTCATCCTCTGAAAGAATAAAAAGGTTCATTAGAAGCACTGTGCTTTGAAGTAATAATGCTCAATGGCACATTCTTTTACAAATCATAACATTAAACAAGACATAGTTGAAGATGCATTTTTCTTGTGAAAATTTACAGAATCCCAAGCCCTACTTATGCATTTCTTGACCTGATTGTTTGGGTGACCTTGAAATGGATGATCAGAATTTTTCTTCAGCAACATATCTTGCAATCAAGAAGTAAAATCAATGAAAATAGCAGAATACTTCAGTATGATTATTTTTTTCTAATTAGGGAATAGAGGAGAGTTAAGATTGGTGAGGAAGGTGTACAAGCAGTAATTGCTCATCTCTGCTTCTCTCCTAGTCAACCTGCAGTGGGAATGAGGCAAAAAATTGATTTTCAGATGATTGTTAGACAAGTTTAATCATAAGACCTTTGGTGGTCAGCTTGTCATTTTAGTTAGTTTTGGGGGTATTTTTTGAAAACTAGATTTTGCAGATTCTTACCTATGGATTATCCTCTTCATGCACCCTCCCTAATTTTTAATCAAGCATTTGCAGATTTTCATTTGGAGTTTCCCTCTGTATCAATAGAATTTGAAGGTGTTTAGCATGATTTGCCATGCTTTTGTTGAGGGACAGGCAGCAAATGGAGCAAACTATTAATACTACATTTTATTCTGTTTGCTTTCAGCTGTTTCCAAAGACAGATCCAAGACTCGCAGGTGAATTGTTAAGGGCAGCTTCTTATCCCTGTGGATAGTCTCACTAATCTTGTCAGATGACATCAGGTGAAAATTCATTTCAGATATCTGAAATGTCTGTAGGGTCAGGACAAAAAATTGCAACTCAGGAATTTATTTGTAAAAATAATTTTTTGTTTGCCATGAGAGTAAGAAGAGAAATTGGCAACAAAAGGAGTCATATCTCATCTATTCTTTCTGTTTAATAATTTTCTGTAATGTCTGCTAAACACAGGAAATATTCTGCAAACTCTGAATCCCATTTCCAGTGAGATGTTGACTTGATTTATTCCCCTGGGACAGGAACAAGAGGGAGAACTGGGTTGCTTCACCTTGAGAAAAGGTCAGGTGCCTCTGACGTGAATATTCTAAGAATGGAGTCAAAAGAACAAGTACTCTCCCAAAAGGAAAGAGAAACAGGGAAAAGTGTGTCCAAAATACACAACCTCTGTATTTATTTGACGAAAGTCTACCTGCTGCTCTGAAAGCATCTTATTAAACCACTCTATGAGCTTCCTTCTGTGGGAATGTCAGAGTAAGAATGATCATGATAATGGAAAAGTATTTCTTCTCCCAAGTTGTGCTTTATTTCAGTTTCTGTTTCTAATTCTGGATACTACCTTGTTGTCTTTGACATAACAAGTGGTGATTTCCTAACACTCAGAAAAATAAAAAGTGGATGGTGTGACGTACAAAACAAGTCCTTTTTTCTATTCAGTTTTGTCATACAAACTCCAGCCCGCTCATGCCTATACTCAGGGTTGGGATGGGATTCACAGTCCTTCTCACTAATTCTCTTTTCACCTTACTCTCTATAACAAATACGCTTTTGATGAATTATGCAAGGATACTGTCCTGGTTTGAGATAGAACAAAACCAATTTTCTTTTCAGTTAAGTCTCTTCTAACTGACTGAACTCTCTGAAATTTATGGTATGTTTTTCAGACAGTGCCTGCCTCTGGCAGTGGTAACATCTGATGTTTATAGTTTATACTAAGGAATGGTATGCAGAGAGGCTCTTGCTTATACTTATTCCTATAACAACCAAGGTCAGCTAACTTTGTTATGTGCCATGTTGGAAGGCCAGAGGCAGAAGAGTGTAAAGGGGTCACACCTGTGGGGAGGAGGGGACAGGACAAGTGACCCAAAACTGACCAACAAGGTATTCCTTCCCATGTGCATCACACTCAGTATAAAGCTGAAGGATCAAAGGGGTCAACTCTCTCTTCTTCAATGGCCGGTGTCCAAGGAGTCTGTCCATTCTTCTGCCTTTGATCACGATCCATGCATTCCTGAATCCAGTTCCCATCTTCTGCTGAGTCCAGTCCCAGTGCTTGCTGGTGACGTGATCGTCATACTGGGAGCTCGCTATTGGTTTTGTACATATTTGTATATATTTCATTATTTTCTTATTAATATTATTATCTTTTCTTTTTATTGTTAATATCTCATTAAAGCTGTTTCAGTTTTGTTTTCAACCCATAAGTCTCTCTCCCTTACCTCTCTCTCCCTTCCCCTTCTGGGAAAGGAGAGAGGTTAATAGGAAGTATCTGTCATTCCTTTAGTGATCAGCCCAGCCTAAACCTTGACAGATACCTAGTACACGCCTTTCTCCTTCTGTCTGGCACTTCATACTAAAAATTTTTAGGAAAAGTCTACTCCTGTTAATTCCTACAGACTTCTGCAATGACCAGTGTGAGGAAGCACATTTTAACAATGGTTTTCGTAGCAACACCAACAATTTGTCACTACTGTTCATCTGATTAGATTGTTCTGTCCTAATGACTCCACAGCATCTCTTAGGCAAATAACTCTGGACATATCACTAGAAGTCCATGAACAAGCAAAGAGATACTCCAACATTATGTGTAACTGACAGCACATACTTGTTCTCTTTAAGCTCCAATTCTGCCTGTTAGAATTGGTCATCTCCAAACCCTGTTCAAAACAATGGGGTTTTTTGCATTGCACATAATATACTATGATAAGAAGAGGATTTTTTTCTATTATGGCGCTTTCAGTATCACTTTGGTTAGAAAATAGAATATTTGATTTCACTACTCTGAACTGATATTTCGTTATTTAATCCCCAAAATACAACAAACAAGACAACTAAATGACATGCTTATTTTTTAATGTAGTTGTGTATAAGTGGGGCATGACAGAACATTAATATTAGTGATTGACAGTAAAAAGGGTACAAGGATCATCAGGCTCTGAGATTTGTGAGTTTTTCTTTTGCTGAACATATCGCCATCATCAGGTGCAGTGAGGTTTCTGGAAATTCCCTTGTGGTCCAGGACTATTTTGGATGCTAATCATTTTTTTTCTTGCACTACTCTTTCATATATTTCTTTTTCTTCTCTTGCTATTTTGGTTACGGAGCAAGCCTTTCTTCCTGTGCTGGTTCCATATTTGCAGGTACAATGGAATAAGCCAAAGGTCAGTGCAGCAAAAAATCACTGTTTCATGTTATGGTAATGAGTAAAAAGGTTTGTGGTTTATTGTTTCCTTTTGGTGTGTGTTTCATAGAAGCAAGGTTGTAGAAAACGTTGTGTAAGCTGCACAAGCTCTTGAGTCAGAGCTCATGGAAGTTGAGAGGAGTCTTCCTACTGATTTAAATAGCTTGGTATAAAGCCTCACATTTAAGTTAGTCATGATATAAATGTTTTACAAACACTTGATCTGTCTTATTTAATTGAACATCTTTCTATTCCTAATTGTTCTTTTTATGTTGACCATCTTTCATGATAAGGAACTGTTACGCACATACAGAGTTGGTTCCAAGAAACCTTTCTGTTTTTCTCAACTACTTTGTAGAGTTGTACCAAGTAATGCATTAGCCACAGGTAGAATGCTGTGCTCCTTTTAATCCAGTCACCAGCAAAATTTCTAGTGTGGGTCTAAATTTTTCTGCCAAGCATCTGTTTTTTTATAATTTTTTTTGCCAGAGTATGCATTTTGTTTATATTATTCGTCTAAGTCTGAATGAACAGCTCAGCACAGCTCAGTTACTGTGGCTTGCGCATGAAGTTAGTCACCAGTCACCAAAGTTTTCATTATGTTCCATCAAGTTAATTAGTAGCAGAGTTTAAACAACCATTTAAAATTATTTCTATGTGTCTACAGAAGAAGAGGATGAACAGTTCCATAAATGTCTAAAATATAGTGCACTTATTAGTATTCCAATATATAATTAATAGCTGATTAGAGCTCTACTGAACCTTGGAGCTGACAGCAGCTAGTCAGCATACCTCTTGCATTTTGACACTTTCACTAGCTCTTAGAAAATGTACTTATCTAGTCATAAAAATACCAATTGTGTGCTGCTGCAGATATGAGCATCAAGGGAAGAACTAACACAACATATTTATTCCAGTTCTGTAACAACGAGCAGAAAGAAAGACTTGATTAATCAGCTCACTTGATTTCCTGAATTCATGTATCTTCTGGTCTTGTTTTTGGAGGGAAGAACAAGAAATAATGACAAATTTTCCTCTAGATATTGCATTAGTATGTTTTATAGGAGACTGAAACAATCCCAAATTTTTGTAGCGTTCCATGCTTAAAAGAAAATTGTGAAATCAACTAGCTCTATGAAGTACTCTGCCATTTATAACTAAAGGTGGTATATCAGGTTCAGGTATCATCATATGTTAACAGTAGCAGTTTTTTCCAGCTTTTTACTTCTACTGAACTTGCCAACTTTTAAAGATTTGGTTGCTTTCCTGCCTTCTTTGGAATGAAAGCGGTTCTTTAAAATCTCTTATGTTCTTTGCGATTCAGGACTCATAATAAGATACCAGCAAGTCTGGAACAAGATTCTGCTGCTGCTTCTAAACATTTGGCCTGAGTCTCTGTTCTGCACTTTGTGATCATTTACATTGGAAATGCTATGAAGTCAGAATGATAGCACCTAAATTTTACTGCACTGAAAAACTGCTTGACTCATGTGTTTTAAATAAGGACAGAAACAGTTTATTGATTTATTAGCAACATGTAATCTTCAGGATCAGTGCAACAGGATCAATGCAACAGATAAACCACAATACTAGATAGTTAGAAATATTAAAATATAGGTACGATTTTCAAGACACCCTTCTATATTGAATCCTGGAAAGTTCTAATCCCTGCCACATCCACCATGATGTGAACGACACACATGGAGAGTGCAGGTTCCCCTCTTTACAGATACGTTGTGTTGGAGATGTGGGTACTCCAGCTTTATGTGAACCTGTGCCACTTCCCACAATCCCCTACCACACATGCTGGTGAAAGAGCACACCGCAGATGAACATATGCACACCTGAGAGGTAGGTCTCTACTAGTTGCACCCTGTATTGTCTGTCCATTAACTGAGCGCAGGCTGCTCACAGCGTCCAGTGGGAATTATTGGATTCTGTCAGACCAACATGGAGAATATAATGCAGGTGTGATGACTTGTGACACAAAACCAAGTTTTGACTACTGCTTTGTTCGCATGTGTCTCTCTCCACTGTTACAAATATTCATGCTTCTTTTGTAGCTGTTTACAATCACACTCTATCTTGCCAGCCATTGTTATCTGGGCCATGTTACTAAGAATACTGAGAGGGAGCTGTACAGATTCACTCACAACTTGCTTTGGACTATGCGGCAGGAACAAAATGCATTGGCAGCTATAGTCATAGAATAACTCACCGCTTAATTGTTTTTATCAGAGTTCCATTGTAGTGACCAAGGACACTATGTATTTAGTTGAGAATAAGGCAATATACCTGTTGATCCTTAGCTTTTTAACAACTCCATTTGCAGAATTTTGAGCCCATTTCCACTGGCACATTCAGGTTCCCTTCTGAGCTTATTGCCCTCCTTCATTTTATGCTTCCTTTTGCTAATTTTATTGAGTAGTGTTTCTGTTCTTGCAAAACTAGGAATCGGGTCACTGTACTACACAGAGATATTATCTCTAACAGCAAAATATACTTAGCACCATGCTGAGTTGCTAATCCTGCTGCGTCCATGTAGTCAGTGGTAATAGTGTCACATAACAAATCATTAACAAGTCATTGGAATTTTTATCCAGGTTTCAGCATGACCTCCTAATCATAGGTGTTGTACAAGTAGATGAACATTTTCCAGTCCAGTTATTTTCTCAACATTCTTATCAGGTATGAATATTTTTTTTTTCTTGAAGTGATACACCATGTTTGCATTTATCTTGTTAGTAGCATATGTATACAAGCATTCATATCAGTTTCTAGCCTTTGTAGTGCCTAGAGGCACATATTAATATTTTACTTCCTTCCTGTGAAGTATGCATGTTATAAAATGTCAGGGTGTAGCTCCAAAGCCTCTAGCTCCTTTCAGTCTTCTGGATAATTTTAAATATTTCCTCTGTGCCTGACTCAGGCAATGGCATACTCTTCTACAGCTTTTGTCCTCTTCTTTCTTATTTAAGGAACTATTACGCTTTTTGGTGTTTACTTTAGGGGGCAGTTATTCTTGGTTTTCTCCTTCTTTATGTCTTGTTTTCCTTCTGTGTCTTCCCTGGAGCTGGCAAGTTCCAAGTTGTGTTCCTCAATCGTCATGAACCATAGGCACTCTTCCTATAAATGATGAAATTTAGTGCATGGTCTAAGAACCATGTGTTCTGCCACCTTCTTCTGACCAAAGGGACTTATTAAATATAAGATCTTTTCTGTCCCAGGATAAAGGGGGTGTTGTCTCATACCTCATTGTTGGATGCACCCCAACCTTTCCTGGGAGATAAGTACATTGCAATTGTCTGTGGAGTTGGCACCCAGCCTCCTCCACGTTAAAATGACTGCTCCACCTTAGCAATCATGTGAACTGCAGATTTACTTGGCCACCCAGGAACCAGTCCATTCAGTCTGGAAGATCTTTCTTGAGGAATTTTGATCTAATGACACAACTGTGTCAGGGCTGAACTTCTTTCTTTTACACTTGCCCATGAATGGAGAGGTAAGTCTGAAATTCTGCAGCTCTGCTTAGGGAGGTTGAGAGGTGAAACTTTGTTAGAAACTTCCCTCCCTTTGTCATATATTTGCATAAGACTGTGAATAACGTGAACCTCACATAGAATTTGATAAACTCCAAGCATGTCCTAATTGATGGGACTGGTGATATAGGAGTCCATAGAGGCTGAATTTCTTCAGAAGTTCAAAGGAGACACTTAATTCATTGACTTTAGAATCCATGCTGTTTGGAAGAAGCATGTGGTTGTTTTTGTAGAGATAAGAGTATGACCTAATCATCCAGATGCTTATTTCATTAGGAATAATGGCAACTGGGAATCTAGACCTCCTGTTTAGAATTCTCAGTCATTGGTTTGAAGTGTACGCTATAACCAGTGTATAGATACAAATACAGACAGATACATAGATGGATAGACATATGCAAACATTTTTTCCAATCATTTTTATCAAATAAAGCTTGTCAAAGCCAGTAATTAAGCAATAACCTAAGTTTTTTAAGCAAAAGATGCTCTGTGGTTTGGGTTGGTTTTATTTCATTAGGTATGTGCTTTTTAATTTAGTATGAAGCAGAATCCTTAATTGAATGCTTGCAAGTATGGAGCTGCTGGATGTTCAGTCATGTCAGTGTTTACTGAGGGGAACAGCCCTGGTCCATTCTTAGGCTTCTCAGTAAGGTTGTTCATGCAATAAAGCTGTCTCCACTCTTTTATGCCTGTACATAAAAACTGCCAGACAATATAATATTTGTCTGGAAGACCAGAAGTGTGAATGTGCAGAAAATTTGTATTGCTCTAGGGACACACACATTTTAGAGCAGAAGTGTTAGATTTCTATCCCTGTAATCCCCAAACGAATCTCTACAAACTCAATTAAAGTTCAGGAGAGTGACTGAAAGCTTACAGAATCTTCCTCTTGACTTTGTTGAGATTTGGTTCACGTTCAAAGGATAAAATGGCCATATATTTCAGTTTTAGTAGAATTTCTGTTTATATAGGGCAAATTGGGACTCCAGAAATATATTTAGTAAACGTACATGTGTTTGCATATGTTTAATTGCAAAATATTTGTTTAAAAATATTTACTTATGGATGAATTTTCTGTGTATTTATGTGGAATAACATTTATTGCATGGAAAAACATTTTGAGTGGATGCTTTGGAGTGAAAAATAATAGTTCTCCCTCTTTTGCTCAGATATTGAAAAACGTGGTAAGATTGTTGTTCAAAGCAGATTTCAGTAGCAGTTGTCTGATGTTTCTTGCTTAAACTTAGTGAAGACATTAAGCTACTGTGAGGAGAAAAGTGTCTTGCATGTAGGACTATGATTAATCTGATGCATGCCATTCTAAAAGTATTCCAGTTATTTATTTAGATAGAACAATGACAGAAAGAAAACCATTTCAACTATTAGTGTAGCACTGTAACGAGCCTTGTGCCTGAAGGAGTACTGATCAGTGGAAAGTTAAACTTGACAGAAACTATATGGACATTAATAAAGAAATCTGCCTGTAAACAATTCTTTAACATTAAGTGAACCAAAACCAAGCTGACAGGCCGAATAAACAAACACAAACTGAATGCACATTATTCTATGCTTCATTCATTACACTAGACAGTTCAATTACAATCTGAAGGATTTATAGACCAGTTAACACACTTGTTGTCCACTGACTTTGTGGGTATATGTAAAATGCCTCTGTTGTTTATAAAGCTGGGTGCCAGAATCTTGAATACGGTAAGAAGCGTTTCAGGTCAAAGTAGTTTCACCAACTCCAGAACAGTGACGCCATGCACATGTCTAGACTTTCATTTGGTTCTTTGTGTAATTATTCTTTAAGATGTCTTGTATGTCAAATGAAATTTAACTTCTTCAGGAAGATAAATGCTTTCATGCTGTGGAAATATGAAAAATGCACTTCTGTTGCATTTTATGCATTTTGCATTAAATTCACTCTTTGACACTTCTTGTGCATTCCTAGTGTGATGTCGTCACCCCCTCTAACTGGCAAGGCAGGTTCTCTGGGAACCCAGCAGCTTGATGCAGTTTACTGTCTTACTTAGGTCTCACTCAAGTTGGAGTGCGTGGGGTTTTTTTAGGAGGACTGCATATTCAAAGAAGCAATGTTAAACTCTTCCCATTTCATCTTTGAGCCATGGGCCTATCCCACTACTTGGCCTGCTCCTCAGAAACACCATAACTCCCTGATCAGAAATGAACGCATTTTCCCTGCCTTCTTCCTTATCCACCCATGACCACATGGTTCTTTGCGCACTGAATAAAAAATAATTCAGTGTTCTGTAGATAATTGGCATCAGTGAAATTCCTCCTTCTCTTTACTGGTAAGGGCATGTTACATCTCAGTAACTGTTAAGTTCAGTTACGAAATGTATTTACTCTGGACACTGGAACAGCTCTGAATTTTGCAAGTTTGTAAAAGAGATGATACCTAAACTTTATTTTCATTAAGTCCTCCGACCTGTGTGGTTAATACATCTTATCAGTATAGTAGCTACAAAAGTTACTAGCAAATATTTGTAGCAGTCTTATAAATATTTTAGAAGTGGCTCTTGTCAGGGTAGGCTAAAGGTTGGACTCAATGATCTTAAAGGTCCCTTCCAACCTCAACAATTCTATGATTCTATGATTCTATGATTCTATTTATTTTAGTAACATTGTTGTAACTATTTATATGGAATATAAGTAGGAAAGGACTGCATATATATACTAATAGAAATAATACCTTTCATTTGACCAGCTCATATAGTTAAAAACAACAGATAACCATTGGGACAAATTATCCAATTCTTAGGTTACGTGATATTTAATATGATATTTAATAATGTGAGTGAAAAGTCATTATCAGTTCTTCCTGATTTGTATAGCAAATGGGAAAACTATTGATGATACATTAAAAAAAAGTCAAAAACCAGTGATGACAACCTGCCATTGCATTTCATTGCATTTGTACAAAGGTCTCTGATTGCTGTGGGGATTCAGTGACATTGAATAGGACACTGAAGTCATACATAAGATAGTCAAGATTGGGCTCTAGAAATAGCACCTTTACTATCTAGGTCTGCTAAGACTTTTTTAAGAGTTCTGTGAAAGAGATACATATGAAATCCAGTTTTATGCATTTGTCTTAATCATGCTTCCAGCATTGTGGAGGTAGATGCCAGGCTGGTAAGACTGGGTGCAGCTCTGGTAGAAGTCCTGACATTTTTAGTTATTCACAGGTTGTTAAATAGAACAAAATAAAGCATATGAGCATTTATGGCTGTAAAGCAACTTTATTTTCACCTTAAACTCCAAAGAACCTACCTAGCATGGAAAAATGTGACATTTTAATCTCCAGCATTTCCATCATTGACAGTTGCTATAAAGATGTTTGAGTGAGATAATAAACTCAGAAATATTAATTTCATTTTTAAGGTCTCTCCTGGCATCAATATTTTGCCAGAGTTTTAATTTTTACTCCTTTTTTTTTTTTTTTTTTTTGTACATGGACAAAATAAAACAGAAAAGTTTCTTGGGACTAGGGGGTTTTGTTTGAATGTGGACTAGTTTGCTCTCATGGTAGGGTAGTAATCCTATTTCTGGTAAGATCTAAAATTCTGAGAAAGCTAAAGTGACTGAAGCCTGAGTGACACTTTTAAATACAGAAAATTTAAGAGACATCTGATAAGGGATAAAAAACTTCTATGATTAATAAGGGCATTTAGTATAAGGACTCAGTTCTCAAAATGAATTCATCTGGAAAATTATGAAGAAGATGAAACAGTCTTCTCGTATAACTATACTATACTGTTTTTACAACAGCCTTAATTCCTTATTCACCAGAAGCTGTTCCAGAATTAAATACCCACCTTGCTCTTGTAAAATAAGAATGCATTAGCCTTTGGAATTAATCTTGGATGAATTTAACACTGAAGAGTTGTAACTTTAACTATACTATATGCATTGAGCATCTTCTTGGTAGCTGGATTAGAGTGATCAGTTTTCAGTCTGTGAGAGTTTCTCATGTGTCTGTTTCTCTCAGGAAAGATCTTATAGTTATGAAGTTACACAGTTATTCACATGAGGCTTCAATGCCTGACAAAGAGCAATCTGAAAAAAATATTATAGACCTACGTCAGGCTATGAAGATTAACGGTGAATTGTAATAAAATGTTTTCTTTTTTTTCTTGCTTTTTGGTTTTGCCAGGAAGTTGTATTGTTTTTATACTGGAGCTTGTGAAAAGCAGGCCAATTTATTTAAATAAAAGTTTGAATTTAACAGCTTAATTTTTGGCAATATTTCAACTCTGATTTGAAAGGGACTGAAAGCCAGCTTGTTAAAAATATTCTGGAACTTGGAGATACCAGCAGGCACCTCACAGAATTCGTATCTAATAGGACATCTGCAACTCAAGTCACTTGCCTGCCATTCCACTGTTTCATGATTTTCTAAATTAGTTAAGGATAATTGACAGCTTTACCTAGAGAGTTAGAAATTCCGTCTTCTTTATGTATAGATTCTATTCATATTCTCCACAGAACTTAACCTGGGCTAGTTAATGTGGTGGAAATCCCCAGAGTTAGCAGCCCTACATCTGCTAATAATTTTTGCAGGATATTCAAGCACCACGAGTGGCTGACTGAATCCTTGGTAAAGTAGTTGCATGATCATTTTATTATGTTTGGAATAATGGGTAGCTACTACCATTGTTAGTTTGATTTCAAAGAACAAATCTCCTCACTTGAGACAATTTCATTTTATCTCAGCAGCAGGATTCAGCTTTTCTATCAAAGTGTTATGCTAATTCCAGTAGGTAAAAGAAATAATCTGCAAAGCAACTCCTTAGAACATCTTTTTCTCTGAGTTCTTTGCCTTAGTGAACATTAGTTCTCATAGATGACCTTTAAAAAGGGGAAGCAGTCTATATTTTAAAAAATATTTTTCAGCACAGATCCTCTAGCTGTATGTCTCTGTGTACAGCATAAGCAAACAAAACAAAGTTTTCCTTACCTAGTTTAATTTATGATAGCTATTATAGGTTAGTCCTCTGATGTATGGCTTGTCTTAAACTGCTTTCATGACAGATGCTCATTTTCCATGATTGATGTTTTTTCTGTTTCAGGAAAATGTGAGAAACGGAGGTTAGCTTAAATCCCAGACAACAAGAGGTTTATACAAATAGAAATAGAAAAACCACTAACTCTTTCAGGCTTTTCTGTAATGTATTTCTGTCCTAATTCAGAATTTGAAATAACAAGTATGACAATGTATTTTGCTCTTTTAACATTATTGTGGGGAGGCAACTCTTGACAATAAACAGAAAAAAGCACTGTTCTGTGGTTGCATGTAACATTAATATTTCTGGGATACTGGGAAAAACAGTTATTCCATGGGATATAGAAGATATTTACAATAAAACTTTTAAGCCTGTGGAGACTTCTAGCAGGAGGATTTCCCCAGCCTGAAGTCAATCCTTATCCTGGCCAAGGGTTTTATGATTCTGTCTAGGGTTTGTTTTTTGGTTTGTTTTTTTTTTTTTTTTTTTTTTTTTTTTTTACTAGAGATGTACTGTTGTACTGTGGATACTATATTGCAAAATAATTACCTTCAACCTGTATAGATTTTTCACGTATACAATTACAGCCATGGCTATTGCTTTTTCTATTTTAGTAAATTGAAAGTGTTTCTACTCAGGTCCTGGGCTGAACTCTTGTAAACTTGGGTGAGGAATTTCGATACAAGTCAGGATGTCCAATTTAGTGTCACTGACAAATTATTTCTTCCTTTCAATGGTCTGTAGGCAGATATTCACACTCATAAATCCTGAGGACCACGGCGTTCAGCACTGACCCTGAAATATTGTTCTCACATTTGAGAGAAATATAAGGAGTCTAGGAGCGTGTAGTAAAGTTCTCTGATTCGTTCTGCAAAGAGGGGTATCTAGGAAGCAGTGATGGGAAACAAGACCCCCTAACTTGTAGTAGAAACCTGGTTGCTCTAATCTTTTCAATAAGCACTTGTATTCTTTATGTAAATTGTGCAGATATCACGGCTGAAGTGCCAGTAAGTGCAGATGATACTCATTTCTACCACCTGCACTTTGTGAATGGTTCAGTGAGTGCTTGGAGCACATACGCAAAAAGATGTGTTTCTTGGTGAAGAACAGTAGGATGAAATACTGAAAAATCTGAAGCCACAGCATAGTCTTCTTTGTTTGAAGGCACATATCTACAAATCAGTTCATATTCAAAGAGGACTTATGGGTGCCTTCCTGATATGAACTCTTAAAGAGGCACAATTGCCTGTAGGGCCATTTGGAGTGCTCATGCACCTTTGCAGATTGCTCTCTGTTGATCAACAGCTGATACATGCAGCCACTCAACAGTTCTCTCCTACCTGTTGAAGAATGGTGGTGTGAGCCTTTGGCTCCTTGTGCTCTGCTGCTTTCGAGTGGCTCCTACCACTGACTTGTATTCTGGTTCTGAAACCAGGCACCTAACAGTGAGTGAACTCTGCTTATTTCTGAAAGCACATTACAACAGTAGTTGTTTCTGTCATCTCTGGCTTCCCATGGAATTTCAAATTAAATTTTCACGCTCCTTAGTTTGGGATGGCAACTTGCAGTGATAATTTGTTTCTGTCTACGTATTCTTGACTATCTTTGCCTCTTTGAGAGACAGAATTCAGGCAGGAGCTGGCCTGTGACTGTGGAATGAAATCGCTCCTGGGAACTGAGATTATAAGAAATCTCATTAATTTCTGCCTCAGGTGCAAAGATGTTACTTTGATATTGTCTTCTCTAAAGCAAAGAAACAGCAAGTTTCTCTGGGATAAAACTTAACACCTCCACCAAAGAATTCCCTCACAAAACAGCGCAAAACCCTGCCACAACACTGTAGTGTATAAATTTTCCCTAGAAAAGAGCTGCTAGTCATGTTGCATGGCACACAGGATTGGAATGCACCCTAACTGTGTATATTAACAGAAGTTGTATGGAGTAGTATCCTTCTTTCCTCCTCCCTTTTTTCTTTCTTCTGAAATTCTCTTCCCGTCAGCAGATGGATCTGCCATGAAACCAGACCAGACATAGTGTTTCTAGTTCTGCTTTTCTTCTGGACTTGCTGTTTCCAAGAATTTAATCACTCTTTTTCATTTTTTGTTTTTCTTACCACAGCCTCCACAGAAGTTTTGGAAAGGAAGTAATCAATCTATGCTATAGGCCAAGGCAAGACTAAAATGGAAATGTCTTGCCTCCAAAGGGAGCCTGATACAAGTTATTTTGCTTGTGATAGTGTGTTTTGAATTTGCGTGTGAACCTATTGGTCCTCTGTAGGAGCAAATACTTATTTTTGCAAAGTTACCAGCTTGGTTTAGTATGTTTGGCTAGAAGGGGTAGGCGGGACAATTACAATGAATGGTGCTTAGGATTTGACAGTCAGCATCTCTGACAAAGATTCCCTCCAGAAAGAGTCAGGTTCTTTCTTGGTTTTTGTTTTCCTGTGTTTTTTTGGGTTGTTTTGTTTTTTTTTTTTTGTCAAAAGGGTGGTGCCAGTTATACTTCTAGCTGTACAACGCAGGTTTTTATGAACCCCTTTGCAATATTCCTGTTTGCTGTTAATATTTTCACAGTTATATTGCCAGTTACCTCATGCGTTACTGTTAATTTGGTAAAATAAATGCCCACATAAAGTTTAAAAAGAAAATAAGAGCATACCAGTTGTTATATTTCACAATCAAGTCCAAGAATTATTTCCATTTTTTATGGTTGACTAACCTGTTGGTTGTAGATGTTTTTTATATGCTTCCTCAAGTTCTCTTCATTGTGAAAACCATCCTTTCCTTCACTTTCCAACCAAAATTCTTTCCATATGAGGTTTCTATTGCCATGCATGTCCCTTGATTTTCTGTCAAACTTCGTTCAGCCCGATGTGTTTGGCTCATGAAAACTGGGAATACTATAAAATTTATTTTGCCTAATATTGACTGTCAGCCTACCATCACTAAAAAATATTGGCATCTTTACATCTTAGAATAAAATTCTGGAACAGATGCCATAGCTTCAGTTCGTGGAGTCCTACAAAAATTTGAGGGAAAATCCCTTGGCCTGAAAACAAGGACATGCTTAAGAATGGAGCTGGCTGGCTTGATTCACCAAAGCCATCAGTGTAAATTATTAGTGGTTTATACTCAGTTTGAAAACTGGCATAAGCTTTATTCATTTTCTTAATAGCATTCTTATGCAATTTGAAATAACCAGTCAATGAAATTTAAAATCTATGTAAGTAAAAGTAGAGGATACAACTGTGCTTTTTTGCCATCCTCAATTCAGTATTTCTATTCATATAGACTTTTAAAGCCTTTTCCATTTTATTAGTAGTTATATTAGGATTATGATATAGTTTCAAATGGGAGATAAGCAGTTATATCCTGCAGATATAACAGAGCAAAAGAACTTCTGATCAACTAATTTATTGATGGAACTTTTAGTCTGTGTAGTGAGTGTATTGAATTTTGGCATAGGTAGGCTATGCAAATGAGAAGGCAGGACTGTGTTAGATTTCCTTGGTTTATGGCTGACAGTCCAAGCCTAGGTGAGTCTTAAGGTAGACTGAATCCAATCCAATCATTTTTTAATTACAGCAGTACTCAGAAGCTACAAATGGATTTAAATCTCCATTAAACTAAAATGCAACATGTATATTAAAAAAATCCCCTCACAGAAGAGCTTAGAGTCTAAATAAATCATGCAAACTAAAAGTGAGGCCATGATATTACTCCATTCTAGAGGTGGGATCTAAACTGATCTGCTCTCAAGTTAAGTCCACAGCAGAGCTGAGAATGAAGTTTTGAGCTCTGGTTTGATGCAGTTATTACACATGGCCATGATTTTGTGTCATTTATTCAAAGGGAGAGAATATTTTTAGCATTCTGAAAAACTTCATCTGGAGGATATGGGGCAAAGAAACCCTCATCTCATTATTTTAGAAAGCTATAGTGTGTACAAATGTTGTGGGCCATAGACATAACAGGGAGGAGATCAAAACACAATGCTCAGCACATGAAAAAAGGTAACATTCATCAACAGTTATACCATTTGAAATAATATTTTATTCTATTGGGACTGGGAAATGATTAAAGGTTAGTTAATAATTAGATAAATTGTAAAAAAAGTCTACTGTAAATTTTTATTTCTTTTTCATTATTTTTAATGCAAATTCATGAGATTTTTTGTTGTTTTTCCTGTTTCAGCTCATTGTCTGGTATTTGGTTAATCATTAAGTGAAATTTCTTTGATTTAGATTTTGCCTTCAGAAGGAAGATGAAGAAATTTTCTATTCAAAAATATGGAAACATCATGTAATTTAGGCAGATAATTATATAGCTTGATTTTCAAATATCACATATTTATGGGAATATGCAGAACAGCCTGTGTATTGCAACCCATAGGCTAAAATTCATTTGCAAAAGCAAATACATCAGTTGACTGAAATTGCTTCATTGCAGGAAATCTTAAATAGGAAAAAGTAACATTATCTAATTATATTGTTTGAAAATTGCTTGCTCTGGAAGTAGCTATTTTCTCTCAGCTGTGGCGTGAAGGAATCTTGACATTTTACTGGCAATATTAGTACACTCTTTTCTATGGCTTGAAGCTTTTGCTATTGTATATTTCATAAAAAATGAAGAATTTTTTTCTGGGAATCTTGACCCTTTGAAGAGATGGATCCTAATTCACTTTTTTTTTTTGCACCTGAAGCCATAAAGAGCTTCTGGTACAGTACTTCCTTTTGATTACAAGGCTGATAGGATGCTAGCTATACATTTTCTTCTAGTATAGTGAGGTGGAAGACTCATATAGATTTTCCTTGGACTTCATCCAGGAATGTTACAAAGGTGACTGTGATACTGATGGAAACCATATAACCTCTTATGTTTTCTGTATCTTTAAAAATAGAGATAATATTTTATTTGCTTCATGTCCAGCAGAATTCGGAGATTTGATTTAACTGCTGAACAGTATGAACTGCAGGGATTATTGTTCTCTTTGTTCTCTATTATAGAAAAGGACTCCACATATTACATTTCTGATTTATCTGAGGGGCTGTTTAAGTTAGTTGCATGAAAACAGAAACCCAGCATTCTCATAAAGACGTATTTGACCAATGTAGCCATCTAATTGGGCTCTCTGCTGTTCTCAAATACGTAATTTTTATTCTTTGCTTCTGCTCCAGCTTATCAGCACTGGGAAAAACATTTAGTTTCTCTAGGCAGCTATCCAAACTCAGACTGCATCTGTGGAACATAAGAGTTAAAATTTTAGTTGCCTTCTGGGCAACTGTGAATATCTATTCTGTCCTTAACACTATATACATTCTAGGACCAAATTATTTTCTTCGGTATAGAACAGAGATTGTTGCAGATGCTTATCTGTAACATGTTTTCTGAAAGAAAATAGAAAACAAAGAGTCTTAGTTCACAGGATTCTCTTTGAAGGATTTATAACTCTTCTGTTTCCTTGTTTTTAATTTGTGGGGAAAATCAAATTGATTTGTTGAGCAACAGCAGTGTTAAATATGGCCTGTGGTATAGAAAAATTATACTGTGTTTGATATATTGATCTTACATCTGGACATTTGAGGCATTATATCACAATCTCAGTAATGTTTGTGTCTTGTGGGCAATATTTTATTGCTGGAACAAGACATTACATATACAGAGTAATGTTATTTATTGTTCATTGAGCCATAGAATTTAGGAATAGAAAATGACCTATTAGATCATCCAGTCTATCTCTCCACAAAGGAAAGAACATCTCTGCAAGTGCAACTTGATGACAGCTGGATGTATAACCATGGCAAGAGTGCTATGACTCTAGAAAGGCGAATGTGCAGTCTTAATTCATTGTCCCAAAGCACGCAACTTTTTTACAAGATGATGCACTGTATTCACCAATAGAATTATGTATATAGAAACTCAAAAAGTATCACATAATGTTGCATTCACCTTATTTTTTAAATAATTTCAAAATATAGAATTCAATTTCATATTTAAATGATAACCAACCGGATAAAAAATAATAAGTCCATCACCTAGAATTTACTTTTCTGGGAAAACCTTGGAGCAGATAAAAACCAATTTTTCTGTAAGGTCTGAACCAAAATCTGTCTGCTTTCCCTTACTAATGAAGTTTAGTCTCAACAATGAGCAAACAATGGGTGCTCACAAGCCAGAAAGCCAACCGCATCCTGGGCTGCATCAAAAGGAGCGTGGCCAGCAGGTTGAGAGAGGTGATTCTACCCCTCTGCTCCTCTCTGGTGTGACCCCACCTGCAATACTGTGTCCAGCTCTCAGGCCCCAAGATAAGAAAGACATGGACCTGTTGGAGTGAGTCCAGAGGAGGGCCACAAAGATGATCAGAGGGCTGGAGCACCTATGCTATGAAGACAGGCTGAGAGAGTTGGGGTTTTTCAGCCTGAAGAAGACAAGGCTCCAGGGAGACCTTACAGCAGCCTTCCAGTACCTAAAGGGGGCCTACAGGAAAGATGGGGAGGGACTCTTTATCTGTGAGTGGAGCGATAGGACCGAGGGTAATGGTTTTAAACTGAAAGAGGGTAGATTTAGATTAGGTATTAGTAAGAAATTCTTTACTGTGAGGGTGGTGACACACTGGAACAGGTTGCCAGGGGAAGCTGTGGATGCCCCATCTCAGGAAGTGTTCAAGACCAGGCTGGATGGGGCTTTGAGCAGCCTGGTCTAGTGGTTGGTGTCCCTGCCTAGGGCAGGGGAGTTGGAACTAGATGATCTTTAAGGTCCCTTCCAACTCAAACCATTCTATGATTCTAATAAGTCCTGTAAACAGTATTAAGTTATAGTTTTAGTTTAAGATGTAACCAGTATTTATTGCATGGTAATTGTGGGCTTTTGTTAATTTTTCTTTGAATGCCTCTTCTGTATTAGGCATGTAGTATGTTAATACAACTCCTGTTAGAACAGGATAGATTTGCACTGATATTGTAACGAGGATGGTTGCCAGTCTTCAGAATATCTGAAAAGTCTCTCTCCACAGCCATCAACAGAATGATAATAGTAAACAAAAAAAGAGTTCTCAAATATCAGAATAGGTACTCATCTGTCCTTCAGAAAGATCTCTCCTTCCCTGCCCCAAAAGGTAGACACAGCAAGTCAGAGAAAAAAGGCAGCATTTGCCCTACTTTCAACAGGGAGTAGTCAAGATGAAAAATTACTAATTAAAGCATGCTTGAGGCAGAGTGTCATAAAGGAAAAAAAAAATCAGAGAAAAACTAAAAGACTGAAAACTTCCGAAGTGTTCCTGGAGTAATGGTGCATGTTACTCCATGGTGCACATAAGTGGGTGAAAATGCTCTATTGTTTGTAACTCTGCAAGAATTTGTGGGTTCCTATCAGTAAGTGAATGAATAATAAACTTTTTGGTCTGAACAGCCAAACTCTTTATTTATTAGTAAGTTAGTAAGATGAAAAGTCTGTCATGGCTTCTATTATTTATAGAGTGAGTTGTTCTGTTTATTTATGATTCGAGAATTTCACCCACTTTGAATAGTACCTTAATCCGTAAGATGACGTGTTCATATTACTAGGACAGTATACAGAGCAAGGTATTTCTCAACATATGAGAGTTTGGCAGAATCATGGCCTTAGTAAGAATAATGGATAACTGTTGCAGCACTTTTTGTGCTATTACTTTATTATTGGTGTAAGTAGCTGCTAATAACCCACTGTGATTTCAGAGGATTACTTTTGATAACAAATAATTGTCTGCATTTTTTCCTCTCTATTTCTGTCTGATATTAAAAGAAAAGTTCACACAATGAATACTGATATTGTAGATGAAGACAGAATTTCTCATTGATTACATACCAAAACGTGTTAGGGGAAGAAATTCCCACTTTTATCTTTTTACTTAAATATTTTGTTTTCTGTCAAAACAATTTTTGCAGCTGACTCTTTTTTTTTTATATTTCAAATGCTATCACCTGTAGAGAAAGGAACTTCTTTGAAGCTGTATCTTCAATAACAGCTCTGTATCCCTCAGTTTTGTACTTTGCAATTGCTAATATGCAAAGATGTTTGTGTGAACACCTCATGGAGACAATGGGGTGTCAAAGAAAGCATAAGTTATACCATACAGGCTCAGCTGGCATGTGTGGCTTCAGCATCTACAACTGTAAGTTATGGTGCTAAGAATGCGTGTCTCATTCACTGTGAGCTTAGGAAAACTATTAGCAATTCTCAGATGGAAGATAAATGGAAGATAAAGTGGAGAAAAAAAGAAAGTAACCTTAGCTCCCCAGATACAGAAATTTGACGCAGCAGCCCTTTGGCTTGTCCCTCTTTTCTCACCCTTTCTAAACCTAGCAATTTTTTCTTTTTTTAATTTTAAAATAAAATATGCACCATACTAAAAGTTGCTATTATGTAAAAACAATCAAATCAAGCCTACAGTTTCAGCTATGTCTTCTGCTTACTCATTTCTAAAGAAAGTTCCTAGCACAAGAGCAAGTGGGAATGTAATTGGAATTTTGTATGCATGATGACTGGAAGCTTGTATCTTAGTTTGAGTTTTCTCCATTAAGCTTAGTGAATTGAATTTGAATAGCAATTTTAAGAGTCCCCCTGCTCCTCATCTATCCGCTTGAAAAATATTTGTCAACACAGTTGGGGAGCTTGCCAACACTCTTGTCTACAGCCATTGTTTTTGAAGAGTGTACCTTCACTAAAGAAACCTGGGCAAATAATGCAAAATAAATGCTCTAAATTTTACTTGAAAAGTTTTTTAACTACTCTCTCTCTCTTTCTCACATATAAATGATACATTCATTTATAGTTGACATTTGAGGGACAGTATTAAATATCTGTTAAATCATTTACACAAAGGATTTTGAATTTTTAGAAATGTTGAACCATTTCTAATTTGACTTACATATTTCTTTACAATGTAATGTTAAAGTCATCTACATGTATAGATCTTATTTAAGTTAACAACTGCAGAAACGATCTAATTCAATGAAAGCGTTCTCCAGCATAACTTGCAGAATGTATCTCTTGTGAAAAATGAATGTGATTTTTCCATTTTAATTTCGTAGAAAATGAACTACATCTCATTAGGATTTCTAGGTTAATCACTCACAAAAACTAACAAGTAGCAAGGTATGGAGTCTAAAGGTACCTAGCTGACAGCAGTAGTTAATATTCCTGAATTTGTACCTAGGCGAGATGTAGTATCTGGTATTTATGCATGAGATGCTGTAGGGGAAAAAGAAAAGGTCACTTGATATTTACTGTCAAGATTCTGTTTTCTCAGAAGGTTTTTCCACAGTTCCACTGGAGCAACTGGTCGTTTGTACAGTCTGTGGTGTGGGGCCTAATAATAATCTTTGCCTATTGATGCTACCATTACACAACTGCACTTAAAATAAAGATGAAAGGGAATATCCCATATGTACAAGGTTCTTGACATTATCTTTGCCAGTTCATAAATGTGTGCATCTCTTGTTTGCAGATTAGGGGGTAAATCTCTAACTCCTAATTTTATTTGTGCTTTCATGTGTGCCCCAGGGGGAGGAAAAGCACAGAAAAAATTCTAGTATGGATATATGAGGTTGCTTATTAGCACATCTGCCCTTGGTAGATAACCTGAAAAAGCATATGTCCTTATCCTTATCTTTTCTCCAAGCAATTGATAATCTGCTAATGGAGAGTGAGGATGACCCTCTACTGGAAGGGAGCATATACTGCACTTCCAGAAAAGACTGTAGAAACTGCTTCTGTCCATTTCACCACCCTTAAAAAACACCTGTTTGAAGAATCAGAGACCCAGCTATACAGATGGATTCAAGCACCTAAATTAGACTTCTGACTGTAGCAATGTGTTCACAAACCCCCTGTCTAATGTTTAGGGAACTTCCTAATGTTTAGGCAACAGGCACCTGAATCTTCACCAGGAACCTGTCGTTTTGTTCTTGCATGTGCCCAGTTGGACTACCATCCTGGCTGAATTGCTCAGCGGGAAACTTCTGTAACTTCTGTAATTCTGTCATTAGTCTCCCAGAGAACTGCACTTTTCAATCTTAATCTTGTTGTTTTAATGTCAGCCTTCAGACATGTAATTTACAGGCTAAACAAACAAACATGCAAAACTGAACCGAGATGTTTGATACAGCATCATTTTAACAACTACCATCAGCAGGGCTGAAACCTTTTCAGGCCAACAGCTGCATCTTTAGTTAATGAAGTATTAAGAGCAGCAGCTGGGTGTTTTCTTTCACGTAGACAAGAAAGTGGTATAGGACACATGCTTTGGCATGGTATCTAACAGATCTTTGCAGGTCAGAATTAGAAATCTTGGTTTCATGTAATTAATATTCTGCAGTTGCACTTCCCATAATTTGTTCAGATTTGATATCTTTTAGCTTGTTTCTTTCCTAATTTTTGACCCCAAATTTGCTATTCCAACCCCAGTATTCCACCCACTTGGAGAATACAATTTTCACTTCTCAGGCACCTCATGCCAGTCTCAGTCTTTCTGTCCTGTAGTCATCCTCCCAGCAAATATTTCTTAGATGGAATACATCCGGGCCCATCTTTAAGTGTGTAATATGGGCGCCAAACTTAAGAGTGTAATCAGCTTGAACTCTCCTCTATTCTATTTAGTCACTAGAGAAAGAGGGAGACATCTCCAGAGGATAATTAAGATACTCTAAGAATACTTGCAGATCTTTGGTTGTATAAGGAGCCTGCAGCAATTGTACTCCTAAACACACAAGTATCTTTGATTAGGAGGCTCAAATTCTGGCTACTTCATTGTACAACAATTTCATTGTTCTCTCACTCACCCTTCTTTATATTGCCTGAAGTCCTGAAGAGAATTCATTGGAAAAAAAAAATACAAGATAAGCATCCTTTTTTCCTGCCAGTTCAAGAACCTGGCCTGGAGTGAACAGTTATCACAAGAAAAATCCTTCTGTGTTCTTATAGGCTTGATTCCAAAACCAGTTGTATTATAAGAACAAAGCTTCCAAGTATAGGAAGGAAAAACACCTGTGGAAAACAGTGGGCTTGTCTATAAGTTGAATGATGATCTTCACTTTTCTGGGATCAGTGGAAGACAGTAAATCTAATTAATGCACGCTAGAACTACTGGCAGCAGGCTTTTAACCTTTAGATTAAAAACTATCATCAAGACAGCACCCACTGTCTGGTAGGTAAGGTTTCCATTACAACACAAATGAAAGGATACTGAATCTTCATCTTAATAAAACAACAAAAGGAAAATGAACTCTTAAAAATTCATTGAAAATTCTGTGCTAAAATCACCTCAGCATATATACTGAGCATTATGTAAATCTAGTTGCCTAATTGCACCATTTTTTATGTGACTGAAAACTTGCAGGAGGCCTTATTTAACTATGCACATCAATTTTTATTACCTTTATATGTGACAAGAGCCTATGCAAAGCCATAGGAGGTGATAAATACACTACTGTATTACATTTCCCAGTATGTATACACATATATCATCCAGGGATAGGACCATGGCATGTCCTTCATGATTTTACTTCTAGCTGCTGTCATAAATATTCCTACTGAGTGAGTGCTGACAGCAGAGAAGGCTGAGCACGATTCATTGCATCTTCCCAGTCATATAGGAATTTCCAAATTGCAGCAGATCTAATTAGTATCTTAAAACCTCTGATGTATTTACTGCAGATACTGTAATCCCTGCACAGCTTTGAATACCAGCTGTGTACTGTCAGCAGTGAAGCCTGTTGCCTGCAGACTGCAAACATACAATAATATTTTGAGCCATAGTAAACTGTTGCTGCTGCTTTCTGAAGGTTTCTGTTGGTCTGTAGGTCCAAGACTTCACTAGACAACAAACAATGGTCTATTATTGTTCAAATCATGGAGGAAAATTGTTTGACTTCTTGATTACTGCTTTGTAAGGAGGAATCTTCTTGCAAAATACTATGTCTGTTTAAAGAGGAAATGGCAGAATCAAATCCTAAAAGTCTGAGGTCCTTGGGCGGTTACTGTCTAAAGTACCTACCATGATGACATGACTGACTTTGGGATTTATGACTTCTACTACTACACAAATTAAACTGAAATATCTTTTATAAAGCTATAAGAAGAACGTTGGCACGGCATATTTAAGACAAAGATTTGGCTGAAAATATGAACATTGCATTAGCTTCATAGATCGAACTCACAAGGTGACAAATTCTAAAAATGAAAATTGCACACTGAAATCATGTAGCCTCCAGTCACAGAAACTGCACAAAAACAATGTCAGAAGGACTCTCCTATCTGATAGCAGCCATTGCATCAAGACAGGCAATGCTTTCTAATGTCACATAGGAAAAACACACTTAGGTAAAACTGGCTATGGGTTTATATGGAAATTAAATACTCTTTAACTTACAGGAGGATGAATCAAACCAAGAACTGGGGTATAAAGATGTTCTGCCTTATATTTTTTAGTCTGCAACAGTGGTGCATTCCGCATAATTAACTCACCCCAGTTATCTCTGAAGGAAAATCTGCCAGACCCATGTGCTTAATTAAATCATCTGTAATTCCTATGCAACACTTCTGCAGGAACTGGAATTTGAAATCAGGATTATTGTTTCCCTGTATTCTACAGCTGAATAAAAATGAACAGGCTTTTCCCACATAAATAAATTATGTGGGTACAAGTGCATTATGTGCCTGTAGATGTTGATCAATAAAATGATTGAGTAACTCAGCTTGAGTATCTAAGCCATGGCTGATGCCTTACTGGGAATGACTTCATAGAAGCACAGGACAGAAATTTAGAAGTTGGACAGGATTTCGCATTACCTAAGAAGTTATTAGAGATTTCTATAATTTTAATAATTACTTTTAAAATTAATTTTTTAAATTTCTATAATTTTAATATTGAGGAGAAAGAAACAATAACATTGAGATGTTTCTTTCTATATATGATGTGGTGTAATCTTATTACTATTTTTTGAAAATTTGAATACTAACTTTCACGTTTTTGCTTTTGTTGCAAGTTTGTTGCAAGTTCGTTGCAAGTTCATTGCAAGGGGATAGAAACATAAGCAACACAAGGAATAAGGAAGGCAACTTGGAACAAGTGAACTACAAAATAATAGAAGTTCTGCTCAGGGTAAGAAATAACTGCTTTTATGTTAAATGTTCTGTTGTTCTGTGTCACAGACTAAACTGACACAGCATACATAAGGGAAAAACTATTTAGGTCACTTCGGCGATACTTATTTGCTGACAGCTGTAATTTCATTAGAATGCTAGAAGCTCCAATTGAAGGTTAGGAGGTTAATCTATTAGGGCAATTTGTTCTGAAGATAGAAAAAGACCTTAAAAATAATAGTTTACACTTAGCAGATTTCCCTGTTCCACCTCTTGAGAAATGCTTTGTTTTAGCCTTTAGTTAAAACAAATGAGAGAATGAAAATGATGGTACATGAATGAAACCACAGGAGAAAACAGCCAGTTGTTCCTTCGTGGCTATATAAAGTGGAGGATCCATTATCTAGAGTTGTTATTAGGTGACCATATTTCCTTAGCCTCCTGATATCATTGAAGCAAAAAATTAAATGTCTTAGCTGTATATTCTTTTCTTTCCAACACCTAGAACTGTACCTGAGTTTCAAATGCTCTTTCCCTACTTTGTTGTGACAGGTTTCTGATTTGTGTAACAATCTTAAAGTGAAGGATTTGTACATATATTATGGCACTTCTGAACTTACAAGGAAACTTTTTACAAATATCTTAAAAACCTATGTACTGCAGGCACCTTCAAAGAATAAAACATTAATAAATCCCTAGATGTATAAGCAGCTGTTATCATGAAACATTTAGTCAATTTGAATATGACAAGGTACATTGTTTTCACTACAGTGGTCAGCAGGATTGCCCAAGAATTTCTGCTGGTTGTTTGTTTCTTTCAGTGTTTGAACAAAACTAGTGACACTAAAATGGCAGGTATCTATATGAAAGGTAACAATTTTCAGTTTAGGATGTAAAGAATCTGTGTCCCAGATAGGAAACTACATTTCAGTGCTCCTGTAAATAGGAATATCTTTTCATTGGAATGAAACGTCTTGGGTTAATGGCAGGAGTATCTCTCACTTTAAAAGAATGGATAGAGGCAGGCCATTTTCTATTCTGTGTTTCTTCCCCTGTGCATTTCTGGTAGAGCAAATCATTGCGAAAGCAGCTGTACTTCTCAAAATGGTGAATTTTGCCTTTCGGAGCTTTCCACAAAAGAACAAGAATAGTACTCCTCTGTCACCTGAAATATTTTGAGACTGAACTGCTAGGGCCCCATCAATCTTTCAACGGATGTCACTGTCCCACAAGTGCTCTAAACGAGAACCAGAAAGATACCAGGGTTTTGGTCAGTACAAAATCTACCCCATAGGCAGAAGCAGACTACTCCTTTGTTATTCACTTAGAGTAAACCCAGAGAAAGAAATTTTTTCAAGAAAAAAATTTAGGCAATTAAAGCAAATGCTGCAGATATTTATATGCTAATTGTGGATGATATCTTTCTCATGTTCCTGTATGTAAATAAGCAGTGAACCACATGAAGATCTGGTTAAGTACATAGCTGGGAAAAACTGATTAAAAATGATGAAAAAATTGATTGTATACATGCTTTTAAGGAGTTTGACAGGTATCTCCCATTCCCCAAAGATCCTCTCAAAACAACTAAGTCCCTTTGAGAGAGAAAATAGTTTCATTGACTTTGGTGTCATACTCATCAGAACAACAGAATATTGATAACCAAACCCATGAGATTTCTTTTCTTAAAAATAAAGTCTGTCATAGAAATATGAAACAAATTGTCAGAATTCTTTAACATAAAGTTGCTGGGACTTCTCTTAAGAAGAAACTTAGGACAGGTAGCAGCCTAGGCAGCTCCTACCAAGTAGAAGAATTTTGATAATTCTTTCTCTCTAAGCTGCCCCCTGACTATCTGATTCAACCTAGATTCATTTGGTTATAGATAGCCATCAATGCCAGATTGATTCCAGTCAGATCTGACCTTCCAATGGAGCATCTGACATTGGTGCATATTGCCTCTACCTCTGAACTGAGCTACTGTGCTTTTATGGGTCTTTCTGTCTTGGTGTAGTGTGATTCTTCATATTTGACAAGGCATGAGTCTGTTTTTCCCTGTGATCCATATCGGTTTATGTAACTTGCTGGGAAGAAGCACATGATATGGTTTTATACATCTCAAAATGGGTGTTCTGGGGAGATGGGCATCCTGAAAGACAAAACCATGTCCTCATGATCAAAGAATGTAAGACCACAAGGGTACTGTGTATAAGAACTGAGAGTGCAGATGGACGAGCAAGCAGCTGCAGCAAGGGTGAATATCATCTTTGTTCCTGCCACCTGCTGTGCCAATTTAGAAATAACTCAGTAAACATACCTACAGAGCATAGGGGATTTCATTGAGTTTCTGAATGTAACACGTTACTGATGCTTTACTTACTCTTGATGGCTAAAAAGGTCATATTATATTTGATGACCTAGCATCTGAGTTGATGTAAGAAAGCACAAAGTTTTGTGGTGCTCAGGCACGACCAAGTTAGATTCTGTTCTCACAGAAACTTCCTCAATTGTGAAAGCACTGTTTTTATTAGGGCTAAGTCAGTGACTAACAACTGTATAACTGAAAGAGCAACCTCATTCTCTCATTCTGTAGCCCAATACTGTAACCTGCAGGCAGGCTTGTTCCTTAGTTGATCGTAAGGTTTTATGGAAACAGACAACTTCTGTTACTGTGTGCAATTAATATAGAAATTGCCCATTCATCTCTTTATTAGCAGTACACAAATAAATTACAGAGACTCAAAAAGCCTTAAAAATACCACTGCTAATGACAGCATCAATACAGTGTTTTCTTCTACACACGTGCAGTAATGGGGAACTCTAGGAGGTCAGATGCTCTGGATATTCTGAGTTCTGCCTGATATGAATACCAGCAACGTGGATGTTCTGTTGGCCCAATGACAGGGCATCTGTTGTGCAAGAAAAATGCTGCCAAAACCACTTCTTTTGTTCTTAAATACCGAGGATTCATGCTGCAAAGACCTTGG
Source organism: Chroicocephalus ridibundus (assembly GCF_963924245.1). Classification (NCBI taxonomy): domain Eukaryota; kingdom Metazoa; phylum Chordata; class Aves; order Charadriiformes; family Laridae; genus Chroicocephalus; species Chroicocephalus ridibundus. Next base: position 43,495,183 of record NC_086286.1, read on the forward strand.
GTAGGAGTGACAGAGAGTACATGGGAGTTCCTCTGCAGCTCCACTGGTACTGTTCCAGTCACATCCATTCCACAGTGGGTAGAGTGGAGACACGGTACCAGATACATTAAAGGGCTCAGATTGCCTTATTAGTGGAATACAGGAGTTAAGAAGGTTGATAGATTGTAAAGCTTCCATTCAAAATGTTTTACCTATGTTCATAGCTCTTCCTTTAAATATTTACTAGGGGCTGAAAAGTGTCAGGCTAAATGTCAGGTCATGAACATTTGGGGCTCATTTATATGTCATTTATGTTTGCCTTACCTCATTTTTCTCTTGTTCCTGTGTCCTTTATACAACTGCACTTTTGGATTCATGTCTTTTTCTCTTAAAGATAGCTGTTGTTAATTTGAGCTGAACTTTTGCAGAGTATTAGGTATAAGGAAACATATTTTTCTCTATTGCAACTTCGGTGATGTAATAAACTGCTGGTTTGTATACAAGTGATTTTTTAAATTAGATTTTTACTGTTAAATACAGCAGAATTTGCTTGAGAAGTATTGATAAAAATAATAAAACCAACAGCTATAGGCCTTTAATACGAGAAGTGTTTCAGGAATGTTTCATTGCTTCTTGGATATTATTTAGTAGAGAATTATAAACTCTATAACTGAACAGTACATAGGCAGTATCATTGGACTATATTGCATAAGCTGGGCATATTTTATAAGTTGTATCTCTTTTAAACTACTAGATTTTTGCTAAAAGGCATTTACGTTGTGTATGTGCTACTGCCTTGTTAAGTCAGAAAAGTTATATCTCCAGTCAAACAGTGTACATTGTAGGGCTATTTGAATGTTATCCTGTCATAAGAAATACTGTTTACAGAGTAATTCCTTCGATCTAGGTATGCAACTTGATTCTGTGGTTGAAAACCACTAGAAAATAAAATTATTTGGATTTGAAAGTAACACGACTAGCAGGAGTTATTCTAAGTCACTAACAATATTTTACCTATCATGATTTACAGTTAATACTCATGTTGTCTGTCAAGAGGCCCCAAACTGAAACTGGAGCCTTTTGTGTAGATGTTATATGCTATCAAAAGATTGTTCCATTACTCTCTGCAAGCACTGGGGATGAGATCATGTTTTTCCTTAGGATTAAATTCACTGTGCATGAAAACTAAAGAACAATGACAAGTCTTAGGTACTATTTAAGTCATATACAGTTCTACAAACAAGGCTTACCTGTCCAGATCTATGTGCTATATCTCCTCACAGCCAGAATTTCACACCTAAGTAAATTTCAGGAACGGCAAAGAATTTATATAAGCAGGCATGCAGTCAATAGAAAGATTCACTTAGGTAGCTGATAATCCATATCTATGGTATAACTTCTGCTGGGAGCAAAGGAGTGAAAAAGCAGCTTCTGGTTAATTGCATATTGTCAGAAACGGAAGGCCTGGTCTTCGCCTTTGGCACACTTGAGCACTTGCCTATTTTAATATGGGCTGGTTTAGCCTTTCCGTGAATGTGACCTGTATTATAGAATATGATGTTACAGTAACAATTATGACAGTTCTGCATCACAGTAGGACTATCTTGGGTTGGGAGAGCAGCAGAGGGTGGATCAGTGTGGCTTTAGATGTGCTTTTGAAATAAAGTAAATAATAAGCTAGTCTTAAGAAGCCTGCAAATTGGTGTGTCTTAACTAAAATACCCAGGAACAGAAAAATGCTGATTCTAGTTTATAGACCAATATCCTCTCTGCACATATAATTTGCCTGGAGAGAGAGGTGCCCTGCAGAGGAGAGTGATAGCATGGTTAACATGAATGGACAAAATCCTAATTTATGTGGGTGGTTAGGCTAATGTGCAGAGCTTTAAGTTCACAGAAAATTTATTCCTGTGATGAGCTAACACTAAGAAAACGTAAATGGCTAGTTTAAAATGTCTACCATAATATTAGAGGAAATAGGGAAGATTTCTTTCAAAGTGTGGTTCCAGGGAGGCAAATGAGATATTGAAATTATAAGTCATTCTTAGTACTAGAAATGCTAAACATAAAATAGCCATGAATACACTCCGCCAGTGTAGCAGTCAGAGTGGCAAGAGTGGCAAAGAAGCTTACCGTTAATAATCAGAGTTGTGGTGGAAAGCCTAACTACTTTAAAGTAGTATGTCATCGCCTCATGAAAAACATTGCATGATGTAATTGCCTGTGAAAGCAGACTCTATGAACTTGGCAGTCCCCTCTAGTCCCAAAGCCATTTTTTCTTTCTTTTAGCATTTGATTTCTGCTTTTAAGTGGATTTTTAGCAAACGTACCATACATCACCATATATTCCACCTTATTGTCACCTAAGCAAAGGCAAAGGCAGCAGAGTACTATATATTGCCTCAGCTTGTGCTAGACAGATCATGTGAAAATGCCCTGTATTTTATTCATCAGCCATGTTTTGTCATGGTTTCTGTAGGAATGGAAGAACAAGGTTGTTATGATTAAACTTAATTTAACAGTATAGTCACTCCTGGGTAATGATAATTCTCCTCGTTGACATTCAGGTGAACAGAATACATCTTATTAGCTATGCTTGTTTCAGACTTTATATGCTGGGCTGGTTTTGATGAGAAGATTCAATTCCTGTCTTGGATAGGAATTTTTTTGCCATATCTGCTGTCCAGAAATCAGTCTGACTGCCCAACCATTTTGATAAAAACTGACAACTTCAGTTGCATTTGATGTGGTTTCATAGAAGAGATCTATGTCATAGAATCATAGAAACGCCTAGGTTGGAAGGGACCTTTCAGATCATCTAGTCTAACCGTCAACCTAACTCTGACAAAAACCATCACTAAACCATATCTCCAAGCACTAGGTCTACCCGTCTTTTAAATACCTCCAGGGATGGTGACTCAAGCACTTCCCTGGGCAGCCTGTTCTATTACTAAACCTTGGATTTACCTAGCCTCCTGGCAAATACCTCTTGAAAACCGGTTAGAATTGGTTATTTTCTTCTAAAGACTAGTGGTATCCCAAAAGTTTATCATACATGCTTTAGCTGCTGTACATCCACTCACAAAGAGCATGATGCCTTTCTTAAAAGAGACAGAATGTTGGCAACATTTTTTATCTTGAAGAGTCCTACAGACCTGTATGCTGGAAACAGGTTATTTCCTCTGGACAGAATTGTTTCTGGTGGGGTATTGGCGCTGTGTTCCTGAAAGAACAAGGCCTATAAAGATGCTCAGTGAAAGACACTGTATTTTTTTCTTTTAAAAGCTGAGCAATTACCTGTGTAGGATTCAGATTAAAAAACAAAACAAACAAAAGAAGATTTTTTTGTGTGAGAGGAAGATGGTTTCAGTGAGTCAAATTAAGGCAGTCAAAATATAGGACTGAGTGTAAGGAAGAGGTTTCTGCTCCTGATCTTAGTTGTTCCATCTGATCTAGGGAGCAGCATTTAAATAGTCATTGTTGTGGATTCACAGTCTATAGAACAGGACCAGTACTTTACTTGAGAAGGATGTAAGTCTTTCATTTCAATTTAGCAAAACACTTTTGGTATTTTAGATGGAATAAAATCTAAAAATGAGAAATCTACTTTCCTTGCATCATTTGCTGTTCTAACAGACAGTCAATTTTATCATACATATTCTCTTGCTTTGATCAGCAGTGATGAATACATTATTTCTATTTGACATCTCCTTATTCTTATTGAAAAAGTATTGTTTCCACATATTACATATCCTGAAGTACATTCTGCTATCGGCGTATATGTTTGCATCTCACTGTTGGTATCAAAAGCTATATTAAATAGACAAAGTTGAAAAAATTTTAAATTATATACTCTGTAGATCTGAGTGTTTATGGCAAGCTAGTTTAAGCTGAGCTTGCCCTTTATTTGCATTTGGTTTGTACTGGCATTTGAAGAATAGGGTTCTGCTGGCAGAAACATTCACAGAACGTGAATGTTAATGCTAGATGGAGGAATATTTGCAGAATGTTTCAATTTGAAAAAGCTGATGTTTTACCTGCTTCAAACATTCATTCAGTTGAGAAATAGGGAACTACTGACATATAATATTATACCGTATATTACAAGTTTTGAATATTTGTGACTGATTCCCTATGGAAAGAGCATTCAAATACAGAGTAAACATGAAAAAAATGCGATCACTTCTGAAGAATCTGGAAATAAGAGAAAAAATCAGTATCTTGTAATTAGTCTTTCAACTCACAAAGTAAAAGAAGTGGATCTCCTCTCCAAAAGCCATTTTATTTTGTAAACCTCTGTGGATCACCAGGATTAACAAAAAGATGAATTGGAATTTTCAGTCACAACAAAGACTGAGTATGGACTGATCAGCAAGGTGCTGCAGTACAGCAGAGCTCCTTGCTATTCTCCTCTTGTTTCAGTCTTCTGTTGTGCTACTCTCTTCAACATTGCAGAGCAAAATTGTTTGGCAGTTTGACTAAGAATGAGAAAGAAACCACTTTGCATAATCACTAGTTTCACTTAAACTACAGTTTACCCCAGAGGTGACCTCTTCTAGAAAGCTGATTTTCCTTTATTTTCTCAATGTATACTCAAGCTTCATAGTAAAGAATATGCAGCATTGACAATGAGAAGGTGCTATTTAAGTACAGACGATGATGATGACTATTTAAAAAGAATGTGCTTTCTCTTATACTATAGAAAGCTCTAGCAAGCTTTTTGATCAGTTTATCCAGCACTATATTACCAGGTTTTGTGACAAAAATAGTATTTCTTTAGTAGTTCATCCAAACTGTGATGACATTTATCACTTTATTCTGTTCTTCTTTGTGTATTTCAATGAGCTGAAATAATGAAAGAATTTCTGCCTGTCAGATACTCTTCTTCTATTCTTAATTCACAAAATTCCCAGTAATGCTAGTGAAATTTACAGTGATGGTGGAAAGGAATAAAAGATTTTAATTAATATTTCAGTGTTTAGCAGAGTATGGCTTAGATGTCCTCATTTGCCTTCAGCCATGATAACTGAAGGAAGTGAGACTTGTATGCGCACGTTTGTGGGTGTATTTGGTAAAAATTAAATAGATCCTTACTGAAATGCATTTCAGAAACATAAATCTCATTGTTGCATAAAAGTTGCTACCCTGTCACTGGAGTGCCTGATGAATGTGTCAATAAGCCATCTGTGCTTCTTTCTCAGTGTGAATGGCTCAGTGAGACCAATTTTTGCCTTCTGAATAAAACAGACTGGTCTCCCACTGTTGCCACAAAATCATCCATTTCACTGTTCCACCCTTCTCTGCTGACTGAGTCCACAAACTCTTTAACAGTAGCCCCATCCTCTTCTGCAGGTAGCACTCATTATCCCACACAGTCAATCTTTATGTTTCCTGTTGAGCCCTGGAGCTAAGCATAAACTAGCTTGTTTTACCCTGCCAAGTAAAAAGCATTAATGCCAGATAAGTCACCCATCAGACATCTATTCCGTGCTCACTTTCATTTAGTTTCCAGATACCTTGAAAAGATAGATAACACTCACCTGAAACAGGCTGGTGGGTGGAAAGGATTACATGGTTGCTACTGCCTTTTCATCTTTTGAAGTATTATACTAGTGGATTAGTTGATATCAATCATACAGAGCTATGTAAAATATATGGTGTTTTCTATTTTATGCTTGCAAGTAGATAAAACAGAAGGTTTGTTGTATAAACTCAGTGTATAGTCTTATATGCGGTACCTTGTAGAAGTAGCTGTTAGCAGTTTCAAGTTTTAATTACCTATAACTTAATAGCTTGAAAACATCTATTCTGGAAGCTATTGATTTTGTCTGAATTACACAATTTAGTTTTTAAAAGTTACATAGATTTCTACAGCTGCACTGATTACATTTTTCATTTGCATGACAAGATCAGGTACTTCTTTGTGAAATAACATTTTATAGTACGCAAGCAGCAAAAGGAAACATCTCTTTCTCTGTAGGTTTTTATTGTTAGATTCTTAAAATCTTTGTATGGAAAGCTACATCCTTCGTAGAGGCAAATAATTATATTGTAAGCTGAACTGTATTAGAAGTCCACTAAAAAGCTCATACTCTCACAATGGTATTTTGATATGCCATACATTTGTCAAATCCTAGTGTCTCTTGATATCACTAATGAATTTTCTTTCCCCAGTGAACCAAATGGGGAAAACAGTCTTCACATGTAGCAGATATTGTCTTCACATGTAGCAAATATTTTAGTGGAAGACCTACTGCCTACTTTGCGCAGTGTCTTGCACAGTTACTATCTCTGCATAAACGTGAAAGCCCACAAAAAGTGTTGTGATCTAGGAAAGTGATTTCTGCTGAGTAGACGCTTCCCCTGAGGCACTCCAAGCAACAAGCTGCATGGATTGGTGCTGGCTCTGTGCAGGGCTGGTGTCAGGGCCTCTGCACTGTTCCCCTGCTCCAGTGCAGAGATATCAAAATAACCCTGGACACAACCAGATGCATCTCAATGGGCTCATCGTTTGGGTTTCAGCACCAGTGTGGCCACAACTGAAAGCAAAAAGGAAGAGAAGAAAGAGGCAGCATCCATGCAGTGGCAAGAGGAGGGCAGAAGCATAGTCAAGGAAATTGCAACAGATATTCTGAGACTCAGGCAGACGCAGGAAGGATTGGTAGATGGTAGAGGAGGGCTTGGGGACTAGGCAGATCTGGATTCACTGGCAGTTTTTTCAGCTGACATTTGGCAACCAACAGGATGAGGACCCCCTAAACTAGCAGACCTAGGAGTGTGACAAGATAGACCATGTACAGGCTAACTTGCCCCTTTCAGTTTCTCCAGATACAAAATGATGACTAATTTTTACTGATTTCATAAGCACATTGAAAAGTGTACATCAAATGTTTGCAAGACAGATTTTTCCTTAGATTGCACTTCCCAAATGGAGTTCTTTGCTTAGTTTCCTCAGTGGCTTTCCTTACTTATGTGGAAACAGAACTGAATACTGAAATATTTAAAGCTAGTTTAGAATGTGGACATCTCAGTTGCCTAACAAAGATGCTAATATATAACCGGATATGCCACACCTCAGCTTTTGGGAGTCTTCTCTCTCTTGCATTGCTTAAAGTATTCGCTGAGATTTCCTTTAAATTATGCAGTGGTGTGAGACTTGTGGAGCATTGATAACTCTGAGGAGAATCAGCTGTAAAAGGATGGCTCTAAGATGCCTATTACAGAATATATTTCCATGCATCTGTGTGTGCCAGAACCTTCACTTGAGAAAAACAAAATTAATCTGTATTTGCACTGGAAACTGGAGAAACTGCTTTCAGACCAAATTAATTTGGATTTATCAGGGCTCACCATGGTCACTTCAGACAAATTTGGAGGGGTCCACAAGAGTTGCTCCCCTATTCTTGCATGGTTCTAACAATGAGAAAGCCTGGAGGAATGATAGCCACAGAAACAGCAAAATGTGTGAGGAGAGCTGTGAGAAGCAGCTTCCGTCAGAGCTTTTAGAGTGCTTCTAGTGAGGAGCTTACATTCAGAGTCCCAGTCCTCTAGATGTCATGTCTCAAAGCCTAACAAATGGGTGACCTGTGTTCCTTAAAACTTCTTTAGGTAACCTGCAATGTTCAAACACACATTTTTATGCAAACTAACAAAAAAAGAAAGACTGGAAGAAAACACAAATAATGCAATATTCAAAGTTTAACAATTTTCCCGGTAAATGGAAATTTTTGTAGCCGTTCAAGATAACCCATAGAGTTTTTTCTAGTTCAGTTTTAATGACAGTATTACACAGTGAAGTTATAATGCTCAAGGAAGTATGAAAGAAGAGGCAGAGTCAGTGCAGTGGAAAGGGAAAGGCAGAAGCATAATCAAGGAAATTTTAACAGAAATCCTGAGGCTTGGGTAGATTCAGAAAGGATTGGTAGATGACAAGAGGAGGGGATCGGGACCAGGCAGACCTGGATTCACTGAATCAGGGGGCACTGGTGTTTTTTCAGCCTTTTATCTGAAACGAAACAGATATTGGAAAGCTGTGGGGGGTTTGTTGTTTTTTCTTCCTGAATCACTTTCCTGCTACTTCCCACTCATATTTTTAGCAAAGCCCTTAAACAAGGAGATAAAGTTAATCAACCCACAGAATGAATACAGAATTGTTTTAAGTGGAATCCAAGTAGCACTATGAATTTGATTAGTGTTGTTTTTTTCTTTGTATATACTTGGTAATTAGCTAATATAATGTAATAAGAATATTAAAAAATAAAGGCAGAGAGCATATCAACAAACTTGGCAATGAGGAGTGTCGTACTATTCAACAAAGCGTGTTCAGTCTGTGTGGCTTTAATACTCGTAAAGATTTCTAAACCAGATAATGTGTTGGGAACAGTGTTTCTTTTGACTTCCTCAGTGGTCTTCTCGTGTTCCTTTCAGGTCTAATTTAGAGATATTCTAGCGAGCCTTTTCAAAGTGGCTGATCCGAGCTTAGTGCCTGTTATCAGTTACTTGTGGTGCTGCTTCATTCGCAATAAATTGTGCAGCTACTGGCTGTCCTCCTTATCATTGCTTAGCCAAACAGCATGGGATTCTGGAAATGAGAAACAAGGAATACATGAAAAGAAAAAACAACAACAAATCATTTCTAGACATATGCAACCTCAGCATTAAGATTTTCAAGGAGACTGAAATTTTCCCTTTGAATGAATGTGTGTGTATGTCTGACATGGAGCAACAGTTTTAGCTCTGTAGTTAGTGTGAACTGTGCTCTATTTGCAGATCAAGGTTTCCATCTCTCGGTTACATGTGAAGAAAATGATGTATTACTGCGTAAAACTGCTGCAAACTTCACCTCTTCTTTGAATAAGTGATGATTTTACAAGGAAGACTGTTTAATAGGCTTACATTTCTTTTTAAAGTAGATTCTTGAAGAAACTTAACCTATTTTGCCAGGCTTTTTATCATTCCAATTGATTTCATAGAATCATAGAATCATAGAATCATAGAATCATAGGGTTGGAAGGGACCTCTGGAGATCATCTAGTCCAACCCCCCTGCCAGAGCAGGGTCACCTAGAGCAGGTTACACAGGAACACGTCCAGGTGGGTTTTGAATGTCTCCAAAGTTGGAGACTCCACCACCTCTCTGGGCAGCCTGTTCCAGTGCTCTGCCACCCTCAGGGTAAAGAAGTTCCTCCTCATGTTTAGGTGGAACTTCCTATGTTCCAGTTTGTGCCCATTGCCTCTTGTCCTGTCCCCGGGCACCACTGAAAAGAGCCTCGCCCCATCGTCCTGACACCCACCCTTTAAGTATTTATAAGCGTTGATAAGGTCACCCCTCAGACGTCTGAGACGTCTGTTTCATTAGAAACATTCAGGCAAATTGAATTTTCTAAATAATTTAAACTCAGTGCAGAGTCACTGGCTGCCTTAATAAAACCTACGTTTTTCCCCCTAATTTTTGGCCTTTTTTGCTGTTATTCCTAACTGAAAATATGTTCCGTCATAAAGCAGATGATAACGTTGTCTTTTTCAGTTTCATTTTTCTTTCAAGATCTGGTTTTCTGTTTTATTCTTTAGCCATTGCAGTATTTTTACCCTCAGTTTAAGAACTACTTGAAATATATTACCTATGTATCAATTCAACTAATGTGCTGAGAAGTACAAAAAATTTCACAAGCTGTAAGTCTCCCTTTGAGCTGTGAGGTCATTATGAGATATAATGCAAGACATTATGTTTGCGATGTGCACTGGTAGATTGACCCAACTACCATGTATTTTGAATTTGATCCACTTGGCAAATATCTGTATTTATTTGTAGTAGTTCATGCAGAAGGATCTGGAAGTGCTTATATTGAGATGACATTTACTGTAGTATATGTATTTACACAGTGGAAATGAACAGAGACTGGCATTACCAGTAGTAAAGGCAATAGACCTAGGTGAAATATAGCAGCTATTTTGCAGATCCATTAAGTATTTGCAAGAAAGAAAAGGAGTAGCTACTGCAACAGAAATGATGACAAGGTGGATTTAAACAGGCAGACAGTAAATGATCCAATCAAAGCAAATTTCATGTTCTTGCAAAGAAACACCACACGTGATTGGAGCTTAATTTGCACTAGACTGAGAGGGCATAGGGGACATAGTTATAGAGTCATGAGATAAAATTAGATTGTACAGGAAATGGGAGACCATCTCAGGTCATCCTGGTCTTGACTATGCGAGCCTAAGGTAAAAATTGCATGACGGAGTCCAATCCGATCATAAGGATGCAGTCCTGAACAGCTGCCGTCTACCACTGGGAATTAGCTACAGTAGGGGAACACCTAGCTATCTCTTTCCTAGCATAGTGAGGATTATTAAAACCACTCTTTAGGAGTTCTGTTTTTCATATCTTTGTAGTACCAGTTTATGGTACCAGGTACCTCAAATTATGTACTATTGACCCTGTTGAAAAGCTTTGCAGAATTTTATGGATGAAATACCAAACCTAGGAACTTTGATGTAAGTTGATTGCCATTTATGTTCTGATATAGAAACTTTCTTACTATTCAGAAAGCTTCTAGTGACATTATTTGTTGGTTAGTAAAGTTAAAGGCCTCTTTAATTCAGAGTGTTTTTTGGTTGCGAAAACTGTGTATGGATACTGATGAAGAAGTTACATTGTAATAATAGGTAAAATGGTAATAAGTCTGTTGTAGGTTTGTTGAAAATTATTTGGAAATCCATTTTAATGCATTAGTTGATATGGTCAGAACTGCTTGCAGTGTAGGCCAAATAAAACATAAAAGGTATAACTTAGTGTGCTTTGCTCTGCGTGATATTTCTTAACAAAATACCTCCCCATGTTATAGAAATCTAGTAAAAGGGACAGATATTAATTAGGCCTTACAAATATATTCTTTTCTTCTAAAGATGTTCTCTATGAGACAATTTTTGCCTGGATCTTCTGACTGCAGTCTACTAAAAGATCAGACATAAAAACAAACCAGCTCTTCTTGCAGTATCCTTTAAATGTCAGGAAAGGGGAAGATATATATTTTAGTGTGTTCCAGTGAAAAGAGACTGGCTCTGTCTTCTCTGCAACCTGCCTTTAAGTAGATGAAGACAGCAATTAAACATCTTTTCTGAACTCAACAAATCCAGTTTTCTCAGCCTCTTTTCACAAGTGATGTGCTCCAACTGCCTTATCACCTTAAAGGACCATTATATTGAATGCTACTTTTTGTGACAGAATTGGGGAAATTGTTTCTTTACGTTATCAAATATCATTTGCAAGAGTTTCCTGCGTATTTCAGAAGATCTTACATAAACCAGATGCATTGCCAATCAAACAAGAGAGCAAGGTTTCATGATCATAGACTCATGCATTTCCAATTTATGCATAAACATACTTGTGATTTCTGTAGGAGAAATGAAATTCAGTTCTTAGTAACTTATCTAGTTATCTTCATAAAATCCATTATAACATACTTCATCCACTGAAGGAAGTAGATGAAGTATGTCATAATGGACATCCAAACTGGAATTTATTCTAAGCCAAGACACCTTTAGAGCCAGCTAATAGAAAAGATCTTGGATGGAGGATTTCTTTTTGCCATGTTTACTTACTGTGACCATCACTATGAAAAAGAGACTTCAAATGATGCAAGTCATGATGCATACTTTACATAACAAGAAATTGAATGGTGGCTATATTTTTCTTTGCCAGTGTTAAATTTCCAGTGGAATTCAGATTAGAAGAAACAATGATGAGGCAGTGACTTATCATTACTACAAAGATCTAGAGGTCTCTTGCTATCTCACAAGCATAGAGAGAGAATTAAAATATATTTTTGAATGTTAAAATCTTTGTATTTTAAAGTTTAAAATAAATCGAAGAATCATAGAATCATAGAATGGTTGGAAGGGACATTTAAAGGTCATCTAGTCCTGCAATGAGCAGGGACATCTTCAACTAGATCAGGTTGCCCAGAGCCCTGTCCAACCTGACCTTGAATGTTTCCAGGGATGGGGCATCTACAACCTCTCTGGGCAACATGTTCCAGTGTTTCATCACCCTCATTGTAAAAAACTTCTTCCTTGTACCTAGTCTAAAACTACTGTCTTTTAGTTTAAATTTGTCATAGTTTGGGACGGACTGGGCATTACCCATTGTCCTATTGCCACAGGCCCTACTAAAAAGTCTGTCCCCATCTTTCTCATAAGCACCCTTTAAGTATTGAAAGACTGCATTAAGGTCTCTCTGGGGAGATATATATATCAACATATAGAGCAGTAACCCATGGCAACTATTAGTCTCTGCCCTCACAACTCAGAATCCATAAAATGTACTATTATGAGCTGTGGCTTCTTCACAAGTAAGAAGTGGCTTGAAAGTCTTATTTGTGTAAAGATGTTTTGCCGTTGCCTAACTGCAATATATGTAGGATTGAGCTTGTGACAGAGTGTCTTACCCTGTTATTTCAGGAGTAAATAAAGCAGACATACACTAGCACATCAATCAGATGTGTCATGATGAAGTGTCCATCTTCAACTGTCAGTCTAGAGAATGATGGTGAGACCTTGTTTGATGTTACCAGTCTCCCTTCCTCTGACACCTAACCAGAGAAGACTAGTCAGTGTAGACAGGAGTATAAGATCTCTTTTTCCTGGGCTTACCCTTCTGGGTTTTTTAGTTTCTTTTTTTCCCCCTCTGTTTTGGACAGGAAGGCAAGGAAGCAAGAAAATAAAAGCATCGGCTAAAGTTTACTGAGGCAAAGAAAGGCCTAGAGGTGAGGGTAACATTACTGGAAGACAGTCTTAGAATCCATCTCTTTCAAGCTGTGGAAGGGAAATTTTAATTTGGAATTGTGTCTTGCTCTCTGAAGTGATAGGGCATCTAAAGGTCTCCTTTATATAATGGCTTTTGAATAGTAAAAGACTTTAATTCTTCCTGTCTGTTACCTTACAGGCAAGTATAGAAATCTTTCTGAATAGATCCTTGACAGAAGGTCATTTTCAGCAGTGTTTTTTCAGGTAGCCCTTCTTCAATGGCTGAAGAAGTTTTCACTTCAGAGATTTGTGGCCTCACAATAACCTCAGGGCCTAAACCTCGACACAGAGGTTTCTATTTTTTTGACTTAGAGAAGAATAACAGCAAATAGATTGTTCCTAAAATCAGTTAGTGTTTTAATGTGTCTAATTTCAAAATGTTGATTATTTATTTGCTGTTGCAAAACCTACAGATACTTAATACAGCACCTTTTACTTGACATTTTTCTACAGCTTTTGGGATGGCTGTTACTAAAAATTAAAGGCACAAAGGACAAAATAAAATTGTAGATACGCATAATTCTCACCAACCTCTTTATTTAGATTGTTTTATGTCTGGAGGGGTTTGGTACATTTACACTCTCTTCTTATCTCAAGTCATGAAACAGATATGCACCTTTGGATTAAATTCAACAGTCATCTGTTCTCTGAAAAGCCAGATGAGCTTTTCTAAGATGATAATGGCATTATAATGAGAGGTACCAGTATTTGCTAGAGAGCACGTTAATACCCACATCCTTGATAGCAACTCAGTAAGCCAAATTGTTGCAACTTCTTTGTCAGCTAGAGATCTGATTACATGAAAGAAGAAAGAAGAAAGAAAGAATGTAGAATACTACATTCTAGAAGAAAAATACAAAAAATCCAGAAAGAAAATATTAGTGCTACTCTTTATATCTTGATGCTTAACTGAAGGTAAAAAAATCCGTGTTTGGGAGCTGAAATAGATGATCCAAATGTCAGAGGTGTGGTCCTATATGTGAGTAAATATGAATGCAAGTGTTTGATTCCCATCTTAATTACACACATTTGAAAATTTCATCCAACACTTGCAGTCAACTATTCAACCAGTTCTCTATATGACACTGGATGTTCTACAGCACTGCCAATTAAATCAAGAAGGTCAGCCAAAATACAGCTTGAGAAGTATGTTCACAATTAATCATGATTATTTACTTAATTCAGTTCTGCCTTACACATTTAGGCACTTTGGGAAATTAATAGCTTTGCTGATTAGTGTAATAGAAACTGAAAAAATAGGTGTCTATTTTATCTTTGATATGTCTCTGCTAACACTCATTATGTTGTTTAATGCCTAGAGATATTTAAATACCACATGAATAAATAGTCTTTTCTCACATGCACACTATTTGGCTTACGCTGTCTGGAAAGGTTTATTGTAATAAATTATGGAAGTAGGGTGGATTTCTATCAGATCATGTAATCATATTAGGGAAATGTTTTTCTTTTAGTAGATACTCATATGAGGTCTTGTCAGAGACAATTCTGTACAGATGTACTCCTCTGAAAGCCAAAAGGTTTGCATGCTTTGGAAAATGCATGTTAACAACATAAGATACCTAGTTTCTCATTTAGATGACTTCAGGGTACTTGCTCTTTTGGCACTGCAAAGTAGAGTGATATCAAGAATGAGTTAGATAAAACAAGAGCTGTGACTATTACTTCACAACCCTAAGCAAAAAGCTGACAGTCACTTGTATTTAATTACCAGTCAGGTTGCACTCTTCAGGACTACCATCCCTGTTGGTACATTACTCATTTTGGAGCTCCACCTGCACTCAATTAGGCCTGGCTGTCCTTGAAGATTCCTAGTACCAAAGACTTGCAGGGACAAATCAGCTCTTAAAACCATTGCTTGTCTCTGCTGAGTAATGCTTGGTTAATAGGAACAAAAGCAGCCAGAGAACTGAAGAATCGCAGTAATGGCTATCAGAAAGGAAGTGTTTGCCAATAAATATAAACACTGTAACTCCAGTTTAAAGTAATGACTACTTTCTATTCTTCAAAATAATAATTGATCAAAGTTGGTAATTTGTTGTTAGAAGAGTTTTAAGTAGATGTATTTCCAGGTTGAATTTCCCCGTCAGTGGGATTTCCTTGTCTAAAGGTGCATGCAATTTCCTTATTCTTTTTGTACATTTTACCTGAAAAAATATTTCTTTAAAAGTAAGTTTAGGAGAATGAGGGCCCTGTTTCATAAAGGATGTGAGTGGTTGTGTGAGATAAGTTATCATCCACATAAAGACAAATAGAGTGCTGAATACTATTGAAACAGAATGGTTGATTTTTACACTCACGTAAGCTTTTAGATTTTCTGAGAGTAAAGAGGCAATGGTGTAGTAGTTTCTCATTGTTAAAAACTTGCGTCTTAACTGTAGTCTGAGTCTCTCAATTGTTTACTTGTAGATTATGGCTGTTTTGCCTTTGTCCCTCTTTTAGAGTATTCTCGTTTTTAAAGTTTTATTCCCGGTGTAGATTCCTATAGACTCTGGTTATATCACCTCTTACTAACAATTTTATACAAGTTGAATGGACTTCCTTACAGTTGTAGGTCTGAAAGAGATTTCCATTCAGTTTTTCACTACTGCAAATGAAAAATATAAGATATAAAAAAACAGAATTCAAGCCCTGTGAAGTGTAAAAATGTCTAGGTATAGTGAGAGACTGACGTTTCAACATTTTTCACTGTTAACTTCCTTTGAAATTTTATCCACAGTTTGGTAGCTCCGTCTATGTTTTTGATATTACTGTACCCAAGTGTGCTTTTGAATACCCATCTAAGTACAAAGCAGGGTACAGTTCCAGTGCCTACAAGCTTCTTTTCTGCTCCTGATATCCACAGAAAGGAAAGGCAGGCACACAGGGTACATAGGAGTGTCAGCATACTCCAAATAAGTGGCAGATATGGATGATCACAACGCACACCATATTTGCTTCCCAAGGGCAAATAGCAGATCCAGCTTGTTTTAGAGTTTTCTTGACAAATTTTACAAATACCATTGATTGAAAACTGTTGGCCAGTGTTGTATTTTGAAACTGGAGACAACTTTTTCTTTTACCACACAGCTGTGTCTCCACTTTTCAGTCAAGCAGGATCCAACAACTAATCTGAAGTTAATAAAACTCAGGAACTTCAGTAGATATTGCGATGAACTGAAGCCAAATATGAGTAATCTTGGGTTAAAACCTACAGTCATAGGCTCTCGTATGACTACAGGATCGAAATAATGAGTTTTGCAAGGTTTAAAAATTAAAATACAAACCTATGAAGATCATATATTATGGACAATATAGCATATATACATAGAAGTGAACGTCCTGAAACAACTAAGGTTTTGCCCAGTTTAAATTGTGATATTAATATGGTAATTAGTGTCTTCCAACGATATTAGAGGGTAGATAGGATCTAGTATCTTATTTAGAATTAATATTTATGTGACTGAACTGTTCAATTTATATTCTATACTCCTTTTTACATAGCTCTACAATCTGTTTTATTACCAGTTAAAATATTTTGTATGATTCTCCTGTTTTAGCCACTTTGAAATAAAGCAGCATGATAAAACTCATAATTTTGACCATTTTCTATGCTTATCTTGCTTCTCTGAATGTATGCACATGCCATTTTATATCAGTAGACTCTATTGTGTCATCAGACTTCTGATTGAAATCAATAGGTAGCATACTTAAATGTTGATGACATAATATCGCTCGGTGAAAATAGCAAAAAGTTAGACTAGCACAATATGTGAGCATGATTAGTTTTATGTTAGTTTTGCAGTTGTTAAATGTACTGTGGCACGAATGTTATCAATGAAACAGATAATTGGAATTTTATATCTATATTTTGAAAAGCAATTATGAAATGATTACCTCATGTCATGATTGTAAAACTTATAAAGTGCACTAAGCAGATAAAGTCAGGAATTGCTGTTTGTTCTTCAAATAAGGAAGTCCTCTCATGAAAATGTAAATAAGTGATATGTAGTTGTATATATGTGCACATGTATATTCATTGAATAATACAAATAAGGCTGGAAGAGTATCACAATATTATCTCATTGATCCTCCCCAGCCTGACATAATTTCTGAATTATTATACAACTGTTCTCAAAATTATAGGGATTCCTCAACCAGGCAATTGTTTAGATCCTGGCTGTCCTACTAGAAGGTATTTTCTAACACCTACTCTGAATATTTCTTGCTGCAATTTACACCTATTATTTCTGTAAATTGTATTCAGAGTAAACTTGTAGAATGTTTGTTCCGTTCTTTTCTAAAATACTAGGTATTTGATAAATATATTTATATTTGCTCTTTTTTCTCTCTGCAGACCAGACAGAGTCATTTCTTTCCACTATAGCTTGTAGATCATTTTGGACCTCAGATGATGTTTTCTTCTCTGCCATCTTTTCAGTTGTTCTGTATCTTCTGTGCATTACAATGCTCAACAATCAGCCTTATAATCCAGGTGGGGCTTTACCAGTGTTGAGCAGAGTGAAATAAGTGATTTATGAGCATTATAGACAATATCTGGTAATAATTGTATGCAATAATATTTTTTTTGATGATGTCACATTGTTGGCATATGTTCAGTTTCTGAACTACATTGTGTCCCATGGCCTTTTTCAAGGAATGCTGTTTATGTGGTTTTCCTTTTTCAGAACTTTTAGAATAATATTCAACTAAACAGTGAAGATGGAAATTAGCGGACTGTGTTACCTCAGTTGCACTATGTATTTTTATTTCTGTATTGATAATGTATTGCACAATTCATTTGTTCAAGGTCAGGTTATCTGTGTCTTTGGATGTCTTCTGAGTATTGGCTTCTCACCTTTTCTTCCTGTCCTTCTTTCTCCCCTCTTCCTACTGTTTGGTATTTACTCTAAAGATCTTTCTAGCAGTGTAGTTTTGACCTTAATACAACTTTTTATTGTTGGAATTTTACCTCAAGGCCTCAGTCAGAAATTTAATAAAGAAGACTTTAAACTGATAGAAAAGTTATTAAGTTTGTTTTAATTGTTTTCCCTAGGCAAAGTTTCTAAATGGATAGATTAGCTACTGGCTGATACAGAAAATGAGGTGTCCTTAAAAGGATGCAAAGGACTGTCTTTCTCAGGAAACTGTTTGGATCAAAACAATCTGTGCTGATTTACCTGGTACAAACTCATGCAAACTGAAAATAAGAATCAATTACTCCACGTATAGGTGAATGCGAAACTGTGCAAAGATTTAAAGTAGCATTGCATTTTCTACCCCTGCAAGTGCTGATAGTCCCTAACCTACAACAGTTTTGGAACAATAGGCAGTTCTTAATTGCATTTATGATGTATGTTGGGAAGCAATAATTTAGCTGGAAAATATCATGCACAATCTATTGATCTAATCAACTGAAGAATATAGGCACACCTTTGAAACAAACCCAGTGATATCATGCTAGAATGTAGTCAGCTGAGGCAATTATTTTATCTTCTGTTGTTGCACAACTTCGTGTTCCCAACTTGGTAACAAGTAAACACATTTAATTTAGAATTTAAGAAGGAAAAGGAATCACTTACTATTTGGCAAAATAACATAGATAATACAAACCATCCAAAACCATATGCAAAATCAAGCTTTCACGAGTCAGGAATGTTAGAATACAGATTGGCTGGCCTTGTGCACAGAGGCTTTGATTTCCAAGCTTAGTTCCAGCAATTAATATCTTGTCACTTTCACCTGTCTGACCTTGACACTTGTCTGACTTTGTTAATAGTGACACAGTGGATATATCTTAATATTGAGACTCAACAGGGAGTAGCAGGTTTTCTACTTCTTGGCTTGATTATTTTCTTCCTTAGCAAGGGTTTTCATAAGCCAGTTTATACCTCCTGAAACGGAGGCAGTAATAATATTGATAACATTGCACATCACCCTCTCCTGCAGTGAAAACACCTGTTTACTTTTCCATCCCTGCTGGCACTGTACTTTCCACTTTTAGATGCTATTAAGTTAGCACTCTGTACCAAACCATTTTGTGAGACTGAACTGGCTCCTCTGCTATATCTGGCAGATCTTCCCTGGTGTAAAGTTTAGACCAAGAGAGTGTTTTCCAACTGAGCAGACAGTGAGTTGAGAACTCTTTTTCTTCCCCTACTTAGTATGCTGCATATTTATTCACAACAAAGTGATGAGCTCTATATAATTGAAGTGTGCTAGGTGAAGATGGTGTTCTAGACCTGCTGAGAAGATTTTAGGGAACTCAGAATTGGAATAAGTTTACTAGGAATGGATAAACAAGTGCAGAAGGAAAAAGAATTGTCAGAGTTTCAAAAAGCAAAAGTAAATCTTCTTTAAGGTTCGTACTGAAGATGGATAATGATTTATTTTTTAACTTATGCTCTTCTAAAGTGCAAAGTACCTTTGCAAATAGTAGGAAATACATTTTCAATTAATCTTTTCCTTGATTGCCCCCTCTTTGAGGACATGTTTATGTATGCTCATGAGCCCTACCTGAAATTGTGTTCATAGTAGTGTCTACATTGTCTGGATGAGCCACTATGCCTGCAAATGTACGTGTGCAGTCTAGAAGATGCTTTTTGTTTTGCTTTGGTTTCTAAAGAAAAACAGTTTTGAAATTCCTATTGTACCAGAGTCTACAACATTAAATTCCTAACTGCTGCTGTCACCAAAGCACTGTCACCTGCATGGCAGATATAAAACACTTTCTGGCAGCAGTGAGAAGAAGTGGAGGAATTAGTAGGTACAGAAATGTAATTTTCTTATTGCTGAAACTGATGATGGCACAGCTACATGGATGGTAAGGAGCAAAGAGTTGTCACTTTCAAATTGCATCATGCCAGTCTGTACAGAACTGTCTCCAAGGGTATCCATTTCATTTGTACTCATTGACCTGCAGACTTATTTGATATTATTCTGTCTGCCTGATACAGTTTCTGCTTGAAACTACACAGGCAAAATCATGCTTCTGGCATCCATCCTAGAACAGTTAACCTCTGGAATTAGTGCATCAGAAATGCACTTTCAAAATTTGAATACTATCATGAATATAATAAACTTCAAATACAAAATTCTACAGAGTAATGAAAGATGAGGTAATATTCTGAATAGAAATTCTGTATATCCATGCTTACTTTATTAACTGTTATTTACTGTTCTCTTTCATGATTTTACGATTATTACGGACTCAACTTCAGTTACAGTCTTTGCAGTGAACTCAGAGCTACACTGAGTGATGTAGTTATTACATAGTTATTCTATAAGATTCCAGACATCTTTCACTAGGACAAAGAGAGCTTTTGAACCATATGAGTCAACAAATATAGGATGACTGATTTGTACACATACTTCCAATTCACAAAACTTCAGTTCAAATTGGTGCTTATCTGCGGTAGAACTCAGATGTATGAAAAATATATCACTTTTGAGTTACTAATTTCAAATGTTTTTATTACCATGAAGATGGAATTGCTGCTGTAACAGCGTAAGTATGCTGACATAAAATAACTTCAAGTGATGAATAAATAAAATACAAGACAATTTTTAAAAGAACTACATTTAGTAGTTCATTGTTAGTGACCTACATCAGTGAAAATATTCCATTTATACTACAGATATTTTCTTCCAGTCATAGGGGTATTGCAAATGTTTCGGAGTGAAATTTTGATTGAGGTCAATTTTTATTTTACTTTCTGCAGGTCATCTTTTATGTTCCCTAAGAATCTACCTTTTTAAAATCTCTCATATTTTTCTTGTGTTTTTGGCTCAATGGCAAACACTTCCAGCAGCAACCCTTTCCCAAACACACATTATTTAAATCCTGTCTTCCCTGAAGACCTTGGGAAATTTTGTCATAGATTTTGATTGGGATAGACTGTTATTTCGATATCTATGAAATGGATAAAAATGACATGAAATTAAATATTACTAAATACTACATAAATATTAGATTTTGGAATTATTTACTTATGTATAATATATATTATATAATTTATATATTATATTTATAAATTATATAATATATTATTTCGGAATTGTACACTGTTGCAATATTAATCTATTTTTAGAAGAATATGGGTATCTTATGGATATTCTTTGGCTAATTTAGCTGTTATTAGCATTAATTCTAGTATTGGTTAATTTAACTGCCTAACAACACCTGCTCTTCACGATGCAACTATGCCAGGGAAATTTCTGAAGATTTTTTTAAGTGAAATTTTTTCTGCAGTTTTCATATATATGTGCAATATTGTTTGTGCTAAGCTGCTGTTGTAAATGGGTGGACTGACTAAGACGAATTTGAAAGTATGCTTTCTTTCAAACCTGCAGTTACCAACATCTTGTCACCATGTCATCTGTCTAAATATTTTCAGAAACATGATTACAAATAGTTGCTATGTTACCTTTTTTACTTTGCAAATGGCTGCAAGTGTGAGAAATAATAGCTGAAGTCTACTGTGAGTTTTGACATTTTTTACAGTGGGGCAAGAGTAGTACGTTTCTCACAGGAAAACAACTGACTAAAATGCTTACTCCTTCCCCAACCTTTTCTCTATAGTATGTGGCATTTCTTCTGTAAATATCAACTTGAAAGAAATATGTCCTGCCATTTGGAGAACACACTGGAGTGGGAATAACAATCATGATTTTAGCTATAATAAATGAGCTGCTTGAAACAAGTGTTAAGTTTTGCATTATCATATTGACTCTGGTTCAATTTCTTATCCTCAGAAAGCTGAAAGTCACTGAAAGGCTCTTTAGTTTTTAAATTAAGTGGATTAGTGACAATCTCATTAATATTTAGGTGTGTAAAAGAGATCTCTTTATTTATTTAGGTGCGTAAAAAGATCTCTTGCCAAAGAGGTAATCCACAAATTCTAATGTATGACATTTAAAATTTCCAGGCTATATAGATTAAGGCTGTCAGTCTTGGTCTGTACAGCTGATTAAGTTAGATGGGGCAATACAGCTTTAGAGGGTACAGAGTTAATTGATGCTGAGAACAGGAAGGCCAAGGAATATAATCTGTTTCTCTTAAGACCAAAACTGTGTTTGGGACTTAGGACATAAGGAATTTATATGCGTTAATTCATTACAGTGAAAAGTGTGTTCATTGCATAAAATGAAACAGAAATAATTTTTTTTCTGCTTTTCAGGAGTCTTTTTGGATGGTGCGCTTGTTTCTGCTTTTCCCACCTTCCCTCCCACCTTTCCCACCCCCCACTCCTTATGGGGTTTGTTTGGGGGCTTTTGTGTTGTCTAGAGAGGACTTTCTTATTCCTCCTGTTCAAAGTGTTACTCTTTTTGAGTTTAAAATGTCTTTTAAATATTAAAAATCTGAAATACTTTAAGGTTGAAAGCTATCTCTATGTCATTGAACTATTTAAAAGATGATGATCTATGATTTACTTCTAGTCTTAAACTGTTGCAAGTGTCAATGTGTTCTTGTAATATGAAGTAAAAGCTACTTACCAAGAAGTTCCTACCTACTTGCTCTTCATGTTTTGTGTAAATCTTTCTCCTTAAAATGCATTTCTTTTTGAGGTTGATCTAGTGGTTTTGAAAATCATTGATCAACAATACAAACAGTGAAAGCTCCTATGACTATTTCTGTGCCTACCTTTGAGGGGTTGTTTTCTGTTTTTGTAATATATTCTTGGGTTAGTAAGAGAGAACCTTAATCTACAGAAAGGATAAATCTTGGGTAAGAGTAACCGATTTTTCATCCTGCTCAAAATACATCTGTATTCTTCTTGATCTCAGAAAAAGTGATCTGTGGAAAAATTACATGTAAAAGAAGGGTTAGATAAAATGTTTAATGCAGCTACTATGGGGAATTCACATTGGAGAATCATAGTCACTGAAATGAATCCTCTTTCAATGATTTCTGTAGTGCAAAGTGTAACTTGAAGCCATTTGGCTATTCTTTATTCAGCATTGCATTAAATCAAGGAATAAATAATTAATGCGTTTTTCTCTTTAGCATGAAACACGGTGATTACAAAGGGAAAAGGAACTCTTAGATGTAGAAAGATGATTTTGAATGCTAATGAATGTTGCAGAAAATGTTGCAGAATGTTGTCAGGAATAAGAGCTGTGGCACAGTAGATACAAAGAGCTTTGCAGAAAAATGTACGGTTCTCAGCCAAATGATCTTAAAAGGGACACAGGCAAAAGTGGCACAGGAACATTGTACAATGCTGTTTCTGTTCCTAGAGTTCCTAGGGAGAAGGGCACAGATGATCCAGAGAAAATGAACAATACGACTCAGCTAGTTTTGAGAAACTAATAGGACCAGATTCCGTTGCCGCAACAGTGGGACCATAGTGTAGTAGACTAATAGAGAATTTTGCTTAGTCACAGAATAGGATATTAAAATAAAATTTCTGTGTGACAAAAGTTGGGTATGTGATTATGCTTGTGTTAACTTAAATGATGCTGCACTACAGCAACTGTATAAGACAAATAAACATCTTTAGGCCATATATACATATACATATATATATATCATATACATAAGTATATATATCATTTTATATATGTGTGTGTATACTATATATATATACCTGTATGGGTCTTTCTATATATATATATGTCATGATTGTCTACAGTGTTTCTTCAGTGAGACAATTCTGTAGTAAATGTTATGGTTTAACAGGCAAAAATTTAATTAAATTGAAGTCTATTGATACTATTGCTCATGCATGTTAATTTTTATTAAAATCTTGGTTGGACAAAGTATGTATGTTCCAGTCATTAAGTGATAATTAATTTTTCGTTATTTTTGTTATTTTAATTGCAGCTCCTCAGTATAAACAGTGCTAAAACATTCTTAAATTAGAATGCTCTGATTTAAATACCCTTTAAATAAGTGTATTATCCTGTGAAAAGGAGTGCTTTGAATGGTGTTTATTTTCAGAGTAAAACTACATTTCTGATTTCCTCAGTACGGTGGCATCGGTGCACTTGTTATTGAATAGTACATGGACTGTGTTTGTTTTCTTTTTAAATTTAGGGTGAATGTAAGTGTATGTAAGTGTAATGCAAATGAACAGTACTATTGGAAATGTTTTGCATGGTTCTAGGAAACAGTGATTGCGTTACAGCAAATACAAAATTTTTAGTTTCAGGTTGTCTGCCTATTCACTTTCTCTTCTTAATGGCTGATCAAGTCTTCATCCTTCACGTTTTTTAGGCTTACCCAGTAGCATTCTCATCTTTGAAGCAGGGCATTTGAAGCTGAGCACTGTCAAAGTGATAGGATGAATCAATATTTTATCAGTTCAGTAGATGTTATTATGTATAAGTACACGTCGGAGAATGTCTTTGTTTTCTAGAACTTCAAGCTTTATTCATTGTGGTGTTTACACAAAAATATTTTTTCACAAACTATTTTTAGATAAATTCAGCTTCTGATCTTGATGTGGTAAAGAATAAATTGGGCCTTATTCATGAAGCAATTTGTCTCTGACCCAGTTTTCAAAGTAAATTCAATTAATTTTTCATGCTGAAATGACAGAGTTTATGATTACATAGCTCTGTGCATTTGTAGTGCCTTTTGACCTTGCTTTTCATTAATGCAGCCATTTCACCTATACTTAGTATGACATTCAGCTAGGATGAAGTTATTCTAAATACTGTTTATAGACTTCCTTGGAAGAGACTTTTGGAGGTCACCATAAACCTCCTGCTCACAGCAGAGCTAACTGCTCAGGCAGAGCAGCTCTGGGACTTGTGCACAGGAGTTTTGAATCCGTTGACAGGAATTCCACAACCTTTCTGGGCAGCCAGGTTCAGTCTTTAAGCACACTCCTTGTGGGGAATTTTTTTCCTTCTGTTTGGAAGTTCCCTTTCTGCAACTTGTGAGTGTTGCCTCTACTCCTTTCACTGTGCACTTTCAAGAAGATGCTGGCTTTTTCCATACATTTTCTCCGTAGCCATCCACTTGGTAATTGAAGACTAAAATTAGATCCCCCCTTAATGTCCTCTTCTTCAGACTGAACAGATGCAGCTCCCTTCACTTCTTCCCATATGTCATATTGGCATGTGCTTAAGTCCCTTAGCCACCATGGTAGCAATCCACTGGATTCTTTCTAGTTTGTCGGTGTCTGGGTTGTTGAGGAGCCCAAAGTAGACACAGTGCACTCAAAAGGGTGTAATATCCACTTACTGAATAGTACATCTTCCACAAGTACATGCCTGGTGGGCAAGATTCATCTTGCCTTATTGTTGCCATCTAAAGCAACTTAAACTACCCAAGTAGACTTCTAAAATCAGTGAAGGGAGAAAATTCCCCCAGAACGTGATTCATCACATCTATCTCAGTTATTTTAGGAGGAGATAAATTATTTGCTGAAGGTGCTTCTCACTCTTCATTCACCTTTCAAGAAATTTGTATAGCTAGACTAGCCTGGACACATAAGAGACAGCTACATTTAAAGTAGGGTAGATCCAACCTCTACACTGTTAATATCTGAAGCGTCAGTCAGTGGTTAGCTTCCAAGTATAAGATATTAGCAAACCACATCTTGGCTCTTTAATAGACAAGGTACATCCTTCTGTTCTTCTGCAAATGCTGGGGTAAGCATAGCATCTGTTATCTTCTTAACATAGAACTAAGGATACTGGTGAAATTGCATTTTCCTTCCAGAGTCCTAAGCTTTAAACTTACTCAGTCTTTTTCTCATCATCCCGTCTGAATCAGCATGCGTTTGTTCACTTGAGGGCTTACTCATCTTAATCATCCTTTTCTATTTGAGGTGGGGAGGGGGAGCAGACTACTGTTGTTTTAACAGAATAGAATAGAATAGAATAGAATAGAATAGAATAGAATAGAATAGAATAGAATAGAATAGAATAGAATAGAATAGAATAGAATAGAATAGAATAGAATAGAATAGAATAGAATAGAATAGAATATTTAGTTGGAAGGGACTTACAATGATCATCTAATCCAACTGCCTGAGCAATTCAGGGCTGACCAAAAGTTAAAGTGTGTTATTAAGGGCATTGTCCAAATGCCTCTTAAACCCTGACAGGCTTGAGGCATTAACCACCGCTCTAGGACGCCTATTCCAGTGTTTGACCAACCTGCCAGTAAAGAAATGCTTCCTAATGTCCAGTCAAAATATATATAATTCTGTAGTGCTTTAAATTCACTCGTAGGAGATGAGAGTTGTGGGAAGGGTGAGAAATACTGTTCAGTCTGAATTTTACTGAGGCTTATTATCCCTTTTGGCAGAAGTGTCTAGGAATCTGTGGTTCTGCATGCGCTTGTGCTAGACACAGAAATACACAAAATTCTTACAAAATAACACAGCAGTTCTATAATTTATATAATTTTAAGTTGTAATGAAAATACATGTTCCTAGTGTGTATATATGTTAATTGCTCCAGATTTTATTGATACAGTGCTTTATTGAATGGGAACAAAAGTTGTATTCTGCAAACACTGAGCTAAAATAGAAAGAGGATGAGCATTCAGATAACGAATAGAAAGTCAAATTTCAAGAGGGCTGAAGTAAAGTGCAATGTAAATTTGGAAAATTTGCCAAGGATAAGGAAGAAGAAATAGAACAAGATATGGATACCACTATTTAGATTTGTAAAGATGAAGACCAGGATGCTGAGAAGAGGTTCCTCTTCAAAGGTCTGATGGTATTTGTAGAGAAAACACTACTGGAATGACAGAAGGGGGGTAAAGGAGAAGAAAGGTAAGGGAAGAGGGGTAAAGGAGAAGGAAATAAGTTTGGTTGGGGCTAAGCAGCAAAGACAAATAGAACAGATTAAACCAAAATCAGAGTTTTAAAAATAGCATCAAGAAAACTTGCAACTAAAGATATGAAGTGCATATTACCTTAAGGAAATGCACATTTAGCATTTAAATTTAGTGCAAAAAGTTTCATGAACTCACACTCCAAACAGTACCCCAAATAGTATACCATTTGCAACTGTTGTGGAAAATTCCTATTGTTGAAAATAGATATATATGCTACTATATTCTGATTTCTGCAGCTATTTCCATTCAGGTTTTCCTCCCAAACAGAAGACTGAAAATGAATTTCTGGTAGAAAAAATTAAGTTCACTGAGAAAAAGACCTCTCACAACTGCCCTATAAACAGGAAAATATTTCTAGGTCTTCTTTTATTCTGTTAGCTTATACCAGAAATACACTTCGTGTCTGCAGGATTATGAATTACATTAATCCTTTGTTGTTGCTTTTGCACTTTGATTCCATTTGTGACATAAAGACATGGTGTCTTTCCTTATTTTAGTTCATGAGTAATACTGAAAGGCCTCATGGAACTGAGGTTTGTGAGCCAAAGCAATGTCAAACTGTATGGTGACAGTAGTTGGTATTTCAAACACTGACTTGCTGATAAGCCACTCTGAATTTGTACCTGGCTGAATCAGGCCTCTTAGGAAATGAAGCTCTGTAGCTGGCACAATGTGCATTACTGCTATATTAATTTCACTTTAAATTTGATTTTTATCCAATACTGAAACAAATTTTTATGCTTCTTATTTTTTCCTACTAGAGGCTGCTATAGCAAAACTTAGCCTAGTAAAGAGACCTCATTTAACCTCACCTCAAAGCCCAGTTAAAATTACAGAAATAGGTGTATAAGACATAGGCAATAAAACAAAAAAGTGTGTATTCATCCGCAGATGTAGTCCTAGGTCTTCCTTATTCAGGGTCCACCAAGAAGACCATAATCCTTCTTTATGTATCTGCTTTTAAATTCCTTCTACTATTTTGTTCATCTGCTATGGATGCTTCTGTATAGCCAGAGGACACTTGTGAGAATTCTCCCTTTTGTGCGTAGAAAAGGCCATCTTTCTTTGTCTTATTTCAGGGGCTCCTAGCACCTATAGGTAGCAAGAAAAAGCAACAGTCTTTGACAGTTTCTCCCTCCAAATCTATGGGTGAAGCCAGTGTGAGTTACTGCAGAGACGTTCTGTGGTATTGTCAAGAATTGCCCTGGCCAATCTGAGTTCCCAGAGTCCACATATCTGAAGAGATTTCTCAAAGAAACTGCACAAGCTTAGTTGTTATAGTGTCTGTAACACTGTAAGGCTGCAGCCAACACGGGAAGATGGATTCCCAATAGGTTGGATCGCAGCAGGTAAAGTGGAGCTTCAGGGCTTTTCAGCTGGGATTAAGTAACAGGCTGAGAGAGTTTGAAGAAAGTTTCAAGTTAGTCTCAATTCCTATTTCATCTGTAAATTGGTTCTATAAATGAAAGAAGTGGTATGGTACAGGGGATTTTTTGCGCTTGCTTTGTTCCATTGCATGGACATTCTTCTAGGAGAATTTCTTTCCTTGGAGGTGGGGTTGATATGGGAATATTCAATCAGCATAGCTGCACAGTTTGCTAGGGTGATATTGGACTGTATGAAACAATGTTTGCCTGTTTTTTTTCTAGTTTCTAGAGGACAGATTATCCTCTTATCTCTAGCATTAATTGGCAAGCTTGTTAACAGCCTCAGCAAAGGTCCAAATAGTGCTTACGTATGGAGTTTAAATGTCATCTCATTCCTGCAGTGAACCCTCAAGCACGGGACTTATAGGAGAAATTCATGTGGTTGCTGTGTTTTCTCTCTTCCATGGATAAACACAGCTTCTTCAGCTCAAACCTGGTAGTTTTTGAAAGTGGTGATTCCCTGAAAATAACCCAATTAAAGAAGCAGGATGTCAATAGTCAGCTGTTAGCTTCCTGCTGAGTGCCTTTTCGAAAAATCAGGCATGGCATTAGCTCAGGAAGTCTGTAAAGTCTTTACAATGAAGAAAGAGAACAAAAGGAAGCAAACACTGAAAGGCATAAAGATAGTCCCCAGCCTGCAGACCACATATATTGAAGATAAATTGAGCCTTTTTTGTATTTTTCATTTTGCTACTCATTCATGTTTCCACAAACAAATAACGTATGTGAAAGATTTTCAGATTATGGATGGTCTGTGGTTTATATAGTCACTGTTCCTTTTTTCTTGTTTGTAATATCTGACAGGTCTGCTAAGTGTATGGTTTTTACTAGCTACATAGATTTTTTTAATCAATAGTTAATTAGTAACGTTAGTAATAAACAATTTTGGTAAACTCCTCAAGCTGCAGTGGATATTTTGAGTAGATTTTTAAAATTTCATTGATTGCTGCCTCTTTTTTTTTTAATCCCATAAAACTCTTATAGTCTGCGTTTCAGATCACATCGTCTGGAGTGAAACACATGTCATTACTACTCTTGCCCAGACATCATGTAGAGATCGTTGAGAATCTTCCCCTCAACACAATAGCTAGTGAGAATGAATTCTTCACTCCCTAAACCAAACTCATATCATGGGAGACAGGAGATAACACCACATTTCTGTGCCAGAGGAAAAAACACAATTCTACAACCTCTAGCCTGAACAAGTCTTCTTTACTATGCATCTGACACCATTGAACATGTGTATTGACTTACTGTTCTCTTGTTGTTCTATCATTGGGTCTGTCCTGATGAGGCACTTAAAAAATTTTGTGTGGTTGTATTGTGGACAAAATGTCTGGGAGATTAGCTACCAACTGCCCATTTTTGATAAAAGCACAAACTGCCTTGAACCTGACTTCTCTTTCTCCTAAAAAACATTTCTTGCTTGTCACATTGTACTAAAACGGGATGAAATGGATGTAAATGCAGGGTTGACAAGCATACCTCAGATAAAAAGTAGGCAGTTATCAAAACTTCCAGATCTGTTTGGAAGTACTGGCTCAGCTCAGTTTTATTTTGTGGGAGAAGAGATTTCTCTGCTCTTTTTCTTTGAACGCAGATACCAAGAGTCATATTTATATCCCCTGCTGAATCAAATTAAGCAGAAACAAAGAAAGTGTGCTCTATTTCATCAAACCTCTTTATCTGAGTTTTCTCTTCAAAACTTATCACTGTCATGTCCCCTGACAGCATACCTCACACTAGCAACATTTTATCAAATTTTTTACTATCTTTTCAAGGAAAGCTGGAATCTCTTAAAGGGGCATTGCCAATTTAAAAATCAATGTGTTTTCTCAATTTGTAAAATTACTCTCAGTTCCAAACAATGCCCAATATTGTTGAAAAGGAGATAACCAAAAGAAAGAATCTGTCATTCGTATGCAGAACATCTGACTTAGTGTTTGCCAGATTTTTTGCATCTTCCAGGTGTTGCTTGGGGCCACAAAACAAAGAAATGATACAGTCTTTGAAGGAAAGATAGGGAAGTATGCCTTTTTTAGAAAAATAAGTAGAGGATGCCTGCAAATATTCTCATGGTCAACTGAGAAAAAAGAGAGTATAGGGAGGGGTACAAATGCTGAGGCAAAGAAACAAATGGAGATACTGTCAGTAGATGGGTAGGGATTGAGGAGCTTCCAGGCAGAAGGGGTGAAGATTAGAAAAAGACAAGAGTAACAAGGATGAGGCCATAAAGTTGGTCCCTCTCCTGCAGCTGTGGTGGAACTGTGGGAATGTGTTTTGTCCTTATGTGAGTATTTGAACCTCTCTGACAGCCATGTGGAACTTGGGATCTGGGGTTGTGCGGCCTTTAGGGTAGTCTGAGCCCTTCACTCTGCAGAGTACCTGTTGCAGATTTACCTCCACCATAATGAGGAGACTGGGCAGGGAAAAGAAATACTCAGCCTCATCTCTGTCTGCACAAGGACACAGTCAAACTCTAATGTCACTCTCGCATCAAACCACTACAATTTTCTCGTCTTTTGTTTTTAGGTCATGGAAGAGTAAGAGAGTAAGGATCCCTGATGTTGCTGTACTTTCTTGTAACTCTAGTTGGCTGATGTTTCTAGTGTGAATCATCATGGTTATGAATTCTAAATTACTACTTTCTGTGAGGATGGCATAATATTCCTTTTGAGTATATGCCTGAACATAGCTAAAATACAAACCAAAAAAATCTAAGAAGGCAGAATTTCAAGGAAAGGATACTGAAGTCACTTGAATTTTTTTTTCCTGTTACCCAGCTTCATTGTATGTTACCATTTCAGTGGTCCTGGTTCGTGAGGTCTAAAGACCAGTTGAGAAGAAAAGGTAGATAAATTGTCAATATGATAAAAGGTGAAACTCATTTCAGATAAATCCATAGTAATGCACGTTAGATGCTATTTGTAGGCATTGTTGAGTTCTAAATGACAATATACTAAAGTATAGACACAGGAATTATTGTTTCCAAATGAAGGAAAGCCTCTAGTGGCATGCAGCACTTACTGAGGCAAAGATAAATGAATCAGAAATAATCCTGAAATTAATTAATTAGTAACTGTGCTTAATAAATTGTGTTTGCTGTCATCTGGACTATTGTATGAAGTTTTCATAAATAGGCAAAATGTAATAGACGTTTAATTTTTGTATCGGGACATATAAAAAATTGGAGCTGTTTAGTCTGGAGAAATGATTAATAAAGGAAATACATTATAAGAATTTAAAATAATGAACATTTTAGAAAAGTATTTTGTAGAGGGGAAATGATATTTTTTTCTTCATTTTAATGAAAATGAGCAATAATGAGAATTAAACTTACAGTAGAAAACAAGATTCATGATGAGAAATGCATGATACTGCATATAAGGAAGTGAGTAAATGGATATCATAGAATCACAGAGTGCTAGGGTTTGGAAGGAACCTCTAGAGACCATCTAGTCCAACCTCTCTACTGGAGTAGGTTCACCTAGAGCAGCTTGCACAGGTTCACGTCCAGGTGGGTTTTGAATATCTCCAGAGAAGGACACTCCACAGCCTCTTTAGGCAGCCTGTTCCAGTGCTCTGTCACCCTCAAAGTAAAGAAGTTTTTCTTGATATAGAAAGGAACTGTGGCTTGGATTCTTTGAATTCAAGCTACTGTCAGTCGAACATCACAGAATGCTGTTTTGAAACTAGCATTTCATATTATGCTTGGAAATTTCATGAAAGAGCCTGAGACCAAGCTAGTTTCCAACTACACAGATAAAGCTAATGGAGGAACAGGTGTCCCCAGCTGGGCAGAAATGCAGACTCGAAGGCAGTCACTGTCAATCTTGACACATAGTGCTGGAACAGTCAGGTTTGTTTGTTGTTTAGGCATGGATAGAAAAAGAGAGAGATCGTCAAAGGGGAAACCAATTAGAACAAGCAGACATGAATTTTTGTACAAAATACAGTGAGTGTCATCTTCTTTTCATCTGTATGTAAGAAAGAGCCAATTTAGTGGCACTTGAACATGCCTACTTTTTTATAATGCCTTTGGTCTATACAGCAGCATCAAGAAGAGAATTTTTTCTCTCTGCTGTCCTTCATAAGTACTCAAAGATTACTCCGTAACAGTAAAATATACATGACTTTTCCCCTCCGTGTCTATTTTGGAGTAGTTCTCAGCAAGAATACAATTTCTTTGAATAGGTTGACATTTGCCAAGGAAGGAAATGAATTATTATACTGTTATTAAGTACCTGTCCCACACTTTGCCCTTTCCCGTGTCACAGCCTACCTTATGCCTTCCTTCATTTTTCAATGTGTTGTGCTTCTTGGCTCTCACTGAGAGACGCTGCCTCAAGTCTCCTGCTTTTAATCTTTTCTGTCCTGCCCTGAGTACTGTGGTCACTTCACCTCAGTTGTACATCTACAAATCAAAGTAGTTTGGTGTGCCAACACAACAAAGACATAACTGTATTCATTCATGCACATGGTATTGTGAAAGCCAGTGAGAACTCTTGTTACTCTCTCTTTCCCCACCAGCACAGTCCTTAGGACTGCATTTGATCGCAACTGATATAAAGAGATTCAGTTCACACTTAATATCGCTCCATGGCCTTTCAAGAGCATCACACACATTAACTAACTGACCCTTAATGCCTTACCAAAGTAGTCTGTTTTGACTGTCCCTATTTTTCAGAGGAACAAAATGGACTTGCCCACGTTCACAGTATGTCAATAGCATGGATCAGCTCAGAACCAAGACGTTTTGGCAATAGTTGACTATAACCATCAGGTTATATTCTCTCCTATAAGCAAACCTAGATTCCAAACTTTGCCTCAGCGGAGACCACACTCCCCCAGACTAAATACAGATCCTGTACTACAGAACAAACTCCCTCTCTTTCCACATATTCACCACACTTTGCAAACATTAACTAATTAGTTAATCTGAGGTCCCACTTAAAACCAAGATCCTTTTTTTAGAATCTGATTTAAAGCTAATTAATTAAGATGAGTTTCTGGCTTATTAAGCTCATCATAATAAGGACGTTATTTTGATTAGTCTAACACCTCTCTCCCTCTCTCATTTTTTAACTCTAAATTCAGTATCACTCGATGAAAGAGCAAAAATTGCTTGTTGACAATTTCACAGGGAATAAGAACAGCAGGGATCAACTTTGCACTCATCAAAGCAATATAGCAATTGGGTTTCCCCATACTCTGTGATATCCAGGGTACTTTTGCTTCAGAGTATTAACAAAGCCCCACTTCTCCCCTCATTTACATCCAATATTGCACCCAGTTCAAGTGGGCTTTCATAACCCTCTGGAATATTCTCTCTAAGTAGCCAATGCTTCTCTACATTTCTAGCCTCAAAAGCACAAAATTCCCTCATAAATAATATTTGAAGGGAAACCCACAGAAGCTATATCAATCCTCAGTTCTTGTGAAGAGAGAAAACAGAGAGGAAGGACCTGCTTACCTATGTATAAGGAGCTCTTTGTTCTCAGAAAGCTTAAACCCTAGATGCTGCTGCAAACTAAGCCCACTAAAGGCTTATCTTTTTTTTTCCCCAATTGAATTCACTCCCCACCAGGTTGCTACATTCCTGTGCTACTGATATGATAAGGTACTCACTCTGTGACCTGCCTTAGAATAAAGGATTAAAAAAGCAAGTAAACAAGTAATGATCTACAAAAACATGAGTGAGCAATATAGAGTGCTTAATGCAGACTTTCAATGTAATCTTATAGACTACTAAGGAAGGAAAAATTCTTTTTTGCAGTACATTTCCACTAGTCTGCATGGGTTGCATACATACATTTTCAAATGGAAAACTTTTCAGTAAACTTTGACAAACTGTCCAGCCTCAATAAAATAATGAAATTTCTCCATTTTTTTCATTGGTCTTATGTGACAATGGGGTGCATTTTCCAAGTCATATGCTGTTTCACACTCCTCTGCTGATTGTTGGAAAGTGGTAATTAATGAGCGCTCATGAGAGATTCTTTCCTTAAGTGTAGCTCTTCACTTTGCGAAGTCCCAGGATTACCATTACAGTATTTTTAACATTAGTCAAGGATCATTTATAGATCAAGAGTTTGCCTATCTTATCTTCTCCTTTGGTCTAACTTCTTTTTTATTTTGTTGTTTTTGTTTTTTTTTTCTTCTCAGATGGGAGAGAGGTAGGGTTCTTTTCGCTTTGCTATAAGGAACAGGCTGTTCCCCTCCTCCTTTGCCTTTCTTAATATTCCTTCATTTCTTTAGATTTTATCTTGTTTATCACCCTTTGAATGTGCAATAAACTTTATCTGTCACATATCCAGCAGAATGTTCAACAAACACACAACTTCTTAGATTCATATTTTCCACCTAACTGGAAGCTTTAAATACACTCTATGCAAGGCATATTAATACATCTGTTAGAGGAGCTCTGTTACCAGTGGAAAAGCATTCACAAAACAACTGTTACATCTTTGACCTCAAGGAAGACTATAGAAAGATCATTAAAAGGCAAGCCTAAGAATTGAAGTTCATAAATTTTAGACACAAAAAAATCGTATACTTTGATCAAGGTTTTAGTATTTCCCTTGCACCAAACATCACTCATACATCATTGCTCCATAGGTGATAATTACTACTTCTTCTGTATTCTCACAGGAGCTATTGAACTTCTCTCCTCCCCCTCTTTGCTAACATATCACCCTATCTTATGACTAGTAACTCCTACCTCTTTTTTTTTTTTCAGACTGGTGAATGTAATTAAATTAAACTCAGAGCAATTTTTCACAAGCTATTTGAAGTTTGTTGTTTCTGTTTTCTGACCTGAAAAAAAAATATTCTACGCAAAAATGCTTGTCTGTTTTTTTCATCTTGATCAGCTGGTCTAAAAACTATATAGTTCTTCTCCATTCAAACTATGACCACCTTGTGTTCTCTCCTAACAGAGAGAACTTCACTGATTTTGGTAAAAATGAGGTGACTTTTTTTGCCCTAATCTAGTTATGACCAGAAATATTCAATTGGAGGCCACCAAGACAATTCCATCTGGTCTCTCTTCTTCCAGTAATACTTGTATATAACCCGTAAAGATTTATTTGCCATCTGGACAATGAATAAACTATTAGAACACAATCTGGCATTCACTTTGTAATAAATTGGGCAGTCTGCAATATTCTGTGGTTCTTAGAGTACAACCGTGGCCTAACAACAACAGGAGACAGGAATCTTGTGGGCACTGGGATGAAGCAGCAGAATCCAGTCACTACTATTTTAGCTGTAGCAGGAAACTTAAGTGGAAATTAGGCAGCTGGAAAACTCAGCACCCTCATTCTTTCACCCATATGCTATGCATGCATGTTTAAGTATGAATATAGCATGACCTACCTTAATAGCAAAAATGTTGAATAAAAGAAGGAAGTGCCTGTCTTGAGTATTAGTTGTAGCTTTCAGGTGCCACAACTGTGATGATGGAGAAAATACCATCATGGTAGATTAGATTATGTCTATAAAGCACTGTGAGTGATATGTGCTTAGTTCATTCCATGTGGGAGGGAAGAATAGATCTATACAGTGAAGTAAAAAGGGACTGGAAAAGATCTCTGTCCCTAAAGCTAAATCATGTGGATGTGCCCATGTCTACATTGCTTCAGCTTGCTTCCTTCTAGAGCATGGCAACTATTTAGCACTTGGCCTACATGGTATTCCTGTAGCCCTAAAACAAAATTACTTTTATGTTCAAAGTGTTTGAAATAATGTGAGGGCTGTTCTATGTTCCACCAAAATGTTGGTTTTATCACGTGGTTACAGATATTGTTTATGACAGGCCCTGAGGTGCTCTGGTCACTGAGGGTGGAATGGTAGAGAATTGCATAGGGTGGAGAGAGCCAAAACTGATGTAGTCTTATGCTCGTTCTTTTTCGGTGTAATCTCTGATGTGAATTATCCCCAGATCAAGTGGGGATGCTTTGGAGAAAACTGGTCTGAACAGCTCAGGCAAATCCTGGAGGAGAAAGAACAGCTAAGCATTATACACAGTCAGGGGTCAAGCATTCAGGTTTGATCCTTTTCATTTTACCATTGCAGACATCCCTGAGGTTTCTCTGCTAAGCAATTTTACAGACTAACTCTTCGGAAAACAAAAGGTCAGGAACACTGTTGGAGAAATCTATTATAGTAAGGCTTTGCAAAAGAGGACAGTCAAAGGGCTGTATTAGAAGGAAAAAGATGAATGTTTGGAGCACAGGAAGGAGAGCCCTATTGCTTTTGAAAGAGTGTAAATAGAAGGCAGGATGCAGAGAACTGGAGAGAGAGACAAAGGCAAATAGAGGACAAGGCCAAATAGATTGTATAAGAGAGAGTATGTGCTAATAAGAGCACAGGAGGAGGAAAGACAGACAAAATTAATCAAGCTGGGAGCAAAGTGGAAGCTAGCTATAAAAGGTCACAGCAAGGCATGACAACTGGAGGAAGATGAGAATTCAGTCCACAGGAGCAAGGGGACAGAAGGAAATTGGCATGTTTAGGAGCAGTAGGATAGGAGGAGCCCTTATGTTATTTTTTAATAATAATTTTTAAAGGCATCTTGGTCTTGAAGTGGTCTAAGTGCAAGTGTTGCTAGTTAGCTGTAATTAGCTATTGGTCCCATTTGGTCTCAGTACTAACCAGACCTCTGGTCTACCTGAGATATACACTGATGGCTTGCTTCTTCTCTTACTGGCTTTACTTTGTCAATTGAATTCAAGCTATACTTGATGTATCAGCTTAGGCACAGCCTTACGTTGATGCTGACAGCATCCCAATACAAGGGCCTACTTTCGGTATGTAGGAAGTCTCTGAAACCTAAGTTGAGGCCACTGAAAGAGCAAGGTAGACATGCTGTCTTTAATCATGAGCATCAAACATTCAGGGTGTAGATGAGCTCAAGTTGGAGTTCTCTGATTCAACCTAGAGGTCTCCAACACTTGGATAGCTCTGCTGCTCCTCAGAATCAACCTCTAACCACTCCAGTTGACCCTGTAGCATTTGCCAACATCCTTGAAGGTAGTTCTGACTCTTCAAGCAAATGAAAAGAATACAAAACTTCTACTAAAAAGAATCTCCAAGAAAGGTGAGGGCATCAGGATGAATGGATGACTCAGTGAAAACACACTGCCTTCAGAAATAATGCTGACGTCCCAGCCTCAGTGTAATCTTAGGGAAGCACTGTCCAGCACAGGAAATTTGCAGCAGTGTCTTAGATTACTTCTAGCCAGATCTATGATTTGACGACAATCTCTTCAGTCAGAATTAGCAATCATATGGTCATTTCATTCTCTTTATTTCAACACGTCAATCGCAGTTTGGGAAGGATCCTCATTCTCCACCCCCCTTCCAAATTAGCACTGGGAACATGCAGGGACACTGTGCTTTGGTTGATGATATAGGAGATCTCTACCCCGATTTTATTAAGACTAGTTCATTTAGAAGGCTACTATTAAAAAATAAGGCGAAAGGATGGTGAAGTAAGGTATGTGTAGGGAGAGGAGAGACATGACGAAGTATTTCCAGGTATTGATAGGATTCACCCTGCCCTCCCCATCGCAGATGCAATGCACATCTTGCATGTTTTGCTCCCCATGTGCATTTGTCACCCTAAGTTGGATGAAAGTTCTGCTGCTATCTCATACCATGCTCTCAAACTCCTCTCTGAGTCCTGTGTCAAGAGGCTGCACCCTTTATCACATCC
The DNA here is from genome assembly GCF_963924245.1 of Chroicocephalus ridibundus. Lineage (NCBI taxonomy): Eukaryota > Metazoa > Chordata > Aves > Charadriiformes > Laridae > Chroicocephalus > Chroicocephalus ridibundus. The sequence continues at coordinate 43,532,911 of NC_086286.1, forward strand.
TTTCATTACAAAAGGATTCAACTATGCGTCCAAAGAATTTTAAAACTGAGGTAAATACATTATTTTGATAAGCAGGAGATACTTTTGGCCTGTTACTGCTTGCATACTGTCACAAATCCTGAATTAGGGTCCTGCCAACCATGCCAATTTGTTGCGAATAGGTGATTTAGATTGCTTAAAGAACCCCTGTCAAAAGTGATAGCAAAGTAGTTTTAATATGATGTTGTAAAAGTGTGACTTAATAAAGTTCAATGGCAAGGTTCACTCTATGAATTACTGCATGGAAAAACATACAAAGGAAAGTAGAGTTACATATCCCGCTGTTATTGTTTTCTTGTGCATCTTGTGAACATATATTACAAAGCGTGAAGGAAGATCTCTCAATCTATAACATACATTGAGCCACAGCCTAGAATAAAATAACTCATGCAATACTAGGATGAAAATTAGAGATGGAAAGATACCAAAGAGTTAATGGTCTGTATTCTCTTTTCAAATCACTTTTGCAGGACTGTGAATCCCTTGGCTCTGATGGAGTTTCTCCTGGCTTTCATTGTTATATGAGACAGAATATTCAAAAATGTCTTCATGTTAATGTCAACATTAACAGACCTTCCGTCTGTTTTTTTGGTTAGGAGATATTCTGAAGGGAGATCTTAATCTCTTTACAGTATAAACAAATACCACATGGAATTAAACTTCAATTTTTAAAATCATTTGAACGTGTTTCTGGGCCTTCAAATCAACATTCCAGATTTCATAATGCACAGATTGTGTGCACAAATAAATTCTTCCAGTGAACATATTTACAATATGAGGATAGAACTCATGAAAGAAGCTGCTGTATAGACCAGAAGTAATTATTGGAAATTAGCTAAAATTTTAGTTACACTTCTATGACTGAAATCAAAACCATTCACTGTTTTGTTTCACTTTTTTTTAAAGAATTTATTTAATTCCCTCTACCGTTTCATCTCGCATGTGCCAAAATCCCAAATACTTAGAATTCTGCATATAACTGATGATACCAGCTAAATTTAAAGTCCCTTTTTGGTGTATTCTCTTTCTGACATCATAATGTTTCTTTTATACTTACATTACATACACAGGGCACCCCAATCAATCACTGTGAAAATATATGGACTTCTATATAAATTTTATGACCAGAAGAAACAGTTATGTCACTATATTTCAGTAAGCTTTTTAATACAAAGGACATAACTTAATCATTGCCTTTTGAAATACCAAAGCAAAATTTAGTGTGCTGCTGAGCAATATCTAGTGAGAACATTGAGACAACTTTCCAGAGCTGTCGTGAAAGGTCTTTTATGAAACTGTAATATAATTTTACAATTTTAATTTATTTTTGCTTTGAGGAGTAAGTATATGTGTGACTGTACTCCACCTGGAAACTTCAAAGCCTGCTTTTATGTGAAGAAGCATATAAGAGAGGAAAAACTGTTCTTTCTAAGTACATATTTTATTTGTTTATTCCTGTTTCTCATCTCCATTAATCTAAGGTCAGAGTTCTTACTGACCAAATATGTTTGTTGCTTTTTGATCATGAAAAAGCATAGTAGCTGTTGTAATTACTGTTAAAATAAAATTTTATTTCATTTTATAAATAAGTCAGTTATGATATTTTTTTTAACACCTGTCATTTCAATAGCATCAGTGATTTTCAGATTTTTTCCTGAACTGTTCAGCTTGCTTTGGCAAACCAAAAAGCCTCTTTTTGTCAGTCTATGAAATATGATGGTCCTTTATATGAGGTTGATGTTATGTTACAAGACTTTTGACAGGAATGCATTGAGTTGGCACAAAACCTTAATAGTTTGCCATAACTTTTATTGAGCTTCATTATCTTGTAAGAGTTTTCTAGTATCAAAAGGCCCATTCTAGATGAAAGACATTAACAGTTTGCTAATGCTTGTCTGAGGCAGGTAGTTCTTTCATAAACACTATCCAGCCTTTCTGTTTAAGCAAAAGTGCATTGTTTGTCATATGCAAGGCTCAGATTGCTTTTTCTAATCCCTGAACTGCTGATGGCTATCAATAGTACATTCAGGCTGCTAGTAATAAGACTACTGAACTGATACTTGTTTAATATCCAAGACATTTCTCACAAAGAGGTCAAAATCAGCTTAATCAAAGTATCTTTCCAAGGCATTAGAGACAGTGGTAATATCAGTGATACGGTCACTGAATCTTTCACATGTTTATGGAAAACTGATCATCTCCAAGTTAAAACTTCACAGTTCATTGGTGTTGGCTTTCGAGCTGTTTACTCTTGTTTGCCCTTGGTCTCCCTTCGTACTCAGCTCTGAGAATTAGATTTAGATTGGGCATTCACTATTCGTAGGTAATAAGTTTTTCCTAGTTAGGCCAGACTTCTTTCCTTTCTTGTTTTCTTTTTCTCACATATCTGTAACTAAATACTCTAGATTCACTGGCAGAAGCTTTCTCAGTGTTCCAGCAGGCAGTTTTGAGTTCAACCAAAGCACCATTTTGCCTTACAAAGCAAAGTATAATTAGTACACTTTGAGTCCAAAAGGTTAGTTAGATGTGGAGTTGCCATATGGTACACTGTGAATGATTGCATGTGTTGTATGTACAACTGGAGCATGATTAGACTAATAGCTGCTTGTGTTCATTAACTGTAGTAGCTGAAATTTAATAAAAACAAAAATAGTTTACTCCTGATTATAAGAAGTGCACAGTTGAATGACAACAAACTCAAATGGTCACAGATTTGTTTTGTCCTTTATGTTAACAATTTGGGCAGGTTAAAATGACTTCAAATGGCTATTAACCAATGTTTATTGGTTTCTGAAACCTGGGATCTGCTTTAATTCTTAAATAAAACAACTTTCCGAATCTTGGCCAGTATAATCAAAATACCACATATAACACAGACCGAGGTTTTCTGAGAGGCATAGACTTGCTTACAGTTGCCTAGAATGAAGAATTTAGATTACATAATACTCCTAATATTTATATATGTACCATCTGAATTAATTAAAGATTGTGCATAGCAAAGAATGTACCTATTTCTGATTAGATGCTGTGGTTTCTTCTAGACACACCCTTCTGTTATTGTTCAGCAGGAGTCTCCTCTGCTTTTTGAGATAAAAGTTGCATGCATAGTCTTATTTGATACTCTCTTTAGTTATACTAGAAGGTTTTTTCATCAGCTATATTTATTGCAACACAAATGCTTTGATATTGTATTATCTGAGATGGTATAAAAATTCTGCTCTCCTGGTAGTTCACTGATAGTGTAAAATTTCTAGAATTTCAATAACGTGGGCGAATTATTAAAGCAAATTGAAGACCTCTGAGCTTGCCATTTATTTCACATATATTTATAACAGATATTAAAAATACAGTGATCTATGTTATGTATGTCCATGTCTTTGCAGAGTTTAATTAAAAAATACCCCAAAATGATACATACTACTCATTTTAGTATAGATCTAATGACACTGATTCCAACAATGCTATCTCTCTTCCCAGAAGACACATCATAAATTTGTAAATTCATTGTGTTCCTCATCATTCTGTAGTGAAAAAAATCCCTCTCTCATGTTGCCCATCTCTAGAAGTACAGGAAGGCCCACTGGGGAGTCAGAGAACTGGGTAAAATATGACTTCTTAGACATTAAGGTGCGTCTGTCTTTGGCAACATGTGGGGGAAATTTAGAGAAGTGAAAGAGGTGGAAATTTCACTTACTTTCATTTGCTTTTAAAACCTGAGAAATGCTGATGTGAAATAAATAGGTTATCACAGTTTCCAGTTATGCCAAGAATTTTCAAATTAAAATAATTTTGGGATATATACTTACAATAACAATAAAAGGAAAAGTTGCAAAAAACTGTTTTTGTGTCTCAAAAACAAAGAAATAATGTATTCAATCTTATCATATCATTCAATAAGTATAAGATTGTTTTATATGTGCTCACAATTATACATAACTGTGGAAATACAGCTTAGTAACTATAGGTAGGATACAATAAAATCTGAGCAGCAAAATTGTTCTACTATGGGTTGTGAAAGCAGGGAAAATCAAAGACTATTTGCTCAGACTAATTTTGATGCTCGGTAGAGTTTGAATCAGACATGGTTTTGGTTAGCCGTGAGCTTGTTTCTGGACAATGATATTATGTTTTGACAGACATCTTCAAGGACTGGGCAGCACAAGTTACCTCCTTGGTGCAAAGTATCTGAAATTGATATAACTTCTGAAAATATGTCCATTAAATAATTATCCTTTGCTTTTGCTGGAGTCTGGAAAAGTTGGAAGTTGAAAAGTCTGGAAAGTTGAAAGTCTCAATAGCATCTCTGTCTCTTCAAGTTGCATTCGTTATTAGGAATGAATCATTGATTCGTGCTGAAATACCACGGCTTTGAGGTTAGCATTTTTCCACTTTCTTCCTTAGCTTCTTCTTGGTGCTTCCCTTTATCTCCCATACACAGAATTATATTGTGCTCTGAAGTGAGTGAAGGATTTCTTTCCTTCTTTTTTTTTTCTTCCCCATATCTTCTTCTAAGTTCAGTGGAAAACTCACAGGGTAAAGATCGTTCTGAACTGTCTCTCAACCTTCTGGTTCGGCCTCAGAGCCTTTGCATGCCTTGGCATTTTTTCTCTTCTGTCTTCTGTATTTCAATAGCCCCACATTCTACAAATTAATTTCTATATAATATATCTTGAGTGTGAACCCTGAAGCATGATTTATGAAGGAAAAAATAAATATTTGCTAAAGTGCCCCAAGCATTACTTATTTTGACTATTGAAAATAAGGCATTTTGTGCTTGTTGTTGTTCAGCTTTATCTTTCCGCCTTAGAATATTCGTATGCTTTCATCTACTTGGCTAATGATGTTGTTTTCAAAAGTATTTCTCAGAAAAATACTTAGGCACTGTGTAGTCATCTCATCTTTTTATTAAGCTGAAAAGATCAAATCTGCAGTCCCTCAGTATCTCTTAATTTTTATGTAGTAGGGCTTCTTGACCTGTGTATGAGAGAAGTGGGATTTTAGAACAACCTATCAATTATAATTGCAACTACAAACCCAAGTGGCTGTAAGACAGAACTTAAGGAGTTTCTAAGAGGCATCCATGACATTTCATAATTTTTTACGATAAGGGTTGTGAAACACCGGCACAGGTTGCCCAGAGAGGTGGTAGATGCCCCATCCCTGGAAACATGCAAGGTTAGGTTGGATGGGGCTCTGAGCAACCTGTTCTAGTTGAAGATGTTCCTGGTCATTGCAGGGGTGTTGGACTAGGTAACGTTTAAATGCCCCTTCCAACTCAAACCAGTCTATGATTCTGTGAAACTGTTTTCAAACCTCAGCTGCACCTATGTAATCTCTCTGTTCTTATGTTTCCCTATTATGTGTTTTCCTTTTTTCAGAAACTATTGGTACATGTAGTAATTCTTTTGACTCCTGAGTAAAACACTAGAAGCACATGTTTATCTGATCATCCACTGATCACAGGAGTTTTTTCCAGTCATTTTTTCCAACCATAGAGATATCTCTCCAGTAAGCATTTCCCTTCACTTTTGTCTTAGACATAAAAAATATACGTAGAAGTGAGTAAGGACTGTGCCCTGTCAGCCAAATGGGTGTCACTATACTACAGACTATCCTCATTTTTTACCACTTTCTTCATCTTCTGATCATTGGAAAACAGATCAATAGTAAAAATGCGAAGTAGTCTGTGACAAAGATTTGATTCCTGTAGGGAGGAGCTGAAATCAAATCAATTGATTTCATTCTCATACAGCCTACAGGAATTGTGTCTGATGATCTTTGTATCTAATTTAGCACTACATTTTGAAACCTATCCTTGGGTTTCAGTCTACTTAGCATACGCAGTGTTAATATTGTATTGATTTATTTTAACTTTGCTTTTAGTCCAAGTGCAAGTCTTCAACAAGTCTTGCCTATACCTCTATCTGCTAACCTTATGACATTATCAATAAACAAAATGTCTGTTTAGTTTAACTGAAGTTATAGCTTCTAAGCTGCATAATAAGAATGGCTTTGATGTAGTAACCACCCAGGAAACTTTTTTTATTCTTTACACTGTTTATAGGAAATGGGAAATTTAAATTAATGAATTAATGTCTTTTTTGTTGAGACCAGGAAATCAAATTGCCACTCTTTTTTCCTCGTGTCCTCTAAAGCTGAAACAGGCTTTAGTTGTAATCTGAAATAGTTAATGGAGCATTGGATAACCAATTAAAACACATTGTCTGTGAAGAATGGTAAATATACAGCACAGTGAGAGGTTACACTATTGCATAGTTCATGGCTTCTCAGTGATTTGTTTAGATTTTTATTTTCATAAAAAATGAAAATAAAAGAGAAAAAGAAAGTGTTTTCAGGTCTGCGCACAAGTCCTTCAGATTTTACGTCCCCTGAAACAATTAATTTTTCATTGTTCTCCTTGCATACACACAGAAGGATCTTTGATGAGTAAAATGATGATGAGTGGTACAAAATAAACATTAAAGCAACCAAGATCACATATACATGAACTCTGGAGACCATAATCTGTCAGTGTTGTGACATTTTAATGAATTACTTAAGGTAATTGATGCAATTAAAACATTTCAGCCTGATCTTTTCTGTAAGGGTAATCTTAATTTTAAAAAAACCTAATGTAATTGGGTCATTTTTGATGAAGGACAGGTGTTGGATTATGCCAGTACTTTGAGGTTAAGCAGGGACTGAGGTTTCCTCAAAAGAGTAACACAGGTCTCAATAATATTTTAAAACAGAATGTTTCTAGGCATATTTTTCTACACATTCTACAAAGGAATCACAATTTAGATTATACTATATCTCTATGTTTCGTCAGTTGAGTGCAGATAGAACCCTTGTCAGGCTTCTGTGAATTATGCTCAAATCTTTACATGATCAGATCTTTTGTTGCAATCGGTTAGGCTCAAAGCCTGATCTAATTTTTTGATTTTTTGAGGGTGCAAATACAACCTGATTTACATAAAATACTGCAGCATGTAAAGACGCCAATATGAATGAAAGAGACGGAGTTTATTTTAACTCTGAATCTCTGTGGTTTTAGGCTCTTTTTAAATGTTCTTCTCATGTTTTAATTTACAGTGTTGAACAAGAAAAAAGGTATCCTGTTAATTGAAATCTACTGTAAATTCCCATTGATGCTAGCAAAGATGCTGTAGTCCAGTAGATTAAATTGCTGTATTACATTTAAAAAGCAAAGCATTAATATTCTGGTAAGGTTATCCTTTCCTTCACTATTTCTATTAGTTATTTTCCATCATGCAATTATGGATTAATTACTTTCTAACACTTTTTAATATATCAGTGCTTTGTAATGGTTTTAATTTAGCAAAGAGGAGGTACAGTTCATTACACATAATTAACATTGCAGCTATTAGTACATTCATGGTCAGTGTCAGGGAGGTCATTAGATTACAGGAATATTCTCCAATCATTGCTCAGCACTAAGTTCTCCTGGGCATGTATGAACTGCAACTTCATTTTTAAATCCCTTGGTGCATTTCTCAAGGATCCTGCAAGCAGCATTGGATTAGATTTTGGAAAAAAACATTCTTGCTCTACAAATACTATCATACGGAATATTTGTCAATATTTTGACTCTAAACTTTGTACTTCCTCAATGTAAAAGCAACAAGCATGACATGAACAATAAGACTTCCAAACACTAAAGCAGAACTATAAGCTCTGAATAACTTCTAGCACATTTGCTAGCCAGATCACCTTTGCTTCTACAAAAACAATGGGCCAAATGTAACCGAAGTATAGTCTAAGCTTCACCAACTTCAGAATAATTCATACATTTTAAACTAGAGCTGAATGTCATGCAAAGTGATATTTTCCCTACCTCTACTGAGATGTTGTTTTTAAAAATGTATGCATGGCTGGAGTTCGAGAAAGTTCTGCTGAAGCTGTGCAAGCCCTACAGGAATTTAAGCAGGATGAAATGGCAGGTTGGCAAGGTTCACAATATGAGCCACATCCTGATTTCAGAAGTAATCAGAGCAGACTTCATTATGACATCTGAAGTTATGAAATTTTGAAAATATACATAAACATTTTTTTCCCTATCAAAAATCGAAGTAGAAACCTTAAAACAGAAAGAACCTATCTTTCTCGTCAAACACATGTTATTTTATATTTTGATGTAATATGTCTGTATTTAAAAATGTTTCTGTCTTCATGAGTTGTGTTTTAGCAAATTTTGCTAATATTTTGGTATTAAAATAAATTAACACACCAAAGACCATTTAAAATAAAACAGTCTCATTCTTACAGCCACCAAAACCCAGTCATTTCCATCTTTCTGTGCTCACCGATATAGCAAAGCTCAGGGAAAAGTAGGTGATTAAAAAAAACCAACAAAACCAACCTCTCAAAATATCAGCTACCACACTGCAATGTGTAGTTTTCGTCATGAATGTTTTATACAGGAGATGTTCAGCAGTGTGGCTGGTTCATTAGCCCTGGGTTGTGCAATACCCAAGTACAAAGTTGGCCTCATTTTTATAGGTGCTTACAGCTCATTGTGAAGTCTGTGTAATCTTGCATTTGCTGTACTGTTCTGTAAATCAGGCCAGCAGCTTTCAATAGGGATAGTAATTAAAAGGAGAGTGGTGATACAATGTTCAATTTGTGTGATAAACAAGCTTGAATGTAAGTAGGGGTATATTCCTGATGCTGAATGATTCTAACTACTATTGACAAATCCAGTCAAAGAAAATAATATTCCTTAGCAAAAATGAAGAAAAAAATATACATACGTGTATATATACATATATATATATATCCTCTAGCCCCAGTGCAGACTTTGCCTGTTAATCCACCATCTCAGCACACTGGCTTCTATATCCTTAACCATTTTCCTTCAGGGTCAGTGTTTCCAGTCCATAGCCCATAGTTGCTGATATTTCCCTTTACTCCTACTGTACATCCCTCCCCTCCTTCCCCAGACTGAGACCTGCATCTCAATTCCTTCAACTACTTAAGGTACATCATATCTCAACAGCCCTGTGGCATGTACATCACCCTTACCCTCTTCCTACATCTTGAACCCGCAGAGATGCTTGTCTTATTGCAGAAGCAACCCTTCTAACTCCTTAAAGGAGGTGGTCCAGAGCAACAGCTGGTGTTATCACTGCAGTCATAAACAGTTTTTAAACTTCTGGTCCTTACAATGACTCTGATTCTCACATCATCCTGGCAGAATATTCCTTATGCAGTGAAAGGATCAAACAGTTTGACTTACCCACGTCAATGAGATATGTGTTATTACTGGGTGGGAGCTTTGTATACAGAGTAGCTGCAGTTTGGCAGCCCTTCCCTGCTTCTCTGTGGAAGTGGTTTGCTGCTGCTTCCTGGGGGAAGAGGAGGAGTTCCAGCCACTGATCCATGGGGATTTCATTGCCAATGCCAGTAGAAGTTACATCCCCCAAAAGTACTGTGATACACACATGGATTGCACTCCACCTGCTTGGACAGCTCTGGTACGATGGCAGTTAAGTAGCACTAGTAGAATTCACATTTTCATTTTCCCCTTTTGCAGACACACAGGCAACTACTTGTTGCTTCCAAATAAGCTGCCAGCTGCTGAGGAAAACATGTTTCATTCAGATAATGAAGAATTTGTTTGGAACTAGCATTATTTTAATTGTGTGTCATTTTCTTATGTAAAATTCTAACCAGGCAAAAAAGCTTGCATTGTTACTAAAAGCATTAACTATTTAAGAGTCATATATATATACTTTGAGTCTTGTCTTGGTTTTTAAGAGGTAGTTCTATAAGCAAAAAATTATTCTCATAATTTGTAAAGCATTATGAATAATTGAAAGAAGAAAAAAAAGTTTAAAAATCAGTGAAGAAGTTCCTGATATTTATTGCCAAGCAGGAGCCACTGTCACTTGTATTGATAAACAATGGTTTCTTATTTGTCAAAATTCTTTGGTAATGTTAGAAGTATATTGTTATAAGAGTATAACAAAAATATGTAATTTGCATTTTTTCAAACTTTGATTTCATTTTTTTCAGTATGCTGCTATCCCAGCTGTGCACTGGACGGTGATTCAAGCTAAAATTTACAGATTCTGAGATGAGACAGAACTCTAGCAGAAAAGGATGACATATTCTCTCCTAATGTCCAGGTCAGACTCCTCTCTGCTTCTGTTCCTATTTTCTTCACAACCACTACTGTCTGGGTGATGGTCCAATTTTGTAAACTGTTGTGAACAACTCTCTCTAGCAGCCATCTCAGCTGAGTGTCTCCATGGATCTTCCTTGTTTCCAGGCAAAGCAATGGAAGCAAGCAAAGGAGCTAATGGTCCTGCTGAGGGCTGTGAACATAGGGACCTCACAAGAGGTGGTGGTTCTGCCCACATGACATTGCAAGTGAACTACACAGCCATCAGACCTTGGTGCATTTTAGGAATCTGGAGCATATGTCGAAAGCTGCTAGTTCACTTGCTTTCAACCTTCAGGCTGAAGCCTCTCTACACCACTGTTTGTTCTTATTCCTTAGGCCTGGCCTGACTGAGCTTGTAACTTTGCTTGGTCTTTGTTTTCCTACCTGGTTCATCCTTAGTTTTGCTTCTTTCTTCCTGTTAATTTCACTGCTGAGCCCTGCTCATTGTCTGCCTGTCTGTCCCAGGATGGCTCTTATAACAGAAGGGTATGCTGTTGGCGTGACAGCCTCGCTTCCAAAGTGTCTGGTTGAGTTATTCAAACTCAAGGCTTGATAGAATTAAAATGCTTCTGAATAGTGTGGTGAGATTAAGATGACTGTCTTTAACAAGAACAAGAGCTATGCACCTATCTAGTCCTGTAGGACATGAATCTTATGCAACCATTAAACAGAAACTGCAGGCTCTTTCATAGTTAAAGACCTTTAGCTACATGAATCTGGATGACTATCTGTCATGGTTTAACCCCAGCCGGCAGCTAGGACCATGCAGACACTCGTGCAGTTCTCCTCCTGAAGGGCAGGGAGAGAAGAGCGAGAAAAAGAGGGGAAAGGGGAAAAAAACTTGTGGGTTGAGATAAAGACAGTTTAATAGAACAAAAACAGAAAAGGAAAAATAACAATAACAATAAAAGAATATACAAGACACAAGTCACTCACCACCCAGGGAATTGGTGAATTGGCACCGTCGCAAGCAGTGATCACGAGTACCCCCCTTCCCCCACCTAACACCATTTATATACTGAGAATAACATCTAGGTACAGAATATTCCATTGACCATTCCATTGTTCTATCTATGCTCCTTATCAGCTTCTATGGGAAGCTGAAAAAAGTCCTTGAAAAATATAAACATCACCTGGCAACGACTAAGACAATATGCATTATTGACATTCCTTTCATACCAAATCCAAAACACAGCAACCACTAGAAAAAAAAAATTAACTCTATTCCAGCTGAAACCAGGACACTATCTGATGTGGCTTTGGAGTGGGAGCTACAGGTCTGGAAGGAGTAGGTGGGTTGAGTTTTGGGGTGAAATATATCTGCTAAATTATTTTTGCTGCCTGAAAACTAAGATAAAATGTGCTTTGAAGACTGGGAGGTAACAAATGAAATAGTACACTTTTCAACACTTGGAAAAAAAGATTAATTACTGGATACCCTGGAGCTATGCATGAAGTTGTTGGATAAGGTTAATAATTAGAAGGTTAGTGTGGAATTCAACTCACCCAACTTCATACATTTACAGCATATGCTATAGGCTTATACGCTTAAGCAAGTCACTTGAGGCTTCTCTTTAAGGTCTTTGGGAGAAACAGAAAGTGATTCATTAGGCCTATTACAGAAAGTCAGTTTAGGAAGACAAGATTTACTCCTTGTTTCTCCCACTGACCTTGAAAAGAAGCCTTAAGTGACCAGCTTAGCTCTTCATATCTGCGTTTGGCCAGACAAATCTCACCTTTAGGCTCCCTACATAGTTAACCTTCACTAGGCAAATCAAAGAAGTCTGCTTTAGGCACTTTGAACTGCCCTTTTGCTCACTGCTGACAACAAAAGAAAACTAAAGACAATTAGATTTAGCATTTCAATTAGATATTTACAAATTACACATAGTCAATTCCTCTGCCCTCATTTTAATGTATACATTGGTGACAAGCTAAGAAGGAGGAATGTATTGCATGTTAATTAAGCTGGTTGAACATGTAGATGCTGTTTACATTACTTACAATTAGAACAGGCTGGATTCAAAAAACCTTAAAGAAACTGTATAAATTTTCAGTACGACAAGCAGTATTCAAGGAATAGGAACTCTGGATAGTTTAGAGATTAACATACCAAAATATATACTTTATTACATTTGTTAATAACTTTGAAAAGAGCAGAGCAGTGGCTTAGATATTTTTTTAGATATTCTGTTTTCTCTTTAAATAGGTAAAATTAACTCCCGTTCCAGAGGGAAGGAACTGCAGTGTGTTTCCTTTCATGTCTTTGGGTGCTCATCATGTTTTTCTTAAAAGGGAAAAAAAATACTTCAGTGATGTTACCAATAAGAAAATAAATGCAACCTTTTAGAATGTGTGCAAAAAATATTCCCCTCTTCCCCCGTGCTGAAAAGTAGTAAAGGACAGTTCTGTTAGAGAGAAAAAATAAACAGATTATATGATCATGTATAGCTTTAGAATTGTCAAAAAAGAGAGCAGAATAGGAAAAAAATGGTGCTTGATTTGATGTGGTTCATATGTGCTATAAGGTTGGATTGAATTTCAGGTAGTTAGAGATTGGCTTGAAATTAACTGATATACGCTGCTGATTAATAGGCGCTTATGGAATACAAAATGCCCAGGAAGACAATGGACAAAAATAAGAAAGAATAAAACCATGATTCTGAGCATGAAAAATAGCAACCAGGCTGAAATGCATATTTAAAACTCAGCTGTTCCAAATCCAAAGATTGCTTCACTCAGTTCTAATGCGAGTAGCTTCCAAGAGAGTCAAAACCAGAGATCAACTGATTTATTTTCCTGTGTACACTTGCTATTTCAGATGTTGATTCCTGGATGTAATACAAAGCAAGCATAGAAACCCCTGAAAAGATTCTGGAAATGGCATTTGGAAGCCATTTTGATGGCTTCCAGAGCTATTGAACATCCTCGATGAATTAGTGTAAGATGCAATGTCCTCCGTAGGCCAGCAGTGAGTGCACTGTCTTTGCTGTAAAGACGGGCCAACAAGTGTGCGATGACTTGACCAATGTACCATGTTGAAAAATAGGATGTATCTTGGCATAGAAATTTGGACCGATTCCAGTTTTCTCTCTGCTAAGTTATACTATAGTATAACCTCGGTGTGCAAAAAGGAATTTTTAGTGCTCTCTTTATAAAATTGAGTCCTAATATTCGAAATGCAACAGTGTTTGCACAAAAGCACTTATCTGGTGATTGTCAGTCAATTTAAATGAGTGTTTCATTCTGTAAAGGAAATGTTACTACAGAAAGAAGAGGAATTTTAAAAATTTTGGACTCAGCAGTTATTCTGGGAAGCTGTCCCACTGCACTACGATAGTTTAGGAAGCTGTAAAAGTATTCTGATTTTAAAAAAAGAAGATAGGATTCAGTCATTACCAGTCTTGAAAATTAGTGTATGTGTTTGCTTTTGATGGTGTATTCTGCTAGATAGCTACTAAGAGATTCTAAAGGTAAGAACACTATGTGATACCAGCAATCTCAAGTGTTTCAGAAAATTCTTTAAATTTTGTGAAGGGTTAAGGATGTAGGTATATCATTGTACAGAATATCACAAACTCCCTGTGCAGCTGGGAACATCTTATCTTTGAGGTCAGCTAAGGTTGTGCACAGCCTTTTTAGTAAGAAAAACACAGAGGTGTTTTTTGGTTTAGATGTAAGGATTTAAGTAGAAAAGTACTCATTAGAATGTGATATTGATATTTGAAGGATTGGTAGAGTTTTAGTAGAAAATGATTAAGATGAGAGAAATGGTAAATGCCCTACCTCTCTTTGAGATTCTAGATATGAAAAGGAATTTTATGAGGAGTACCATGGAAAAGTGAAATCTAAGTTTATGGTGAATACAGTAGAAAATTTCTGTAAGCTGCTCTGCTGGATACACAGAAAAAAAAATGCCCACAACAAAGACCCCCATTTCTGTGGATTTAGAGGTGCTCTGAGAAGGTCAAAGTCATCATCCTGAACTTGAACTTGTCAAAGAAGATAAAAGCTCTCAAGTCTATAATGAGATTGAAACTTTGATTGATATCCTTTGGGAATAGTTCACAGGAATTGTGATTTTATAATGCTATAGAATAATCTTTGTTGCAGTCAGTCATACAGAGGTGATGAAACCGGGGTATGCTCATATTTAGTGTATTCCCTTGATACTTTGAATTATCATCTTATTCTACTGGCTGTAGAGTCTTCTGGACCAAATGAGTTGCATAAATTAGACAGAATATAAGGAAGGACAGGGTTTTCTCCCTGCAAAAAAAAGGCTTTGAACTGAATCATGCTAAATCTAGGTCAGTGCCTGAAAAGAATCTGTTAGCTCTCCATATAGCTTCTAATAGTTATCAGCAATAAGTGTAAAAGCTTGACCTACAAATCCACAGCTCAGCTTCCAGCTGTGGCCACGATGAAAGCACTTAGAGGCTGCAGCTACTTTTTGATGGACCCATTTTGATCACACCCTCCAGATGGAGAATGTCGCATAGGTGCTGCCTTTTCCTGAATCTTGATCCAAAGGGTTTTTTAAGGAGCCTGCCAGCTCAGAGTGGGTGGCTTCTGTGACCTGCGTCATCTGAATAGTTCACCTGTCCCTCACCATTTTCCTGTGAGAAGCTAGCTTGAACTGATAACATTTGATAAATTCATTTCAAATTACTTCTGATATTCTCTACATATTTTCTAAAATAGGTGATTCAATAAGATTAACAGACACTTTCCTTTTTACCCTCTAAAGCATGTTTTTACAATTATCATTTTTATAGATTTTTAGCATATACCTATTTTACATTAATTACAATTAATTACAATTATCCAATATAATTATCCAATTCATTTTCTTTTAAGGACAAGTATAAAAAAGAAAACGAGTTTCTTTATAGTAAAAGTTGATTTTGTCTTTTTCTCATTCATAATTTTCCTATTATATGTATCAGATTTTTCTGCTATATTCATATATAAGTAATATTAATAGAATTAAAAGTCAGAGAAATATTTTAAATGTCTCTTTGACCCCTTAGATAATATAGAATTCCTGAAAGTGATTGCTACATCTAACTTTATAAGCTCCATTTGAATGCATCTTTTATAAGGACATCAATCCTAACTGCAGGTGGTGAAGAATTTGTCATGTTCCATGGTAATCACCCTCACTGTCTCACTATTAAATATGATGTAGTTTTTCCAGATTGAATTCTGCTGACTTCAGATTTCAGTTGTTGATTCAAATTATGGTTATCTGTGAAATCCCTTAATCCTCTTCTTGACCTCATGAGCTTGCCATTTTTTTTAGGTTAGGGAGCAGTTGAAGGAAACAAAAGACCATTGAAACCTAATAGTCTCAAATCACTTAATAGGTGATCTGATGAAAAATCTTCCTAACCATCCTTCTTTTGACAGTTGGTCTCAGTCCAAGATGAAGCCTCTTCCTTCCCCACTAGGAACAGCAACAAAGGTGTTTATAGCTCACTGTCTTGGCAAACCCAACTTTTTTTCCCCAGGTGTTTGTGCAGTCTTGAGGCCATGGAAAATCCTTTATCCCATTGCCATTTAATTCTTCTTCTCATGGGGATAGAAACAATATAGAGTGAAACTTATTCCATCACAAAACTATTATTTAACTGAATTAGACTAATAAAAATAGTGACAACAACTCAGTGTTCAAAATCTTATCCTAAAATACAAATTCCAAGTTACTATTATTTTTCTACAGCTAAACTTAATTTGAAAATAATAACACATATTTGACCATTTATGCTCACATAACCAATGTGTGGGACAGGAAATTTAATTTCAACATTTTAAAGTATTTGAAGCCCATCTGTTTAAATAACAAAAACTAGAAAGGTAGCAGTTGTGTTCTACTATTCAAAAAGGTGTCAGTTACACCATATGAACTTTTTATCATTTGATAAAGGCCATATGATAGTAGCAACTTTCTGTTACTGCACTAACACAGACAAAGAGCTGATAGTTTGTTGATGAGTACTTATGTAACTCCTAAATTCTTTTGGACTAAAGATGAATTTCTATAGAAAGAGTGTCTTGTGATAACATACTGTGTTCTTACAGAGAAGCTGAGGGTAGGTAACTTATCTACCCTCAATAAGACATAACTGTTCAAAGGGAAAAGTAAATGGGTCTGAATGGGGTTTGCTTCAAGAAAAAACTAAGTACAGAAAGATGTTCCACCTTCAGCAAGAGTGATTAAAAGAGGATGATGGGAAGTGAGATGTTTGTATGTCAGCATTCATATTTCAGTTCTGGCATTTTCGGACAATCAAGACAGATCCTTTCAAACTAGATGACTTGAATGGAGTGTGTCTTCTCCAGTCTCTTCATTATGTATCCCAGAAGGCCAAAATCTGTGTGTCTCTGACTCCTTGCTTTGCAGCACGCTTCAGGTTGTTACTTGTTTTACACTGGTTTTGCCTTTAAAACAAACTTCTTTAGGTAGTTACTGGCTTGATATATTAGCAGAACTATCACCTTTCAGAAGAATTTGGAAAATTTCTTTTTTTTAATGTATCTGCTCCTTTGGTGAAACTACAGTAAAGTCATTCCCAGGGGTGGGAAACAACATCCTATTTTTCATTTCAGATAGATACAGATATTTATAATAGGCATGCCTACATATAAACTACTGCAACAATGAATGTCTTTACGCAGCTGAGCACCACTTAACTGTTAGCTTCTTAGCTTAGTTCTCTTATTCTTCTGCTTGTCCTTTAACTGATGATCCAGCCTTGATGAATTCAGCTGATCTTGTTAAGTCACTGTAGGATCAAAGAAGAAACAAGAAGTTCTTTTGGCTTTACGTTACCCATATCTAGTGTACATTGGTTTGAATGTCACTTCCTAAATACCACCTTTCTATACAAATCTACATTTGTAAACCATTGCACTCACTTGATCATGAATTAGATAATCAAGGCAAGACAGATGAGGCAATAGCTGAGGCGCTAAGGAAATGTCTTACAGAAGGAGAAGTCAGAACTCACTGGAAGAGTCCTCATGGACAAGGAGTCCATGAAGGGCAAAGTAATTTCAGGGTCTCAAGGTAAGGAAACATGCTGTCTCACCTAAACTGCACTATTGCTGTATGAATAGGGCTTTTTTTTTTTTTCACCTTTCTCATTTAGAAAATCTCATATACCATTTACGTGCGCGCACACACACACACACAGATTCCTTTCAGTCTTTTTTTTTTTAACTGAAAGATAAATTCAAATACTTAATTACCAATGAAAATGGTATACCAATATGTGATTTTCAGAACTCCCAGTGTGTAACAAGAACAAGTTCATACACATGTTATCTTTCAATACATTCCTTCTGGTTTTCTCTTGATAACTGTGGTAAGAGTGAAATGCAACAGTGATGCTACCAGATGAAAATAGAGAAAGAAAAAATATTGTGGGTGGCAACCTAAGAAACAGTCTCAAGACCAGTGGGGAAATGGTCTCAGGAGATAGCGTATCAGATATTATTCTGATGCTTGTACCTGAGTATAACTAAAAAAACAGTAAGGTGATATGCATAATATTTTTTGAGCATGTCCTAGTGCAGTAATGAGAGAACCTTCATTCTCTGCTTTCTGCCCGCTAAGCCTCTGTTTTTGAAAACTCCCCTCAAATTTACCTTTGCTCCTGCACTCTCTGCAGCACTCTTTTACACTTCAGTTTTCCTTGTATGCTCTGAAAGCAATGAGAGGAAGAGAATGATGGCACTCTTTTTATTACTTGTTTTGGAAAGAGCTGCAGAAATATACTTCATGTCTTCTTTCTGGCCTTCTGGCCATGCTCTAATTTAAAACTGCAAATTGCATAGGTCACTTTCAAGGATTAAATACTACAGCTGAGGTGACTTCTCAGATTAAAATGCTTCTTCTTTCTCTGACAACTTTGGTATTTGACATAAATTGTAATATTTGGGTTTTCTCCCATCGAAAATCCATTTGTGGTGTTGTATCAGAGATTAACACATATTCTGAAGTTACTGCTAGGAAGGGACTTGCTGTGATTGTAAATGCAATGAGTGCCAATAGAAGATTATGGAGTATGTTTTTATAAGCCTCGTTTCTGCTTCTGTACAGTACTGCTGGTGGTCACCTCAGATGGTTATAAAAAGAAAATTCAGGTTGTTCTCCACATAATAGCAAGTAAAATGCATTGATAAAATCTTTCCTTTGTCAGAGAGCAGACCAGATTATGTTGACTCAGACACTTATATTAATTCTTATGTATGCTTAGAAGACACTGAGCAAACAATCAAAATCCATTACTACCTGTGGGGCATTGTTAATCATGGTAGAGAACATTTCTATATTAATCAGTTCTAGGCAAGGAAAAATATATTAAGAATACTGTGTAAGAGATTTATTTATAAAAGCAGTTTAGTACTTGCAGTTTAAATAATGGTACATATCTTTGTTGCAACCATGTCAAAGTAAACGGCATTATACTATGGATAAAACCTGACATAGTATGTTTTGACCTTTATTTCTGAGAGTAGTGTTAGTATTAACTTTAACTAGCATCAGTCTATAGGAACTCACATAAGTTGGACTGATTAATGTAAATTCTTCCAAGATATTTCTCCTAACCCTAGGATCATGGAGCAGTTCAGTGTAGCGATAGCAAAATTTTTTACATGGATTTGTGTTGTTTTACATGTTCCCTGAGAGTATTTTAAAATAATTCCTAATGGTTTCATTTATTTTTCTGGTAAGAGTGGCAATCCCAAAACCTGTATTATAAATTTTTTGTGATAAAAATTTTTTGGCTATACAAGGACGATGAACTGCCCAGGAAGCTTGCACAGCTTTTCTTGGGTGCCCAAATGCCTCTCTCAGCTATGAAGTCTGTTGGTTTTCCTGTCTTTGTTTGTTGAAATAGATTGCAGGAAGACAAAGAATAATCTTGAACTGTTTCTGCACTTATACACTGAGGGTACCTGGAGTCCAGAGTAAGCAATTAATAGACTTGAGAGTTACCAGGCTGCTTGTGTCCCTTGTGTAGAGAGAAGATGTAGAAATAATCTTGCATGAATGCAAAATCTAGCCCATTACAGAATCTTACAAACTAGCGATGTCCACAGAAACAGCAAGAAACTTCCCACTTAATCCCCAAACTCATTCCATTATATATATGCTCTGTATGGCAGTACAAGATCGATGAGGCTGCGGACATTAAAAAAACCAGCAGCTTAGATTTTTCTCTCTGAATTTTCTCCAGTATGACTTAAGTGTGATAAAGAATTCATATCCACCGTGGAGTTTGGAAAGATTACTAGGTTACTAAAAAGAGGCGAAGTAGTAGTCAAACCTGTGTCAAGAAAACGGGAGCATCTCCCTCAATGCATTGTCAGCAGCAATATTTTATTTGCTATGTCTATTCAACTCTTCTGGGTTTACATGAGATGAAAATTAAGATATGAATGTTTTTTTACTCCAGATATTACTAATATTTGTCTACTTTGTATGACAAAGCACATATACAATGCCTTTGGGTCATCGAAGTGGTTCTTTTTGACTGATTGTTATAATCACAACTGACACTTTAGTCGTGAGTCCTAAAAATTGTAGTGGAGATAAATTCAAGGACAAGAACATTGGTATTCATTAATTTATCTCATTTAAATACAGGCCTGAGGTGCTGAGAGCGAGCCTTTCCTCCTAATCAAAGTGATGGCTAAGACATTCAATGTTGTGGCCACTACTTATTACTAAGAAGAAAACCCAGCAGTATCAGATAATAATTATATGCTGTACCTTCCCTGGATAAAGCACTTTTAAAACTGTATTTCATGCTATTTCTCAAACATAGGTGCCAGTCTGTTGCTGATGCTTTTGTATTCTACAGCTTGCATGCTTTTTCTTGCCAAAAGGCACAATTTTTCTGTTTGAAGTGGCCTGTGCCTTCCATCATGTTGTCTGTTTTGCAGCCAGCGACTCAAAAAGTTGGACACCAGAACTGCACTTAACTAAGAATGCCTTTTAGGGTATTCTTGAAGTACTGTCTCATAAAACTGCAGTTCTTACTGCCTCATTTCTAGCATGTGGTAATGCCCTAAGGCTTGACTTGTGATGATAACACTATAAGGCTTTGGAAAAATGAAAGTAACATTGCAATATATACTGAGATATTTTATAAACAAGGATGAGCCTCAGAACAAGCACTGCTGTAGTTGACCACAGAGGACAGAAGCAGTGAGGAAACAAGCATGTTGCCTTGATTCTCTCCGGTTTTGTTTGTTTGTTTTCCATTCATTTGTAATGCTCCAGAAAAAAACAGCAATATCAGAAAAAAATCAAAGCCCTGCAATTTGTATTCCGTTGTAAATGAATCTGCTTTCCTTTAACAAAAATGTATAAACATCTGTGTACATAATGACCAGAATGTCAGAGAGAAAAAGTTTCTCACTGACAGAAAACTCTACCTCACTGTCGTTGGTTTCATTTTCAGAAAACCCATTCCAGCATTATTTGAAACATGCTCTTTTCTCTTTGTCAAGAGAAACAAGGGATTAATTTTACTGTGAAAGATGGGCTTATGTGCTGATTATGTCTAGGTCTGATTAGATATCAGGCAAATGACTTTAAGAAACAAGGCTATCATTAAATGCATGTTTGAATAGCTCAGTGCAGAATTTTTGCGTAACATCCATCCAAGAAAAAATGTGCCATAGCTTTGGAGTTCCCTTTTTTTCTGTGAATCCAAGAATGAACTTCAGTGCTAGTGGCATTTCTGAGTGCCATGGAAACCCCAAAAAAGTAAGACTGAGGATCTGCTCTTTGAAGCATCTGTAGTGGTTGGTTTTGAACTTGTTACGTAGCTGCTGTGTTCTCAGGTATGCAAAGGTCTGTGGTAAACCAGGATAAGCATCACCAGTCAGGGAGAAGTTAAGGAAAATACGAAAGAATTATCCATGACCTTTCTAATGTAGGTATTTGCTGTGCTTGAGTCAGCATTTCTACTGACTAGGAGAAACCAGCCTGCTTTTTGAGTGTGTTTTATAAAAGTCATTAATGAGAAAGGAGAAATTATTTAGCATTTAGCTCCTGAGGTACATAGAAAATGCTCTGTAAATGTACTTAATTTCTAATATACAATAATTTATAAGGTAGCAGCTCACTAAACTGGAGCTAGCTTTAATAACATGTACAGACAATTATATCACATCATAAGAATTGCAGCTTCTTCCCATTTTCTTTTGTTAATTCCTCATAAGCCTCACAAGTCAGCAATGCAATCAAGTTTATAACAAATTGGTGGTAAAGTGCAAGCCAGTAAATAAATTCTTGAAGAACCTCAATACTTTCAGCATCCTAAATTAAGTAATATATCACTTCAGTGAATATTTTCCTACCATCTTTTTTCATCTGGCGGCAGAAATGCATAAAAACCTATTGAGACGTAGTATACTATGCATAAAAGAAATATCAATGATACATTCATTGGCATTTTAATTCAACCATGTTTATGAGGCTAGTATTACTGAATGATTAAATTGAATATAGCTTAGTAATATTGTTTTAACTAGTTGGAGTGGATATTAAGCTTTACCCAGTCCCATATAGAACAGGAAAAAAAGAGTTACCTTTGCAAATTACTTTTCCATAATCATATCAGTTGTGGGGTTTTTTTTTGACTGGGGAACTAAATCTGTTGCCTGTGCAATAGTAGGTACAGATACAATATGCATGCTGTGGTAGTGATGGAGGGGAACATAAGGGACTGCATAAACCTTTCAGTGCCATTTGAACAGAAACATATGTATTATATGGGAAAATGATAATATGGAGGCTATGGACATGTCAGCAATCCCTGCTTCCATCACTTATTCAGCAGATCTTCTGTAAGTGTGAGAAATGTTTCATTTTTTATGGATTTAGAAATACCACTGTGAGTTAGAGTTATAATTTGTCCATCATAAGAGGTGATGGAGCAATTGCGGTTTTCATGGTTCTCTCAAAAGCACTATTCTTTCTCTATGGCCAGAAATGTCCTCACTTCCTCAAGTGTTAAATCAACTATGGTGGATGGAAAATGGCAGGACGAAAAGAGAGGGGAGAGGGAATTTTGTATGTTCCCTGTTGATTAATCTTGGGGGAGGCAATTTTTTTTTTATTAAATCATGATGCTGCCCAGAAGTTCAAAGAAAATATAGGCATATTCTTTCATAAAATTAAGAGATGGGATTAGCAGAATGCAGAATAGTTTGTAAAATGTTCATGTTAAAGTAGCTTCAGTTTAAATAATGAATATCTCTGTCAATTTTTTATTGCTTATGTTACTTTCTGATGATATGAAAAGTATTTGACATTGAAAAATCACATCTTTGAAGACTTTGAGGACAATACAGAAAAGCAGTAAGTGCCTGTTTGTACTGATCTCCATAAAAATAGAACTGTGCTCCATTCTGTACAGGAGGTCTTCCTCTTGTGAACTGGGAGAGAATACTGCTAATCAAATATGAAAAAAAAATCTGAAGTTTGATGCAGCATAAGATTGCATCGTTTTCTCCTGGTTTTTTCCACCCAGCATAATTTATAGTCATGTGCAATCTCAGGGAAAGACAGTTAAGAAAATTTCGGGTTAAACTCTCAACTGGTCTGGGTTGCTGTTATTGAAAATGTAATTTTAATTTATATATGAGGAACCAGGAACAGACAAAAGAGACTTTTCACACAGAAAAAGAGATTGCTTAGAATTTGGTCATTCCGACTAATGTATAATTGTGTGTTTGTACTATAAAACTATATAGACATTTCTTGACCTACAGTGTAGTGTGATTATTAGTCATTGATCACCAATACTAGCTAACAGGCCACCTATTTAAATGTCATTTTTCTGGAATTTATTAAGCATGGAAAGAATAACATTTCTAACACAGAGAAAGTCAGTGAGGAAAATGGCAAAGAAACATCTGCACCTTTTTTTATTTCATTATAATTGTGAATTACATTTTAATTGCTTGAATAGGAATTTCATTTATTTTAGTCCAGAAACGATCACTTACTTCATTAGAAGTTCTGACTATTTAGGAAGTGGACAGAAGCTCAACTTCTGCAGAAAAATCTTTCCCCTTTCTGACTGTAAATTGAATGAAGAATGAAGAGAGGAAGAGGAAAGTATTGCCTTGCTTTGCAAGATTGTCAGCAATCTATAATTTCTGCAGAAAATTCTCACTTACTTTGAGCTTTTACCCTCTTTTGTCCTATGAAGCTCTGTCCTACTTCCTCTTATGAGTCTTCAGGGCACCAAAAGACACGACAAATGAGACGGGAGCTTGGATGTACATGGCAAGACCAGTGTGTTAAAATTAATGGGATCCACAGAGAGGAAAGTGCCACAGGCAGCAATGGGAATAAAAGGCCATTTGCTTTCCTTTTGCAGAAAGAAAAGCACAGCAGCATAAAAAATGTGCTGCTTTTCTTTATATCCTTCTTTCTTTTTTCTTTCTTGGTCCCTCTCTTGTGTGGGATGCCCAATGGACAACAGGCAGAATGTTGTTCCCAACTACAGAAGACACACCAGGAGTTCAAGGAGAATGCTTACTCCACGCATATTTGTGAACCCATCTATATTACTATAAGGAGTTGTTGCAGATGGTTTTATATATTTTTTTTAATTGCTGCAGAAAAGTCTGTCTCTCCATTGAGTCCTACAAAAATGCCTTCTTTAACTATGCCACATTTGTTTACTATAGTCAGGTAAAAAGAAAAAAAACAACAACCAACATCAACATCAAAACATAGCTTCACTCTTAGTAAGCAGCAGGGTATATGATAGTGTATGACTTGTCTTCTGTGAAAACAAAGAAACTAAAACCCTGAGGAAACCGCCTCAGAATTGCTGAACACCACACAGCTGTAGTTATCTGGGGAAATTTCTAGCATAGTACTGACTGAAAATCCTCTTGCAATTTAACAGAAACCCATGCACACACAATTATTTCACATGATCCATGTGCATCTAATGATTTACCAGCGCCACTGAGGTTCTCGTGTACAATTTAATACTGCATGTTCCTGCCCTTCAGCTAAACTATTTGTGAAAGTCAAACATGCTCTCACAGCCTTTCCCCTTCAATACCACATAAATAAATCACTTAAGCTCCTTTCATACGCTCCTTTGTTCCCACGTTTTTGTCAGCTTTCTCATTGGGAATATAGAAGGTAGACAGGACTCGAATATATAGTTCCATTTCTCTATATATAGGAGAGGCAAGCATACAATGCGGTTAGTGCTCCTATCCTCTGGGCTATTAATGAATCCTCTCTGCTCCTCGTACTTGTCTAGAAACACAGAAGAATCCAAGAAATCCATGGTTTTTGCTTCCTCTTTCTCTCCCTTCCCTTCCCTTCCCTTCCCTTCCCTTCCCTTCCCTTCCCTTCCCTTCCCTTCCCTTCCCTTCCCTTCCCTTCCCTTCCCTTCCCTTCCCTTCCCTTCCCTTCCCTTCCCTTCCCTTCCCTTCCCTTCCCTTCCCTTCCCTTCCTTTCCTCTCCGTAGTGTACAGAATAAATTGTACAATATAGAAGCATGTGAGATATACTTAATAAAGTTATTGCTGTCTCAGACAGCAGTTTGCTATCAATATCTTTATTTCCAAGCTTTCTTGCCTAGTTTCTTCTCTATTTTCAGGCTCTTTCTGTTTGGTTTTCAGTGTGTTGTTTTTCCTCTCTGATACCAAATGTCCAATTAGTGCCAAGCAGAAGATTAGCAAATATTTGAGCTTTTAAGGCTGGCTCTGTAACAAGCTATATATGTTTTTGTCTGACTGTACAAAAGTTCAGAAACTATAGTTATGTACTGCAACAACAAATATTGCAGCTGATTTCCAACCCCTAATGTCAAGCCATTCCATGAACTGCAAAAGTAAGAGTATTCCTTCTCGCTTCTAAAACAGGCAGGCTGGGAAACGACAAATCACTTGTAGAACTGCTGTCAATAGCCTAATTAGTAAGACAAAAGCAAGCGGCTTAAGAAGTCTGTATGCTATCCAGAAAAAAAAAAAAAGTCTTGTGTAATATTACTAACAATTACAACAATTTAAAGAGGATGTATCATGATATAGTCCCAAATGCCAAAATTCTCAATAAAATTGACCTTTTATATCTTCTTTCTGTTTTTCTAAAACTGTGAGGTGCAACTGGGTCATATCTTCAGGGTTTCTTCTACAAACCTAGAAGGTTACTCCCCTCCTTCTCCTAAATATGCAGCATAGAAAATTTTCACTTGTTTGCAGAAGCTATTTTGGGTTGCATTATTTGCTTGGTTGTTCTTTTTTAGTGAATATTTTGAATGCCATTAGAAGGTCTTCCAAACCGTCATGGTTTCAACCAGCTACTCAAGGGCCAGCCTCCGTAGGATGGGTAATAAAGACATGGCAGAACATGGCAATGGGATATGCTTATATGAGATACAGTGTCCCCCGTAGTATATGCCCTAGAGATTAAGGACAAGCCATTCCAGTTGAGGGGTTTTTAATTAATTTTTAAGTTCTTATATTTGATTTTCTAAACTACACAATGAGGGATGGTTCTAAATAAGAGAGCTGGGTAGAGCAGCTGTCCTCACAAGGTAAGGACACAATCTGGCGTCCTGCAGCTCAGATCCAGTAGTTATGCATTAGTTCTTGAGATTTCTGTATAACTTGGCCTGAAAGTAATGGAAAACGCTCCAGATCTTCCTCACTTTTCTCATATGAGGAGTTAGTGAATGAGTAAAGCAAGCAACATCCTGATATTAATCAATTAGAAATGGATGTCCTTGTATGCAGCATATCAAGTCTCTTTAGGATCCATTTTCTCAATTCTCCTCTTTCAGAAAGACAAACAAATGCATCTTTATTTCTTCAGGGTTTTCTCTGTTTATGATCTACAGAACTTGTTAGCACCTGTCACTCAAGGGCACTTTAGACATTTTAATGTGCACCCATTTTGCCAGAAGCCTGTGGCAGAATACCTGAGTTTGGTTTCTGGGGTTGTGAAATAAAGGACTTCAACATAATTATTAATTGCTATTTTAACAATCTTTTTTTGGTTTGGGGTTTTTTTTTTGTTTGTTTTGGGGGTCTTTTCGTTTGTTTTGTTTTTCTAATAAAGCAAGCCTAGAAATTTGTTTGGATGTAGTGATCAGTCTTACATAGTCATGATTCCAAAACTTATTTCCTCCAAGGATCCCTTTGACATACAAGGAAATGTTCTACATTAATTGTATTTTCCACGTGGTTTTAGATACCTCCTCCCTCAACTCTGGACCTCTTCCTCCATTTTGCATTCCCCAGGATACCATTTCTCCCACATGCTTTTGTACATTGCCTGAGCTAGCTGTTTCTCTGTATTCAACTCTATTTCCTCTTCCCCCAAACATCTCAACATTTTTTTTCCTCAGGGAGTGGCTAAGGAAGATAACATGGAGAATTCATGGTCCTACCAGAGTCCCAGCCCTCCTTACCACATTCTCTTTCTCACCAAAATTATCTTGCAGTGTAAAAGGCATATTAGAGAAAAGACAGTACTCTACTATACCCATGCGTCACCTGTTATTTGAGCTGTTGTCAATACTCTCACTTTAACAGTCAGCTCCTCTGAAAAGTTTGTATCATAAGAATTGCTACCATAGTATCTCAGGTTCTGAAGCTTCAAGAAACAGGAGACTGCTGTCTACAATACTTTCCTTCAAGGAATGAAACTGATAGGGAATGCGATCCTGAGACAATATCAAGAACTTCATTATTTTTGTGTGTGCTTTTAGCACAAGCCTATCATTTTAGTTACCTGTCCCCAAATCATTTTAATGGGTGCACTCCCCATGAGTCTTTTACAACTAAAATTTAGGAAAAAAACCCAACCTATTCTTTCTTTGCATTGGTTTTTTCATTGTTTTTGGCAAATTCTTTGTTACTGCATTATTCATTTTATCAAAATAATATTTTAATTTATACTGTCCAGAACAAGAGAAAATGCAAGCTACACTAAAAAAACAGTTCTATATTATAAGGCTAATCTTGATTTTCCAATCTGTTCAGGCAACTGGTACCCAGATTAGTTTATCCTGAATGTGAGCTTCCTCTCTGCAAAGTCCTACCCATATCAATGTTTCTCTTTTTGCTTGTGAAAATACCTGGAGGCACATCCCACTGCTTTTCAGATGAGGTGCATTAGATGTCAGTTATTTCAGTTCTAAGAAAGGCATGGTTGGGAAGAACACTGGAATATCATCTCTCAGTGTCCTTACCTCCTTGCTCATGAGCAGCATTAAGAGTTTAGGGTTCACCCACCCTATCAGTTAAATAAACAAGCAAGTCTTGGCTAAAAAAGTGCCTCTACATCTAAGTCATAGTTCCTCTGTGTGGAGAAGTGACTCCACACAGAAGGTGAAGAAAAGCGACTCATTACACCTAAAATATGAACCATGCTGGAAAGACATAGTGAACTGAAAAGACATTTCACCCTGCTAGAATGGTCTTGTACATATCTATGAGTGAGGGAGAAGACAGGGAGAACATCAGAAAAATGTCCAGGTAAAGGTGATAAGATGAAGGAATAACAGATTAACAAGGACAAGTATTTTAAACAATTGTGTCAATTTTGGAAAATGTGCTGAGTTGCCTACCCAAAATATAATAACAGATTAATATAAAAATACTATGATTAAATGCTAGAATTAAAGTAACTGTAATATGACCATAATTTTTAACTGTTTAGCGTACTTTTCTCATCTCCATTTTGAGCTGCTTTACAGCTTGTGTTATAAAACAAAATTATATAGGTTAACTGCTTTACTAGAATTGCAAGACATATTCATTATTAATAATCTAGTCT
The DNA here is from genome assembly GCF_963924245.1 of Chroicocephalus ridibundus. Taxonomy (NCBI): domain Eukaryota; kingdom Metazoa; phylum Chordata; class Aves; order Charadriiformes; family Laridae; genus Chroicocephalus; species Chroicocephalus ridibundus. Next base: position 43,560,984 of record NC_086286.1, read on the forward strand.
TTGAAAAGACTAGATTCAAAATGGATTCCCTTAACATATTCATAAATATTAAAGTTGGTTTCACTACATTACTGGTACAGAAAACTAAATATAAACTTCTTACAGAATGTTTTCTCTTTTCTTTTTAGATGATAACATTAAAGTATATTAAAACAGTGTTGAAGGATGCATCTCTACTCTAAAATCAAATGTAAGTAATGAAATTCTCATCTTGAATTGTGGATCCCTCACAGCAGACTGAAAAAGATTAATTATAGTTTGAATAGAGGAACTCCACTTAGGAAGATCTTTACACAGCAGGCACAAATCTAAATGCTACATTATTCTCCCCAGCCTTGCTGTTCACTCTAAGTCCCTTTTGACCTGAATCCAATTATCAGGTTCCATAATGTTGCTCAATCTTCATCAAGCTAGTCCACCCTCTTTGTTTGCCATTCTTAGACTGTGGTCACGCAGTCATTAATATCATATGTCTTGATAAAGACACCATGCTCACTTTAGATAAGACATATCCTCAAGGGGGGTAGCAGCGGGGGAGGTGTTGATCTCTCTCTGGTGACCAGTGATAGGACACGGGGAGATGGAATGAAGCTGCATCAGGGGAAGTTCAGATTGGACATTAGGAAAAGGTTCTTCACTGAGAGGGTGGTTGTTCTGGAACAAGGTCCCCAGGGACCCCAAGGCACCCAGGGAAGTGGTCACGGCACCAGGCCTTTCAGAGTTTGACGAGTGTCTGGATGACGCTTTTAGTCATATGGTTTAGTTTTAGGTAGTCCTGCAAGGAGCAGGAGGTTGGACATGATGATCCTTATGGGTCCCTTCCAACTCAAGATACTCTATGATTCTATGGTTCTATATAATACTGAGATTGGTTTATTGGTTTTATGATGGTGCTAGCCAGGCAGTACCACATTTGCCTAAAGTTAGAGTTATGGGGAAAGCTCTGTAAGTGGTAACAGGTTATGCTATCATCCTGCAGAGAATCACAGGCAGTTTATAAGAAACCAAGACTGAAATATAACCCAACAAAGTGATTCTGACGCAAGCAAGATGAACCTCAGTGTTGGTTATAGAAAAAGAAGCACTGTATACAAGTAATAAGAGAAAAAAAATCTGTTGTAATTGGCGTCTGCAAGGTCTCAGCTGGAGCATTACATCAGCTCTTTAGCACGATATATTAGGGAAGAAATAGACAAACTGAAGTGACTAAAAAAGAAAGCAATAAGAATATAAGGTTTAGAAGACATCTACCTTGAGAAAAAAAATGAAAATTTGTTTTGTTTAAAGGAGAGAACTGAAGGCGGTGGTAAGGGGACATGCAGCCAAACTTCCAACATGGAAAGAATGTTAGAAAAAGGACAATTACCAGTTATTCACTGTTATGCACTTGCTGATGAAAGAGAATTCATAGCAATGCAGATTCTGATATGTAACTGCTTCAGGTTTTTCAGCTTCTAATTTTAAATATGCTGAACATACCTATAATAGCACATTTTCATTACATGAGGATAATTGAATACTTTATGGAAGGGAAGTGGAATGCTGCAAATTCACTGGAAAACAAACAAAACTAACCCAGTATACTTACTAAATGCTAAAATTTCTTTTACTGCTTCAATCTTGCCTACCTTTTCCTCAGGACTATCATAATTGCAAATGTTTTCTGCTTAAAAAAATATTACTGACAGAAGAAAGCAAAATATGTAGATAAGATGTGTATCTCATATATGCTCATCTTTAAAACAAGGCAATGCAAGAGTAAACTACTTGCTGCGCATCTCAGGGATTAATCTAATCCTTGTACAGTATAAAAAGTGATCATATGCACCACAACCAATTTTCAGGAAAGGGTAGTGCAGTATACCTTGAACATTCATAGCAATTTCTAGGCCTTGCAGATGATCAGTGTTTTACTTTGAAAATATTTTAATTTTTTTTTTATTTTTCAGTCCCCCAAAGAAAGTTGGAATTTTTCCTTTCTAGAGTAGAGTATGCAAAGTGTGTGATGACTGCAGTTCCTCCCTCGCCTGTTCTGGTGATTTAATTTAAGAAACGAAGTTTCTCAGTTTCACAGGAGTTTTAATTTTTAATTTCAAGAAGAATTGGTTTAAGCCATTGAGAGTGTTCATAAGGAAAAATAACTCTTCCCTTAGAACGCATGTTGTGTGGATTTTGTTAGAATGAAATACACTTTATACAAGAAGTCAGCAAAGTTCAACAGAAGTGTGTCTCAGGCGTGGCTGTGACAGGGTGGACCTACGGCAATGCTGCATACAAGGGCCTAACCATATGATACAATGGAAGGAGTACAGCGTGCAGGGGTATATATCCATGCTCCCTCATGTAGCTTTTGTCTACCACTATATCCTCCAAGTGAGGATACAGCTAAGTAAGGATGAACTAAGACTGCTTCATTAAAGCTGTGGCTCTAAAGGCAAAATGTATTGTGTTTAATTATGTTAATTTCATCCCAGAAGTTCATAAAAAGTAAGACCATCCTATGTCCCGAAGAGCTCACAGACAGATCCAGTCCTTCAGAGTGACAGCTGTCACTGATTCGGCAAAGTGTTGGTTACATAACTTTAACACAACTCCACATCAGTAAGCACATGCGAGTGCATAAAATTAAGTATGAACCGACTGCTTTTCTGGCCAGCTCCAGCACGGCCCCTTTAGAATATGTTAAATGTAACAGAAATATATGTATTGAGAAAAAAATATTTCCTTTTAGAACATGGAAAAAGACTAAATCATTCATTCTTCCCCATTTTTCTGAAATGTGAAACACTATACACATATATGTTTTAATCTTCAAAGCAACTACTGCTGCTCTGGGTGGAAAACAGAATTTTGGCAGCTTTGACTCTTGGCCCCTAATACAGCAAGCAACACAGTTGACCAGCTGAGGTAATTTACACCAATAAAAAACCTAACACTGAGTTTTGATATTTGCAATTTTCCCTTCTTTGAACTAGTATATCTTGGTAGAAAACTACCCTATCCCTCTAACAGTAAATGTTTTGTGCTAGGAATGTGCTTCAGTTTTGTTTTTTCATATTGTTGTCAAGGTAGATGCGCCTTCCTGGTATCTGAACATCATTTTTATTTTTGCCTTGTATTGTTACAGATCACAAACTGGTCCATACTGCCTGCTTTTTATCACCATCTTATTATAAGGTGTTTTTTCCTTTTAGCATTTGGCACTGATAGTTATGCCTTCCCACCTCTTCCCCTTCTTACAAATAACACTTGACACATTTTGGATTCTTGTTTTTCTGTACCTCATTGCTCCTTCAGTCTGTTTTACTTTGTTTTCAGACTTCTTTGTGAAATAGCATCGAGGCTGTAAAGTAATCAAGAGTCTGAGGAAGTCTGTAATTCAACTGTCAAAATCGTGTAATGAACATCGTTAAGTCCAGTTGAGGACATACTCGTTCAACAGCATGTCTGTAGTATTTTCAGCACCCTCACTGGTCTGTTAGTAAAGGCCTAGTAGAGAAACACAGTGAAATCCTTTACTACACAACTAGTGGGTTGAAATTTCGCCTGTAGTGTTTAATGATTAACAGAAAAGCATGGTGCATCTTCTGGCTAAATAGTGGAATGAATTCCAGGAGATCTTATCTCAATCTTTAGGTCTGTTATAGGCTACTTAATAATTTTTGGCATGTCACTTACATTCTTTGTACCTCAAATTATATCAGCTAAATTGGAATAACATTGCTTCCTTTCTTTTTCTGATCTCTGTCTTGTTTATTTAGATAGAGAACTCAAGAGGCAGAGAGCACCACTTAGAATACATCTGTGCAAAACTTTACGCAAGGAGTCCCAAAATCTCTGTCACAGCAAAACTGAATGTGACAGTGTCTGTAATTTATTTATATTGTACCTGTCCTATAATGTGTGCTACTCACTGATGAATGCTAACCTTCAGAAAGCTTATCCTGAAATGTTAATCATATATGTAGTCCTTATAGGTCAGTCAAGCTTTACATAAGGTACACATATTTGTAAGGACATGGTTCTATGTAAGTCAAACCACTCTAAATCCAGGCTGCTGCAGCCCGTCCTTCTCGGGCACCACGTGTGAACATTGTCCTCCTATTCTGCTCTTCTGTGCAAAGCCAATCTGATTGAAAGACAATTACCCTAAATGCTGTTAGATCAGTTGGATCAAAGATAAGCATGAAGTTAAAGAACTCATGTTATATTGTCTCATGGGCCTTATTTAATCTTCTTTTAGGTGCTGTCACATCAGTAAACATATTTCTGGTCATACAAGTAAGTCTGATGTCTGATGTAACATGACATATCTCTTTTGGGAGAAAAAAGTTATGGCTTTTTTGACATAACTTTCTGCTTGCTCTCAGTGGGAAATATTTCAGCAAATAATGACCCTTTCACCTGTATTTCACTGGAAGCCAGCATGCTTATAAACATGTCAGTGCAAAATGTTTTAAATCATTTGTATCTGTAGTACACGGGATGGCACAAATACAGATTAATCACTTTTACTTGTAAGTTTTATTGCAATTAGAAAACAATTTGTGTTAAAGCTTCTGATACTGTAGCTTGCAGCTTGACATTATTGAGCCAAGAAGTTTTGAGCTAATTTCCAAAGGGCAGTTATAATTTAGGGCATTTTTCTTTGGTTCAGAGAAATAGCTTCAAAAAAATTCTGTTCTATGAAATTAGGTAGATATATTGAAGGATAATTTGGAGTCACAAAAATTTCTGTGTTAAAAGATTTTGGATTATTTTAAAGTATAGTCTTTCGTATGGTAGAAACAAGATTTTATGGGGAAAAATATGTCTTACATGTAAGACAGCTCTTTGGACACCTCCTGATCTTTCTTTCTTTGTCCTATATTATGCAATGTGAGAATATACTTGTGGGAAGTTTCAGAGTGCTAATCTTAGAGTCTGTTCTTTCCCTATATGGCCCTACCAATCTAGCCACAAAAAAGCATTCACAAATGTTTTCTTCTCTTTGTTTTACTTTCCCCACCCTCTAAATGGATTTTCTTTTCTTTATAGTCTTTGTTATTTATGTAGTAACTTTAATGAAAAGTTGTTCAATTTTTCTCTCTCCTCCCTCCCTCCACTTCATATTGTGCAGATGTAGAGAATATATCCCTTGTTATCAACCATAATTTATGTATGTGTTGAAAATAAAAGTGAAAAAGCATTCCTCTATCCCTGGAGATCCCTCCTTCTGCTGCTACAGATCCCTCACCTGCTGTGCTTTCAGTTCCAGTTCGTTGGAAAAAATGTTGTCCCTTACAGTATTTTCCCTCTGCTGACTACAACTCCTCTGGAGCAATTTTAACTACTCACTTCAGAGCAAGAGTTCTCGAGAGCTTAGGTCTTGTCAGCAGTTTGCCTATTGCACTTAGCTGCACCAGCCAGATAAATTCAGCATGAAGAACTCAAGCTGAGATAGATGTGAACCTACCCAGTAAACAAAAAAACCCAAGTGCCCTTCACACAAATGTAAAGAGTCTAATTCTCAGGGGAGGCGGAGAGGCATTACTTGCTGCAGATTTATTTTAAAGAAATGTAGGCCAAATTTTGCCCCCTGGTTACACCTTCATTATACAATTATTTTTGTCTTGTGACTCCAGTGGGGACACAGAGGTGTAATGGAGGACAGAATTTGGCCCCATTAGTATGTGCCACTAACGAATGTTATTTTAAGGTGCAGGATGAAATCTTGTCTGGACAAGATTATTGAGGCCCAGAAGTGAAAAATGTTCTTTGGCAATGTGTGGAAGGGTGTGGAGGGAGGGATGAAAGAGAGGAGAAAGAGAGAATGAAGAGTTAGATTTGAGATGAAAGATATCATATATTCTGTCACAACCCTTTGTGAAAGTGAGAGCATCCCAGTCCACACTGGTATGCATTCAGCATATGATGGACCCAAGGGGCCAGTTTAGCACCCTCTTCGATTATACGGAGGGGGAAAGGGAGTCATAGGAGAAAAATTCTAGCCCTGGAGTTCTAGATTAATTGGGAATCGTGATATTTACAGGAAAATCTTTTATTTCAAATGGGAGATGGACTAATTGATGCCTTGGATATTTTTATTTGGTTTCTCAAGGAAACAAAGCTTATATAACTATACTATTTGTCTGTCAGTTCCAGACTGGTATGTTCTGAAACACATGGCTGATTTCAACCAAATCTGACAGAGGAGAGATGTCTGAAGAGTAATGATGTTTCTAACAGATGATTTATGCATGTTTTTTTTGGTTTTTGTTTTTAAATCAGCCATTATGCAAAGAAGAAAGAGTTTGGGGTTAAAATTTGAGGCAAGAGACAGAAGAGTTTGGTTAACAGAGGAATACAGAAAGACATGGGGAGGCTAAAGCTGGGAACGTTATAAGTATTAGACAATGTTTCTACGTTACTGCTGAAGTAGGTGTCTGATATGTTCATAACCTGAAATCTGAAGCACCTCCAACTCCAAGCCTTCACTGTAACCTTAGCTTTGACCTTACCATTACATACTTATGACCTCAATTCCTGTCCATAAATTGAAGATACAGTTATTCTATACAAATGTTGAGTATTATGCTGCATAGGATTTGGGAAAGCAACAATACAGAAATTATTTACAACTCTCCGTGTAGCACTCTACCTTTTTTATTAGTGTTTTCCTACTTTGCATCTAGTGAGTTTTACTATTCTGACCCTGTGCGTGGTCCCATAGGAGATGACACTATAGGGAAAAAACCCTTTTCTTCCCCCCTCCCCTCTGGTCCTTCCCTATGGCAAGGACCCTAAGCCTCTAAGTCACTGGCAGCTGCCTTCAGAAGGCAGGAGCAGATAGACTGGGAGAGATGCATGGCAAGCCTGTCAGTGTAGAGAAAACAGACCATGGCAATGGGATTTTTTCTTTGTAGGCTGCTAGAATTTGGATGGCTAGGCAGGAGCTAGCATTTGATAATTCTAGAATTGTTTGAAAAACTAGTCATTTTATCTGAGACATGCCAATGTTATTGGGAGGTTGGAAAGATCTCCCCAGCTGAGTCTTGTTGCCAATTGCTAGATGAGAAAGCAAGTTCAGCTGAGCTGGGTAAGAAGGTGGCAGTTACCTTCCTGCCAGGTGCAGTACTGCTATTGAAGCTGGTGTCAGTCACAGTCCTCTGACTGGACACCAGCTGAAGCCTCCAGGCAATAGCTGCCTGCTGTTTTGGTCAGGTGGAGTAAATTCTAAAAAGTGGGCCACGGTTTGTGTGCAGTCTTGCTCTGCAGCATAAATTAGTACTTTGTAAGGAGGCCTTGAAACTATTACAGGTGCATGCATGCATATTGGCTATCCAGCCATAATAAAGTTTTGCTAGAGGAGTTTTTCTATTTATAGGTATATGCCCTTTGTTGATAAAAGGTCTAATGCTCTTGTATATGTGCTGTATTGCTAGAAACCTGTAATAAAAAAGCGTTTAGAAAGCTGAAGCACAGGGAGCAGCTCCTTTATAACTTGCCTGGATGAGCTTTTTGGAAGAAAAATAAGATGTCTTTTTAAAAAAATAAATATCTTGTAGCCCTACCTATGTGTTTCCACTTATATCCCAATTATATTCTTTGCATTGGCCTGAGTTAACTCTGCCCCCTACAGCATTCATCCTGTTGGTATAGAAAATGTAAAGTTCTGTAGATTGCCTAGATTGAGTTTCTCTGAGTCTTGATGTTAAAATGGCTGGTGAATTGGAGAAAACTGTAGCGTGAACGACGGTAAAGTAAAATCATGTTACGATATGCATGACTTGCATCTATTGCTAATGATGCAAGTGTGATGTTTGTAATTTCAGTCATCCTTGCTGCTGTAGTCATCTGGCTGTGGAAGCAAAGGGCCTTGACAGGAGCAGGTGTTTGGGTAATTCTGAAAATTGCATGAAAGAGAAAGACAGCAGTTCAATCCAGCTCATACAGCCAATTGGAATTGCTGACCTACTACAGAACTGATTGAATTTTAATGGGTTGAATTATCCCTGCATTATGCTAGTTGATATGCTTGTGGTTTAAACAAACTTGCTCTTTTGCATAGGTCCAAACTGGAAATAAAATGGAAGAGAAGATCTGGGAAACAGCTCTTAACTCTTTTCAGATTAGATTAGTGGCCATATATTCCCATACTAGGAACTGGATTGTATTCTTGCTACTTTGCCTGAGTAAAATTTTTATGAAGACACAAAAATTTATACCCACTAGACTACATTTTCCCACTCAAAATATTCTTTCCTGCTTGGAGTTAGGAAGCAACAAAGATTTTGTAAGCATAGTTTGCTCATATGATTTTAATAGTCTAGTTCCGGGCTACTTTTTTTCCTTTTCTCTCTCGTTTCTAATGAGAATGGAATGGGGGTAATACTAAAGATAGTAGAAAGGCATATGTAGCACACCTAGGTGCCAAACAAGAAAGTGTTTGGAAAGATGAGCAAACCCACTTTATAGCCTAGAGGTCAAAAGCAACTTCAGCACTCCATTTTGTGACTGTTCTGAATAGGCAGAAAGAAGTTCATCTGGCAGTTGGGAAGGCTGCTGGCAGTGTAGCTAGGAAGGTAAAACTAACCCTACAAAAAAACCTAAGTCTACATTTTAAAAAAATCCAAACACAACATATATGGAGGAATGGGACAACATATTGTACTGAACCACAGCGGCATATTGATTCTGGTCTGTCATAGTATTAAGGGATGGGGAGGAAAGCAGGTGGCAACTGCAGAGTGCTACTAAAAACTTTTTTTTAAATATTTGCAAGCAGCATAAACAAGAAAAAGGAATAAGGAAAAGACTGAAGTGCTTTTTAAATTGATAAAGAACAATGTGAAACTCCTTATACAAAACCAGCATAAAGCAGGCTGTCCTTAGCTACAGCCCATGCAAACTTTTTCTAAGAACATCAGCCTGATGGTATATTTGAAGAAACTCAGAGGCTCGCTTTTTTCTGACTGAATAGATTTCAGTCCTTTGGTAGTAGGTGTAGCTATGAGAATATACAACTCCTAAATGAGCATCTGCAGATAAAGTTCAGTTCAGCATGCTTTTAGTCAAGTTATTCTGTGGGAGCTTAAAACTACTGCAGCTGTGATTGCCATATATTAAATCTCAGTGCCTTCAGGTGTGTCCTGCATGTAGCAGAGTCACGTGATCCTACTTTTTGCTTCAGGTGTTATGAGAATGCATCGACAATCTTGGAGATGGATGGATTTACTCTACTACCTGAAAAACTTAGAGAGAAAGTTATTAGAAAGAAAGCTGCAAGTCCCTTATACTGGTGAGTAAAAATTATTTGTATATAACCTTGATGGCTCTGGTTGTTGCTATTTTGTTACACTTTTTTTGGTAGTATTTAGGTAAGTATTAAGAAATTGCCTTTTTGGTTTTAGAGGAAAATGTTGTACTTCATGTTCCTACCAAACCCCTGCTACTGTTCAGTTTATTTTTCCAGCACTTCATGAAAATACTAGTATTACCTATTAATAATAATCCTCAATTATGAGGTGTGATGTGAGCTTTCCCTTTATCCTTAGAACATCGAAAGGAAAAACTTCATTATCTGTCTGGCTTCTGAATGATATTTCACAGTAATGCACCTCAAGCCCAACCATAAGGTTATTTTAAATCTACCTTTTGATCAGATGGAAGTAGAGTTTAGATCAAGTGGTCAGCAGAGAGCTTTTCTACAGTGTTCTCACCAACTGCTTTGAATGAACTATTTTACCATTGAAAGGCTATTTCCAGTTAACTGGATTCAAGTGTAGACTTTTGGTTCAATATCACTTTATCCAAATAGCTACATCAGTTTAGTTCTCTGGCAAACTGCAAATTGTTTGCCAGCAAATATTCATCAGAAACTGAAATGCTGTCTGAGCTCCAATAATTATTTTTTGGTGCTATGTGAGAAAGTTTTCTTGTCTGTGCCTAATATAGCTTTGCATAGTGTGTGGGCAATTAGCGAGGTGGCTTTTCATAGTGCGAAAAAGGAAAATCCTTTTTTCTGCTGAAGCAAGTTTGAGCTAAATAGCAACACATACCAACTTCTAATAAAGAGATGGCAGTGGACTGTAGAAGCCACCCCAAAAGGTCTTTTATTTGATGAGGCAAGTACTAGGGTGTCAGGTATCTAGGGGTGTGGGCATTCCAGCGATATTGTCTAGCCGGGACCATGCAAGCGATTTGATGTCTGACGTCTGGCGCTGTCTGAGATGCTGCGGGGGGTGCGGGCTTCCAGGCAGGACCTGGACGCGCAGCCGGGCCCGGGGCTCCTGCCCGCTCTGTGCCCGGCTCCGGCGGGCCGTGCCGAGGCTTTCGCCTCTCGGACAGGTGAGGTGCGCTCCTGCCTGCCCCGGGGAAAGGACCGGCAGCTCGGCCAGGTTACGCTTCAGAGCACCGGGAGCCAGCCCCTGCCCAGGGAGGGAGACGACGCGGGGACGGAGAGGTGCTGCGGAGGGAGGCCGGGGCGGTGTCCCCAACACCCGCAGCCCCTCACAGCGCGGCGGGGCCCCGGCGGCGGCGAGGGGCGCAGCCCGCCCCGGGCTGTGCTGGGCAGGGCGAGGAGGCGGCGCCCCAGGAGCCGCGGGCTGAGCAGGTCGGACAAAGGCTGCCAGGAGAGGGAGTGGCAGCCGGCCGCCGAACCCCGCAGCGGGGTCCGGGGGAGCGAGTCCGTGCCCGCCGGGACGGGGGGAGAGGGAAGGAATGAACTTCCCCGCGGGCGAGGGCAGCCTCCTACCCCCGCCCCAAGAAGGAGGGGAGGCAGGAGGAGGCGGTAGCCGCTTTCCTAGAGGCGAAAGCGGGGCTCTCGCGTGCTGCTTTCAGCTTCCCCGAAGGTGGCTGCCGGGTAGGGGGAGGCGGGGGAGGAGCTGGCTCCATCCCCGGGCGGGCGGCGGCCCCTCCACTGCGCCAACCTGCAGGCGGGCTGGAGGCAGCAGCCCCGCCCGGCCTCTGTCTGCGCGGGGCCGCGCCTCCCCTCGTCTCCGTCCCGGGCACAGCCACCAGCAGCCGCTTCCCGCTGCGCCGGTCCTGGACTGCAGCTTGCTGACGGCGAGGGCAACAAGCAGCGGCATCTTGGAGCATCTTCTTTCCCGAGTGCCCTTTCATCTCTCTCAGTCCGCTCTTCTCTCGTACCTGCAGCCTTTCCTTCTCCCTCCACCCCTCCTACCTTGTTATCTCTCCTTTTCTCCCCCTCTCTTCCCCATTTTCTTTTTTTTTGGGGGGGTGTTTTTGCTTTCCTTCTCTTTCTTCTTCCCCAATCCTCTTCTTTTTTGGACCCTCTTCGTCTAGTGCCTCTTAATTTCTTGATTTCTTCTGATTTTTTTCCTTGGACTTTGCCTTGTCATGTCAAGATGGAAGTCAGGCATGACTGGCTCTCCTCATCCCCCCATGAGGGCTTCGAGCAGATGAGGCTGAAGAGCAGACCCAGGGAGCCTTCCCCAAGCCTCACCAGAGTAGGTGCGAACTTCTACAGCACTGTGAAGCAGCAGGACTACAGTGCCAGTGTCTGGCTGAGGAGGAAAGACAAACTGGAGCACGTAAGCCAGCTTCTATTTCCCCCCCTTTTTCTTTTTCTTTCTAGACCTCTGTCTAGGTACTCTGTTAGGCTACCTCTCTACTGGCTTGGACCCCAGAAGAAAAGTGTTGCTCCAGTGGTTGGGCATGGCATTTCCCAAATAGTAGAGAAAGGAGCTGCTTAGAGGTCCCAGACTGGTAAAATCTGAGGTAAATACAATGTCAGTACTGTTCCCAAACCACATGCAAGTCTCTTCCTCTCTGGAAATATTTTTTGATGTTCTTGGCTTATTCATTCTTCTATTCCCGCAAATTCAGCACTGATGTGGGAGGAGAAAGATTGGGATGGTGCAGATGGAGGTTAGAGCATTTATCTCATGGTGATTATAGTGTAGTTCTACAATTGCTAAAAGAAAATAGTTTTTTTTAAATTCTAGCTGTGATTTCTTCCCCCCCCTTCTTTTTCTTCTTCTTTATGCACAGGACTTTGAAAATATTCAATCTATGTGAGGTAGAGGAGGTTTCCTTCAAGATGTCTATTTCTGCAGCACTAGTATATGACTTAACTAAGTGTGTTTGGGACCACAAAGGAACTGATACTGTGGATAGCTCTAGTGAATATTTAATGAAAATTTAAGGTGCTTCTAAGTATTCCTGTCTCAGATGATGTTTGAAAGCATTTTTCATGTTACTTCTATAACAGCAAGGAAATGGGTTAAGATGACCTGCATACTGTGTAAGTGTTTTCTGAATAGCTTATTAGGTGAAACCCATTGTTACAATGTACAGTACAATCAAAACAGGAAAGTAGCTGCATTTACAGGGATGCAAAAAAATGTGGATGGGTTTGCATAACGCAACAGTCTGCCATTCTTTACGTTAGTGAGTAATTTGCAATCACAGTCACATTGACTTCAAGATGCACATGAAAATATTTATTGTGGTACCGCCACCTGAAGTCTCTTTGTATAGCAATGGTCCCATTACAAGGGTAAATTACCTTTATTTCTTGAAAATCCTAGATGGCATAGTAGAGTCCTTTAAAGATGAAACCTGAAAAAAGCTCCTCTAACAACTATTTCATGGAGTATTACCCTCCCTTCCCACTAACCTGCAGAGAATGTTATCCCTGTTAGTGAAATCTTAAACTTGAGTTGTTTACACTTCCGGGGAAATGACAAGAACTGATGAACTGTTGGAAATATCACATTTCAAATGTTGAGAAAAGTGTTGAATTCTATCTGCCTTCTTACACATGTTTTTGTGATTCTCCACACTACCAACAAGGCTTCACAGTAGTAAGCTTGTAAGCAGAGTATTCTCCCATTGTGAATCAAGAAGAACGGTCAATGCCTTATCTCAGTACAGCTAAAACATGGAAAGCACAGAAATCTGAGCTCTGGCTTTTGTAACAGGTTTTTGCGATATGTGCTTACATGTTGATATGTGTTGTTGAATGATTATTAGTTGGGGGTTAATAACTATTAACAGTTTGCTAGCTAAGTACTGTTCTGGTAGCTGAATATTAGCATGTTCAGATATCTGTATTTTAAATCATGCCACAATATTAGCATGGACAAGGACAATAGGCATTAACTTGTTTGAAGATCGCGAGTGCAAACCCTTTATTTTGTGTGTGGGTTGGTTGGATTTGGTTTTTTTTCTTTGGATGAAGCCAGTATTTTGTCACAATAGTAATCTTCAATAACCCTGCAGCACTGGTGTGAAAAGCTTTTTCTTTAATCAGTTTGGTATGAATGCCTGTTATTCTGGGGGTTTCCCTCTCATTTGATCCAGTTATTTTTATTCCCAGAGCCTATTTGAACAATGTAAAGAAAAAAATTGGAACATTGATATTTCTTGCTTGCCATGAAGTATTTATTTCATTGATATTTATTGTGAATATGCTGCAGTACATTAGATATGCCAGCATTATATATTTGAAAATACTTAGTTTTTATGATTTAAGGTAATTGCATTACTCATGAGTGTTGTAACAGACAGGGCATTGCATAGCTCCCCTTAATGAATGTAAATACAATATGTATTAATTTCTAGACTCTATTATAGAGTTCTGGAGTAAGGTGGTTGTTTTCTATTTTCAGATAAATCTTTGAGGGTTTTGAGTGTTTTCTTGCCAAAGAAATTATTTCCTATACTCCGCTCTTCCACTCCAAAAGACGAACCAATTAATTTGAGACGCATCATTTGAATACTGTAGATATTGACATATGATAGCTTATGGCCAATATTGGATAATGAAGATATACAAACTTCATGAGGTGGATGCAGGACATGAATAACATTTCATTGCAACTCTCTCTGAGATAATCATGTTACTTGATACCTACACAGAAAATAAAAATGAGAAGTGAGCGTTTATGGTGGCACTGATTTTGAAAGTATGTTGTCATAAATTTGATGCTACATAATGACAGATACAGGTAGAAGAAGGGTATATAGTGAATGTAAGTCAATTTTTATATGTACTCTTTAGGCCTTGTGGAGGGGGTTGGATTTTGTTTCACTGAAATTATTTCTTAAATTGATTTCAGTGTAGTTCTAATAGAGATAAAATTGGGCCAGTATATTTTGTATGCTGCTTCCAGTAAATCCTTGTAGACCACAGTAGATATATTATACTGACTTTTGTTAAAGTGAGTAGCATGACTTCTTAATGTGTGACACTTCTTATGAATCCATATATAGTTTGAGGGACTAAAGAACATCTTCTGAAGTAAATTTTTATCAAATTGTTTCTAGGAAAAAAATCAAATACACAAAGAGTTTGTTTCTAGATTTCAAAACTGTAACAAAGTTGTGGGTTTTGGTGTTGTGGTGTTTGGTTTTGGTTTTTGTTGTGTTTGGTTTTGTTTTTTTTTTAAATGGATCTCAATTTGAAGACTGGTGAAGAGTTTCAAAATTCAACTGTTGCCACACCGCTTCTAGAAGTACAGAACAAGTTCAGATGCACAAACATGATACAGTTTCTTTTAAATTGTTCAATACTTAATTATTGACAATATGACTTCACCATAGAGGAAATCAAAACCTGGAATGTATTGCTGGCGTCTTGCTAATTGATTGTTCTTCAAATGGATCTTAATATAGTGTCTCCTCATGGACTAGTTGTTTATGTGGGTTATCTTTTTCCAAGTGGCAGTGATACGATTTGTACCATACAAGATCTGAACGCAATTCACCCGTTTTCTTTTGTGAACTCATATGCTGTATTTAAGGTTAAATGTCTCTGCTGTAACATGTTTAAAGAGAGGCCAGTGAGGAGTTTTTGGTGAAGTGAGGCCTCAGTGTACGTGTGCTATAGCTAATCTGTCAGAGCCATGCTTTTAATGGAGAAACTTACTGGAGGTGTGAGGAAGTCTGACATTGCAGACGTGACCACAGTGATGTTGCAGACCTTTGGCTGAAATTCCTGCAGAGTTGAGATTGTTCAGATTCTATGTATCTGCTTCAGCTGGTTCCTTGTACTTTTTTGTGTTTGCCTGGTACTGGGGTAAAAACTGTTGTGTGAAATATTCTTAAAGTCTCCTTTGCATAGTGGTTTTTTGTTTGTTTGTCTTTGCCTGGTGTTACCTTTTTTAATGAAATGTGAATTGGCTAAGAGAAAAAGGAGGAGGAGGGTAGGGGTGGGGAGAAAGAGTAGCTAACCTGATAGCCTTTAGCTGGTGGTAGTTACCTATGTCTGTTTTAATTAACAGCGGCTCTCCATCATGTCTGTGTATCCTTCAATAATGACAAGTACTGTATAGCTGCTTTCCTAGTACCTTAGCAAAGAATTCTAGAGAACTTAATTTTCAATAACCAAAACTTAACACAAAAGCAGAACAGATTTCTTTTTAAGCTACGATAGATAATGGTTCAAGCATATATTCTTTTTTGTGACAAATACAGGTATTCCTTCTCAAAGATGTAGCAGTATTCTTTCTCTAATAACTTTTAAATTTGATAATTTTTACAATATTTTAATATAATTAATATTCTTCTTCCAGACTATAACTTTTTGGGAGACCTGGTAGCAGAACAGTTTTATTTCCCGGAGATCCTCAGTCTGTTACCTTTAGTATTATTGTAATTAGGAGAAATTATCCATAATTCTTGGATCACTGCTTGTTTTTACTGAAGTTCTGATCAGTAGCAAAGGCAACGTTGGGATTTTCAGATTCTAAGCACTCTCACTGTTAGGAGAGTTGACTTGACCAGTTGATGTTACGCAGTTGATCAGCATGCCGCTGTCCCTTTGGCAGCATTGCTACCCAGAGAGAAAAGAGGCTGTGAGGCAGAGGGAGGGCAGTGTCGCGTGGCAACAGAGGCAGATATCTAACATGCAAATATTAGGCCTAAGGCAATTTACAATGCTGCCCGACAAGCATGGCTGTGGCACTTCTCAGAGACTCATGACCAAATCAGAAATAAAATATAACTTTAATTCACCTGTGATAACATCTTTATAAAAGTCGAAATCCCAAATCCAATTCTGCCAGTTAATTTTTATTATTCAAATCTAGTAATTCTCTTAGGTAGCCTTTTTTTTTACTCTCTCTCCCTTTTTTCTTTTAATACAGGCAATTCTTAACAAAAACATTGTTGGAGTTTAAAATTGCATTTCTGCTGTTGCATGTAGATTAGCACAAGTGTTAAAAGTCAGAGGGCAGATTTATAGGCTTCAGAATTTAACATCCTAAGGATGGCGGAAGACACAATATGCATAGCTATAACCTGTAACACATAAACAAAGAAGGTGAACATAGCTTGATGTAAAGGAAGTAACAGGAGTGGAACTTGGACAAGCCAAATCAGCTGCTGGACAGAGCCAACAACTTTTAACGTATGGGAGACTAATAAAAGGATCTAAAGCAGAATTCAAAAAATCATTACACACGTTCCCAAAGCAGCCCCCATCTTGCAGTAAATGCAAACACATGGCTTTTTTGAGTTAAATGAATTGACAGAGTCTTTGCATTAAGCAGGTATAAATAATTTGTCATTTGAAATAACGTTGGATACGAAGAAGAGTGGAGTGCACCATGTACAAAGGTATATAAGTGGTGACAACTTGGAGGGCTCTAAAGAGTTGGTTTCCAGCATTTGGAGCTTTCTGATGGCATGGTTGCAAATTATAATTCCAAATGTCTATGTCATCCTGGAGATAGATATCTGTATTTAGATTTCATCATTAGAATCAAGGGAACAAACTCCATTAAGTAGTGGGACTTCGGCTTTTTCTCAACAGAAGACAGACATTTGGAATTGCCTGCCTGTGACAGTGGTACTAGCATGTGTTGAGGTTCTTGCTGAAGTTGTAGCATGCAGTTCGCTTCACTGCTGACAGACTGTGTGGAGCTATTCTTCTGTTGAAATGCTGCTTTCCTTGAAGGTGTCTTTCTCTTGTAATGTTTGGTAGTCAAACATAATTAGAGAAAATAAATGTTCTGAGAAGTGGAAAAAGGGGACCAAAATAATTGAAAGTACTGGAAAGTACTGAAAAACATTTTAGGGCAGAAAATGTAAAACAGTTTCTTTCAAAAATAGTATGGGGAGTTTGAAATCCCTATTGAAATTTGGAGGGGAAAGAATAACTTATTTCAGTAGTTACCACACATAAAAGTAATTTTGTATTACAAAGCAGTGAAAACATGATACCTAATGGTTCCTTTTTCTCTTTCTAGTTGTGGTGGGTTGACCTGGGTTGTCTACCAGCTGCCCACTGCACCACTCGCTCTCTCTCCCCCTCCTCAACAGGACAGGGGGAGAAAATGAGATAAACATCTTGTATCTTGAGATAAAGACAAGGAGATCACTTGCCAATTACAGTCACAAGCAAAACAGACTCAACTTGGGGAAAATTAATTCCATTTATTGCCAATTAAAAATATGGTAGGATAGTGAGAAACAAGGACAAAACTAAAACCAATTTCCTCCCTTCTTTCCAGGCTTAACTTCATTCCTTCATTCCTGACTTTTCTGCCTCCTTTCCCCCAGTCCCCTGAGTGGCACAGGGTATTGGGAAATGGGAGATTGCAGTCAGTTCATAACACTTTGTTTCTGCCACTCCTTCCTCCTCACACTGTTTCCCTGCTGTGGTGTGAGGTCCCTCCCATGGGATACAGTCCTTGTCAAACTGGTCCAATGTGGGTCCTCCATACAGGCTGCAGCTCTTCAAGAAAACTTCCTTTCATATGGGGTACAGTCCTTCAAGAATTGACTGCCTTAGCATGGGTCCCACATGGGCTGCAGTTCCTACCAGAAAATCCGCTCCTGTGCGGGCTCCTTTCCACAAGCTGCAGCTCCTGCCAGAGCCTGTTCCTGCGTGAGCTTTCCACAGGCTGCAACTTCCTTCAGGGCACATTCACGTGCTCTGGTGTGGTCCTTCATGGGCTGCAGGGGAACAGCCTACTTCATCATGGTCTTTGTGGGTGGCAGGGGAAATCTCTGCTCTGGCACCTGGAACACTTCCTTCCCCGTCTTCACTGACCTTGGTGTCTTCAGGGCTGTTTATCTCATATTTTTCTTGCTCATCTCGCATAGCTGTTGCGCAGCATTTTCTACCGTTTCTTATATATGTTATCAACAGAGGCAACACCAGTGTTGTTGATGGGCCCAGCTTTGTCAAGCAGTGGAGCTAGCTGGGAATTGCTGTGTCCAACATGGGGGCAGCCCCTGGTCTTACAGAGGCCACGTTTATGGCTACCGCCTTCCCCAAAACCCTAGCTGTGTAAACCAAATAGACTAGTCTTAGAAGCTACTCTTCTTTCTGTGACAGATGAGAAAAACTTTCAACATTGCATTAATCTAGTGCGTCAGTTCTGGTGATTTCAACATCGGTCACTTTGAAAATCCAAATCTCTGAAGCTAGAATTAAAACATTTGAGAGGCATAGTCACTGTAACAGACTTAATTTATAGTGTCTGGCTTCATATTGTTGCGTGAGAAAACAAAACAACGTGAAGTTTCAGAATTGCACTTAAAATTGACTTATATGTGCATGTATAAATTTAATTCAACCCATTCAAGACTTTTTAGAAAAGAAGTTTTCTAGTTTCTGAACAAAAACACCTAAATCTTAGGCTATGTTTGTTCCAGATGCTAGCTTCAGTGAAGATATGGGAAAAGTGGTTTCCACTGTTATGCCTTTCCTAATGCTACCAGCATTAAGGAAAATCCAAATTAGTTTTTTCTTGCTGTCATGCTTTCTTTCTATCATTGTTGACCATCCTTGTTTAAGGGTTTTGAAATAGCAGCTTCTGAAACTTGCAACTTAATCTCCTTGTCTGTTACAAAAATGAATACTCTGAAGTGATTTGGTCTTGTAGCAGAACGCTGACAGTAACAGTTTTAAAGATCACAGGAGTACTTAAAACACTAGGAAAATTATCCTTAATGAATATCTCCTTACAAACGCAATTACTTCTCTGTCTGTAAAGAATGTCCAAAGAAGCTAGCCTCTGTGGCTGAAGGTATGTTTAGTTTAGGCCTTCTTCCATTCCAGAACAAGGAATGCTAAAATACTGCAGTGAACGTTTCTTTACCAGACTATCCAAAGATGGAAACAACAGACCAACTCATGCGAATGATTAATAAACCCCACTTCATTGTCATTCAGGATGGGAAGCTGTATACTCTTAATCATTCCTAAAAAAGAAAGTCCTGTGCTGGCAATTGACTCCCTAGATCTGTCTCCCCTGGTGAAGCCCTTTTCTGAGGGACATACTTTTGACTGCCTACCTCTTGCCTTGCTCTATAACATTATTTAAGGTCTGATTCCCAAGCCTTTTATTTAGTTTCACTACTGATAGGAAAAAACCACCAGGTGCACTGCTAATGTCTTGGAAGGTCCATATATCCTCTTAAACTGAATATTCCCTCTATCATGTTTCAAAATCTGAAAAGAGGTTTCTTAAAATGCGATTTGGATGCCAACTGTTAGAGTGAAAAAGTATGATACTAATTTCACAGTGCAGTGACACTCCTCTAGTGTCTGTAACATTGTGTAGTCTGAGTGCGCAATCAAGTTGCTTGCAATCTGTCCTTCACGATTCTTGGGAACTGGAGTGGATTATTTGGGGGTATATCTAGATTAGGCAATGGTAACTGCTGGGATCCATATCCCCTAATCAGCCAAACTGGGGGCCTGTGCTGATGCTTGCTTATGACCTGTATGCTGAGGTTTCCAGAATGGGGGAACAATGAAGTGAATGCATACCGAAGAGTTATCTTATCTGGTGAGGATGCAGTTGAGCCATTTATTGAGAATTGAGGTGCTTCCGTCTTCACTGGTCTTTAGTGTTATAAAGGAAGCAAGTTAGTCTAATGTTCCCTCAAAGTGACTTAAATACCGGGCTTCTTGTGATCTATCTACTGTGCTTTAATGGGCAGAAGGGCTGCTCAGCTAAGAGTAAAGAAATATGTGAGGGGAGTTAGGAGAACCTTGGAAGTTCAGGAGGAGGATGAGAATGACGCATTGGTGCCAGTGAAGTGAATTAATTTAATCGGAAATTAATTTTTATTAGATCACAGACTTATTCCTAGCTCGTTCTGGATGTTTATCCATCAAGACCTAGTCTGATTTTTTAATTTTTTTTTTTGAGGTTTGCTTCTCAGAATTCTTTTACTTTTATAATGGTTTTCCAAATATAACATAGGATTTGGGTATTTTTATAGGGATTTGGCTTCTTTTGTTTTGATCAATGCACTGTGTAGTTTAACTGTGTAGATAATATCTAGCCCTGGACAGAGAAATATGAGTGACATTTTTAGCAATACTTCATTGTCTTGCTCTCTTGAAGACAGAGACAAGTTCACCTATTTTTTCTACTTTGCACAACCTGTAAGCCCTCTTCTCTATGTGCAATAATTGTAAGTGAATACTGTTGTGCATTTTATTAATTTTTCTTATTAAAATCAAGAATTTAAAAAAACTTAGTTCTATTTCTGACTGCGTGATGTCAACATAATCATCAGCTTGTTTTATAAGTTATATAGTTATTGCAGCTTGTAAATAATAATCATTATATTCTAATTTTTGTTGCTATTTGTATTTCACTATTTACAGTTGTAATGAAATGTTTAATGGAATAAAAAAGTAAATGCTTTTGAAAATTGCTGCTAATAAAACAAATAGTGATTCAGATAATTCCTGCCATTCTGGTACATTAAATAGGCTGGATTTCCCCAAGGCATTTTAAAGTGTTTGGAGCAGAATCAAATGTGGAGCAGTGCTGAGATAGTGGTTGTGACCAGTATAACTTTCGTGATCTTATTGTTATTGCACTAAAGGCATATTTTCTTGAAGTTACACTCTAACTTGATTCTCTAAAAGCTAGAATATATTGTAAAAAGCCTGTCATAATGAGCAGATGTGTATTTGTTTTGAAACATATGAATGAGTGAAAGTTAGTAATGTCTGTAGCACTTCCAGCTGCAGTAAACATGTCGTGTCTCACTAGTGCGTTTCATGTTACAGAAATTGTGTTGCTGCCCATGAAGTTCCATGATTGATCCTTTCTAGGCATGAGTTTTTTGATGAGGGAATATGCATTATGTGTACTGAACAAACATCAGGCATTACCTCAACTGAGGCTACTTACTTATTGATGGGAATGGTGATAAAGGTGAAAGTGCAGTTTAATCACTTTTTTTTGATCTTGTTCCAAAGTCATGGTAAAGTCTCCATTGACCTCACCACTATGGATATGAGCTCCTTGAGAGAAAACTGGATCAGCTCAGCTGTCACGGGTTTGCGTCAAAACGCAAGTTCAATATATCACGCTAAGCAGTTAGAGGAAATATCTGTCTCAGAATCCTCACCTTTTCTTGAGCTTGAAGTCTCTGGATTGTCAGGCTAGTTGCTGGATACATTATTTGAGAACACTTTGCAATTAGCATAGGGTAAAGTCATAAATCATAGAATGGTTCGTGTTGGAAGGGACCTTAAAGATCATCTAGTTCCAACCCCCCTGCCATGGGCAGGGACACCTCCCACTGGCCCAGGTTGCTCAAAGCCCCATCCAGCCTGGCCTTGAACACCTCCAGGGACGGGGCATGCACAGCTTCTCTGGGCAACCTGCCCCAGTGTCTCACCACCCTCAGGGCAAAAAATTTCTTCCTATTAACTGACCTAAACCTACCCTCTTTCAGTTTAAAACCGTTACCCCTCATCCTATCGCTACAGTCCTTGATAAAGAGTCCCTCCCCATCTTTCCTATAGGCCCCCTTGGAAGGCTGTTATAAGGTCTCCCTGGAGCCTTGTCTTCTCCAGGCTGAACAACCCCAACTCTCTCAGCCTGTCTTCACAGGAGAGGTGCTCCAGCCCTCTGATCATCTTCATGGCCCTCTTCTGGACCCACTCCAACAGGTCCATGTCCTTCTTATGCTGGGGTCCCCAGAGCTGGGTGTAGTACTACAGGTGGGGTCTCATGACCTTGACAGGCTATGAAAAGGACAGAAGGCATCCTAATATAACAGATGGGATGTAAGAGACTGTAAGGTCTATGTAAGCATGCAAAAAATTTTATAGATCCAGTTGTTTCAGAATGAAGAATATGGAAGGAAGGAAGTCAAACAGGTGCATGTGAAACTTCAATTATCTACCAGGACTAATGAATAGATACCTAATGAAAACTCAGAAAGACAAAGCTACCTGTGAAATTATTTCTTTGCTCCCAATTAGAATACTTCTGTTCCTCACTAGAAAGTGTAGGTGAAAAAAATGCCTATCATGCTAAAAAAAATAATAATCAAACCTAAACCAGAATATGATCTCAGTTTTATGATAGCAGGCATCATCTGTTTTCATGTTTTGTGTTCATTTAACAGGAAACGTGCACCTACTTTAATGATAATCATTGGGGGAAAAAAAAAAAACAACCCCAAAACCAAAAACCTGTTGCCTCTTGTGGAAAATGAATCAAGTGAGCAAATAGAACAACATGCATGGATGTGACTGGAGGCTACAATAAAGATGGAGACTTTTGTTAAGTTCTGCTGTTTCCCCATAGCTCTTTACTGGGGAGGACCCATAAGCATCTAGAAAGGTTTGTGTTTCTGGAACACTAAGAAAACACCCAAGTGATTACAGAACTTCTGAAATTAGATTAGAGAAATTCTGAAACAGCATCTTTCCTGTGGCTTTTTGGCAGCTGCTGACAGAAGCTGGCCTGTTTAGCCTCTTCATGGATAGTGATAAAATAGCCAGCATAAATTAGACTGGAAAGATGAGTGGAATGGACTAAGTTAGGGCTAAAGCTCTCTCAGTTTGCTCTAGGACCTGAACAGCTCTAAGAGCCTATGCGGTATGATGGGTGGGGATTTTCTGTCTTTATAAACAGAAGTTGATGTGCATTTGTAACCCTGTGCTGTGCATTCACTGTTACCTTCTGGAATAAAGTAGTTCAAAGGTTTCAATCCAATGGGTTGGCTGAGGTAACGATCACACTTTTTCCTTTCTTCCCCTAAATCAGTACATTCAATAACTTCTTTCTGCTTATTAAAGAATTGTCTTATGGCCTGCAGCAGTGTGTTTGGTCCTTTAAACTCTAATATTGAATGTTTGCTATCTACTGATCTTTGTGGTCTTTGATGTCTCGTGGAAAAGTGTTTTCCCTAAGTTTTCAACAGGATTCATAATGCAAATTCTGGTAGGATGGCGAGCCCATCCTTCATGTCATTTAGACGTGGCTTCAGTCACAGTTTGAAGTGTTTGCTAAACTGTGTTATTTCTCTGTGCTATCTTTTCATTGAAAACCAGTATGTTTTGTGAAGAGTCAATTTTTGCTATTTGCTAGATAAAAGATCATTTGGAGTCATGCATACAGTCAGTCCTGTATGTAAGTAAAGCTTACTGCTTAAAACAATACGGAATGATGTATATTCAAGCTGCCTCTATTGGATTTGTGATGTTTAGATCCCTGAGAAGATGCATCTTTTGAGTAAGTCCTGTTACATAAATAAAGATTAGATAGCCACACAGCTGATGGGATGGTTCTGAGGAAACACAACTTGAAAATGAATGGCTAAAAACAAGAAATGAAAAAGAACACCGATGAATGAAAGCCCAACAATTTTGAAATTATTTGCAATTTGAAACTATTTTTGGAGTGATTTGTTTGTAGAATATGACTTACATTAAATCTGTGATGCTGAAGACTGATTGGTGCTTATTTGGGTTGCCGTGAGCATCAAAAAGTATCGATACACCAAATGCTGTTTCAGGCCCTTAGAACTGAGCATGATTTATTGTTTGAATAACAACAATTCCTTTGGGTCTAGCATGAAACAAAGTCACTTTTTGAACAAAGCAATTTCCTTTGTCAACGTGAGCTGTTGTCCCTGCAGACTTTTGTTTCAATTCCCTATTGGGCATGTGGCAGGCAGATAGCACCTAACCCATTCTGTGTTATTTTATCCTATTTTAAGCAGTATTGTTCTCTCTGAGCTTTGTTGTCATGGCTTAGTTGCATCAAACTCCTGCTGCGGAAAGCTGGAGTGTGCCAGGCTGTATTCTCTGTCTGTGTGGTATATGGTCGTAATGCACGTCAGCCTAAATCAATTTGTTTCTGCAGCCATATGACAGCTGAAACCTTAGACTGCTGGAAATTAAAAAAAATATTTTTTCTTCAGTTTGTGCACTTTGTTCCCCTGGTCTGTCTGTGCTGGAGCTGTTCAAAACACAGTGTTTGGCTTTAGATAACTGTTGCTTCATATCCAATATTTAAAAGCTACTGTATTACACAGCTGTTTCCCTTTTTTCTTCTCTAAGGTGGGATTTACCTATCCAAACCAAGGCTTTTGTTTTTTCAATTTTTCTCTAATTTAATCTCATAGCTTCTTTCATGAAGTGAAATTTCACTTAATTTTAAAATTATTTTTCTTTATTCCCTTGTCTCCACTATGCTGCCATGCCCCATGAACCTGTCTGACAAATCCACAGCCCAATTTTGGTATTGCATGCCATCTTCTGCAATGCACCTTATGTGGAACTCTCAGGGAAAATATGGTGAGTGAAATACATGTAGGATTTACAAAAATACAATTCTTACAAGGTTTATACATAATATTTGTACTGTCAGGGTAACACTTTCTGAATTTTGGTTTCAAAGTGAAAGAAGGTAGATATGGATTAGATATTAGGAAGAAATTCTTTCCTGTGAGGGTGGTGAGGCACTGGAACAGGTTGCCCAGGGAAGCTGTGGATGCCCCATCCCTGGAAGTGTTCAAGGCCAGGCTGGATGGGGCTTTGAGCAACCTGGTCTAGTGGGAGGTGTCCCTGCCCAGGGCAGGGGGGGTTGGAACTAGGTGATCTTTAAGGTCCCTTCCAACCTGAACCGTTCTATGAATCTATGATTCTATAAATCCTGAGTATGCACCTTTGAAAACCTTGAAATTACAATGAAAATGGAAGGTTTCTGAGTTGTGTGACAGTTTGAGTTGGGGAACAGCCTTGCAAGTGCAGTCTATAGATCTAGTAATATAAAAGGCAATGATTAGACTAAGAACAGGAAAAGTTTTTGCCACCAGTGTGACTTTATCAGCCAACAGCGTGTTCTTTCAGAATCTTCTCTCTATGTATTTAAATGAGAGCTCGGATGTTTTCAGTGCGGAGAAATATAAGCAACTGTGATGTTGTGCCTTGAAAGGGATGTGAAAACTGTTTCTCAGTATCATGGAATCTGTTTTCCCAGGGATTGCATTCTTATTTTTGTTTTTCAGACAACTGAGAGAGTGCAACTTTTGAAGGTAGTTTGTGCAGATAGTAAATAGGGTTTTCTCTGATCTAGGGAGAAATTTGCAGCAGATGTAGAAATGCTTGTTTATTATAGGAGCACCACTGTTTATGTAATACTTTCTGATTTACAGGCCATAGTACATAAGAAGTACATGAAGTATTTGAAACTTGTGTATGTTTTAGCTCTCAGGTTACCACTGTATGTTCATATAATCATAGAATTGTTAGGGTTGGAAGGGACCTTAAAGATCATCTAGTTCCAACCCCCCTGCCATGGGCAGGGACATCTCCCGCTAGATCAGGTTGCTCAGAGCCCCGTCCAGCCTGGCCTTCAAAACTTCCAGGGATGGGGCTTCCACCACCTCTCTGGGCAACCTGTGCCAGTGTCTCGCCACCCTCATGGTGAAGAACTTCTTCCTAACGTCCAGTCTGAATTGACCTATCTCTAGTTTTGATCCATTCCCTCTAGTCCTACCATTACCTGACATCCTAAAAAGTCCCCCATCAGCTTTCTTGTAGGCCCCCTTAAGATACTGGTAGGCCACTATAAGGTCTCCTCAGAGCCTTCTTTTCTCCAGACTGAACAACCCCAACTCCCTCAGTCTGTCCTCATAGGAGAGGTGCTCCAGCCCTCTGATCATCCTCGTGGCCCTTCTCTGGACACATTCCAGCACGTCCAGGTCTCTCTTGTAGTAGGGGCTGTGTTTGTGTTGTTTTGTTTTTTTTAATACCTTGCTTAAATAAGGGAGGATGGTATTTTTGAAAGACTGTAAGATCTCCTCCTATTTGGATGAATCTGGTTGACTGTATTTGAGCAGTTGCTTTCTATGACTTTCTTTTTTTTTTTTTGGTAAAAGTGTCTCCCCAGCGGCTATTTGTGATTTTTTTATTTTTTTTTATTGCTTGTTTCTGCAGTATTTAGAAGACTAGCATATTTTTTTTTATAAGAACGTTTGCAAATACTTGTTGCTCTGTTTATTCACTTTATGATTCTGTTCGGCATCAAATGTTCTCAGTTTATTTCTGGACATCATTAATTTTTGATAGTATATCTGGCTAATTTCTTCAGGCTCTGAGCGTGGAAGTTCTGACTCGAGTGGAGTAGCTTGATGAGGAACCAGCTACTGATGGACGTTTGATTATTACCACCAGGATGGAAACACCTTCCCAAAATACCATTCTAGATAATAATTGCCTGTGTAATTAGAGACATCATCATGATGTAATCTGAAAACAACATAACTCTGGTAGTGGCCTCTCTTCTGTGAGTTACATTGGATTTATCATAGCTTGTTTAAGCTCTACTTAATTAACTTTAATTACATGTCTATAGATGTTTATGCTTTTAACTGTTGAGATTGAGACTGTGACTGATGGGTTTGTTTAGTTGTATTTATTGCATGTTTACCATGCATTGCATTGTTTTTTCCATTTTTGGTTAAAAAAAAACCAAAAAGGCTTGGTTGCAGAAAGGAAGGTTGTTGTCTTGTCTTCACTTGTCCTGGCTGCTGTGCTTTGCAGGAACAGGGGGAAGAGTGATTCTTAAGAGCAACTGATGAGCCATGATGCCTGGAGAAGCTTTTAGGGTGGAGGTGGGACAAACAGAGAAGGAGAGGAACTGGGAAGCTTGAAGGAAACTATAGGCTTGAAGATTTCTGAAAGGTCCAGAGAACTTGCTTGTAGTAGGATGATGGTAGAAAGAAGCTCTTTTAGGGCTCTGGAGGTGAAAACATGAGGATTGTTCAACTCAGACTTTGGAATGGATAGCCACATCAGAGGAAAAGACCTGCCCTGCAAAATGATAGGGCCAGAATTTATTTTCCATATTTTTCCATGCAGTGGGTTTGAGTTATAGATTCTGTATTAGCTTAGTATTTTTGTGTTAGTAATTAGAAAAGAGAGAGGTGGGGGTTTTGTTTGGATTTTTTTGTTGCTGTTTGGTTTTGGCTGTTCTTTTAGTATACGCACTTTGGTATACTCAGGGATTTCACCTGAAGGCTCTGACTGAAATGAAGCTCCATCAGGAATGTCTACACACAAACTGGCCAAATGTTGTAACAAGATGAGAACAGAAAAAGAAACTTTTGTGCTTGACTCCTTGAAATAGTGGGCTCTAAAAGCATACATGATGCAGAGATTTTTATCTCTGCAGTGTAATATCTTTGCAGTGTAATAAATGAATGTATATTTGAATGACAGACTCCGTTGTCTGCCTGGGACATGTGGAGTCATTGGCTCATTTAACTAGCTTCTGTTACATAGTAATGTGGAAGCTACACAGACCACCAAAAAGTGGTGGTATACTTCATGTATAAATATGAAGTATTTAGACTGAATAGGAGCCACTCTTTCTTTCCAAAAGCTGGAAGTATCTTGAGTTAATTTTATCAAAGTCTCAATGCAGCCGACAAGTTCTTTGGTATTTTTTATAGTTTAAATTTTTTACTTATTTGCAATTAACTGTATATGACTAGACACAAATAATGCTGAGTTCAGCTTGCTTGTTTTTTTTTTTTTTAAAATGTTTGCTATCTGCAGAGAAGGCACATAAATAATTTCTGGATGGCTAGCTAATGCTTTTGACATAAGCCTTTGCAAATGATGCCTGCAGAAATACTTCTGAGGTGAGGTTTTTTCAGCCCAAAAAAGCCCACTCCTATATGTGTGTGGATGTCACCTGAAAACAGAGGTAAAATACAATTTATTTTTTTTTAATGTTGATTTTTCATATGTAATGGTCTCACCTGATTTGTTCAAATATACTTATTGTGAGATGCAGGGGTTTTAGTTTCTTTCTGCAGTCTTTTATGTCAGGTAAATTGCCATTGATTTATGTAAAGATACAAACAGCTTTCATACCTCTTTGCAAAGAAAAACTGCATTAAAAGTGTAATACCTTCCTGAGGATTCTAAACCAAGACTACAGAAATGAAATAATGTTTTTTCTTAGTTATTGGCTACCATATAATCTGTAAGCTTGTTATACTACATGAAGCATATAGGGAGAACAATGCAGTCACTTCAATCATAATTTTTTCCATGTGACTAACCCATTGCATGCTATGACTAGTCTCCATTTGTCTTTTGAGTGACAGCACTGTCTTCCAGATGAAATTCTTTCCTTTCCATGGTGTTTCATGAACAGTTTCACTTGATATGGGAAGCTGGAGTTGGTGTGGATATTTCAGATAATCAGGAAGCATGTTGTGGGACAGGAACCCAGGTCCAATGGGGACAAGTGTTATATGACCTGGTGTTGCCTCCGAGTGCAGTATTAATACCAGGTGTAGCAACAGTTTCAATTCTTAAATGACTTTCACTAGGCTTTCCTTGCTGATAAAACTGATTTTCAGTTGCAGATAAAAAGCATTGGACTGGTGAGCACTTGAAATAGTGCTGGTTCTTTCGATTTCTCAATCCTGAATTCATGACCATGTATACATCCTAGTGGAAAACCCAATATGGAATAATTTCAAGAGGAGGAGAAGGTGTGACGTGAACTGTCATCTGCAGAAAGTTCACTAACACTCTGAAGCAGCAGCTTTTTCCATATGTATTCAGTTTTGAGGGAGTGGAGGTGTTGTTTTTACACTTGCCTTTTCATTTTATCTTATCGTTTGGTATCTCAAACATAAAAATAGTTTGTTTTCTTTTGTTTTCTAGAGGCAATGACAGATACCTTGTTCTCACAGTCCTCAAGAGAAGTTATGTACCACTTGGAAAACTTGTTTCTGAGCTGCCTTTTTTGTTGTTGTTTGTTGACTTGACTTGATGTGGTTTTAATGATCTTTGTTTTTAACTTTTTTCACTACGGCACCCTTTTTTACTCTTAGTCGGAGGAAAAATGAAATCTCTGTATTCTTTAGCTAAGGACTTAGCTGAAAAGTTGTGAGACTTTTGTTGCTCTGGATTTCTAGACAAGAATGACTTTTGCATGACTGTCTGTGTAACCCTTTATCAATGACAGCTAATTAATCCATTTGCTTTTGCTGTGGACTAATTTTGACTACTTATTCATAAGGAAGCTCATTCGTCAGTAGTTACATTGTTTCCTTCTCCAGTGTGGGGCTCACTGTGGTAGCAAGTGCTGAGATACTCATGTAGTGTCTGGCCACCAGTGGATTCTGTGTGCTGAACACGACCCTTTTACCCAATGAGTCATTCAGTTTCCAACTCGTTTTATATGGTTATCTAGTGCACATCTTGCCATTTACTCTGCAAGGATTATATGGGAGACTGTCAGAAGCCTTGAAAATGTCAAGATATGAAACATGTTCTGCTTTCCTCCGGCCTGCAGAGTCCACAGTGATCTCACACAGAAGGCATGCAGGTTAGTCAAATGTAGTTTGCCCTTGGTAAACCCAAATTATGTCCACGTCATCTTCCTCACTTGCTGCCTTCCCTCTTGAAGCATGGGAATTTTAACCGCTGGGTGCCTCAGTGGCTGATTCCTGAGCTTGGTCTCATTTTGACTGTGGGAAATGTTTGCCATTTCGAACTCTAAGAAAGAAGTGGATGTAAATTTCTCCCCTGTACCTGCTCTTTAGCGCACCTGACTGTTACCTTCACAGGGTGACTCCCAAGACAAGCTGTCTGCAGTTTGACGGTTACTCTGATTAATAGATTTGAGACCATATTTGTGACTAATTTTTTTTTTTTGTATTAAAGTAGCAATGCTACTTTGAGACGCAAGGTACTAAGTTTCTTTATCTGCCAGAAGTTTCTTCTGTTACAAAGTTAGCTTAACTTCCTTGAGGTTTGCCTGGCTCAAGGGAAATGGCCGCTCTTTCTTTGAAAGAGCAATGGAGCTGAGCTGAGCAGAGGAAATGTTGAATTTTCACTTCAAGTTTATATTCAGTTTGTAGACTGAGTCTCCTAAAGCTGGCCTAACCTAAAGAAATGTTTTGGTCACAGACAGAAAATAAGGTCTCAGGACAGTGTTTGACTTACTACTCCTGTCATAGGTAGAGAGAAAACAGGCTTTCTGTTTCCCGTGTGACCTTGAGCAAGGTACCATACTCTCACTGCAGCTCGTTTCTCTGCACGTGTAATGGGCTAATAGCATTACTCAGGTTTTTATAAGTGTTGTGAGGATATATTTGGTGATGATGATAAAATATACATATGAGTAAGTTGTGAACCATATGAACACTTCATACAAATGCTAATATAACACTTTTCAGCTTTCCAGAATAGATGGTACACTGGCAATTTTAGATGCAATTCTATGCATGCCTTGTCTGGTCCAGTGGCAGGTTGATATTGAGAAATGGTGCCCAGCTTCCTGAGTTGCAGGATCTGCCATCTTCCTTGTGTTCCTGATAGCGATCATGTGGCAAGAGGATAAACTGATCAACTTGCTGATTTTTGCAAAAAAATTACTTGCCTTTCTTCACAAATGAAATTGTTAACTTTCTTTTAGACAGGTGAGCTGATCTAGCAATCATGTTGCTGCAGGGTGAGCCAAGTTTGTTGTAAAGGAAGGAGGAAGCCTGTTGAGAAGAGCGGGGGAGATGACCAGTAAACCTCCCTTTTTATAGTTGTTATACTCACGTTGGTTGAAATTCAAAGCAAAATATGTCAGTGTCAACATTAACCATTATCCAGGTAGCTTTCAGAAAGTAAAATTCTACTTACTAAATCCAAAGCATTACAGAGAAAATATTTCCCAAAATGACAAGACTAGGTTATTTCTGTAGAGCTGCTGCCTTGCTTCTGAGGTAGGGCTCAAACTTGCTTGAAGGTTCTTGAATTTAGAAGATGTGTCCTCGCTGTCTTGCAGAAAATGGGGCCAAGAGCAAACCGGAACATATCATAACATTTTTGACAGGTGAAAGCTTAAATGCTATCATATTGCATGTTAGCATTTTTCTAGGGCTCCTTAGACTTGTTTGTCTGAACAAGGGCTTTTGTTTGGCTGCAAGTTGAATTTGAGCTCAAGGATAGTCTGGGTCCTGTTTTTGAAATGCAATATTAATATGAACAATTAATAATAAAACCTTCACATTTTTTTTTTTTTTGTCTTCAGTTTTCCAGCATACTGACTTACCTATCTTTTCCTCTCAGGAAAGGTGAAATTTTGAGGCGTGTGTTATTGGACTTTTTTGATTAAACTTGTATTGCTAGTACAAATTTCTAATGTTACTCACCAGTCGCTTCATTTCCCACATAAAGTGCTTCTTATCTGGCTCCTTTAAGGAGTGCACTTATTAAAACACAGGCACAAGACACACACATTGCAATAACTCTTCTATAGCTTTTATTACTATTTGCATACTCTGGAGGCACTGGAATAAAATAATTATGTCAAGAAACATGGATCTGCAGACACAGTGGATGTTCTAAAAATTGCTTCCATGGTTTATGGTCTTCAAAATACTAGATGGAAAAGATGATGTAAAAAAGAAAAACTGTAAATTGAGCCAGCCTGATCTGGTTGCTCTATTAAAAATAACTTTATGCAACTCCTGTTTTTAAAAGAAGTGCAGTCCTCCAGGAACAGAAAAATCCAGAAACATGGTAATTCTTGCTCATTCTTATGCTTGAGAGGAAAAAAACCCCAACCTCTGAGCTGTTCTCTATTTTAATAACAGATTAGGAAAATATTGAACATAGTCAAGTTCTGTACCTGGGTTCTGCTCTTAGAATATACAATGTAAAATATACTAGTTTTTGCTAGATATCTTTCACAGAAATACCTAAAGAAGAAGAAAAGCATAAGGAAAACTTGGAAAACTTAGAAAACTTGCAATGGGGAGAAAAAAAGCTTAAGGCAGGTTTGGGAATAAAGCTCCTGCAGGTAAACTTACTGCTATTCCATCACAGAATCAGAGAATGGTTGAGGTTGGAAGGGACCTCTGGAGGTCATCTTGTCCAACCCCTGTGCTCAAGCAGGACCACCTAAAGCAGGCTGTTTAGGACCACATCCAGATGGCTTTTGAATATCTCCAAGGATGGAGACTCCATGATGTCTTCTGGGCACCCTGTGCCAGTGCTCAGTTACCCTCACGGTAAAAAAGTGCTTCCTGATGTTTAGATGGAACCTCCTGTGTTTCATTTTGTGCTCATTGACACTTGGCTGTCACTGGACACTGAGAAGAGTCTGGCTCCATCTTTTTTACATCCTCCCTTCAGATATTTGTGCACATTGTTAAGCTTGCCCACTGCCCCCCAGCCTTCTCATCTCCAGGCTGAACAGTCAGAGCTCTCTCAGCCTTTTCTTATAGGAGAGATGCTCCAGTTTTCATGGCCCTTTTCTTGACTGTCTCCAGTAGCTCCGTGTTTCTCTTGTACTGGGGAGCCCAGAACTGGACACAGTGCTGCAGGTGGGGCCTCACCAGTGCTGAGCAGAGGGGAAATACCACCTCCCTTGACCTGCTGGCAATGCTCCTTCTAATGTAGCTCAGGATAATGTTGGCCTTGCTTGCCACAAGGCCACATTGTTCAACTGACTCATGTTCAACTTGGTGTCCACCAGGATCCTCAGGGCCTCTTCTGCAAAGCTGCTTTCCAGCTGGATGCCCGCAGCATGTACTGGTACATGTACTCATGGGGTTGTTCCTTTTCAGGTGCAGGACTTTACACTTCCCTTTGTAGAACTTCATAAGTTTCCTGACAGCCCATTTCTCCAGCCTGTTGAGGTCCTTCTGGATGGCAGCATAACCTTCAGACTTATCAGCTACTCTTCCCAGTTTTGTATCATTTGCAGTCTTGCTGAAGGTATACTCTGCCCCATCATCCAGATCATTAATGAAGCTGTTGGACTGGACCCAGCATCTGTCCCTGGGGCACATCACTAATTACTGGCCTTCAACTAGACTTAGCATCAGTGATCACCACACCTTCAGCCAGTTTTCAGTCCACTTCACTGTTTGCTCAATCAGCCCATGCTTCATCAGATTCCCTATGAGGATCTTATGGGAGACTGAAAGATCAGGTACAAAACCATGTTTATGCTTGAACAAATCTGTAAAAACAAAACAAACTACCATCTCATGTTGTATTTCTTAAGTCACTGGAGTAATTATTTAACGCAACAGGCGTTCTTTGACAGCTGGTTACTAACACATTTGGTTACGTTTCTATGTAACTTTATAAAATACCTTGTTTCATTAAACTGTAGCCTACCTATACAAACAATGTGGCACAGAGACCTATTCACTAATAGCTATTACGCTGGTGAAAGGTGACTTAACAAAAATGCATATAATGGGTGTATTTTATACAACTTTTTCTCAGAATGTAAAGGTTGCTTTGCTGGGAAACGTGAAAGAAAAATGGTGTAATAAGATAGTGTATATACTTGCTATCAACTCTTACAACAGTATATGTTTCATAATTGTATCACTGGAAGCATGGCCATGAAATATGTCCCTCTCTTATGTAAATCACAAAATACCAGACTGAAAGGAAGATTAGGAGTAACATAGTCCATGCTTATGCCTTTGGACTGCATTATCTATAACTAAGTGTAATACTTAATTGTGGATGAAGTTATATTTTGAGCATCAGGATAAAGAATGAAAATAGTGGCCTCTGATAAGAAAATATTTAGAACTTACTGTTGCATTTTTGCATTCAGAATTATGACTTATGTATCTAGTCGTTTTCATTACAGTTCACATAAAAATTATGAGATAATGTTCTTTGCTTACAAATTTGCCAAGTTCCTGTGGGTTATTAATATATTTATTATTTTTTTTATGCTCTGTTTTACTGTTTATCTTGAAATAAGCTAAAGAAGTTAAGGTCAAAGAAAGTGCTGCCTCTCATACACAAATGTAGCCTGCAGTGTAATTGTATTAGGATTTTGAAGTAAAGCAGGTGTGCAAATTGTTTCTCAGAACATAAAGTAAGTTCATCCTTACTATTAATGTGTGTTTCTGCTAACTTGTCTTATTTTCCTGGCTGCTTGTGCCTGTTAATTTCCCTGGGATGTAGCCCAAAGCCATTGAAAACTCTATGTTAATTCCAATGAACTTGTGAACAAGGCCTTAAAATTCTCACTTTTAAGCTCTGCAGGAAGAAATGTTGATGTCCTATGTAGTGCTGATTACTGTGAAGCCCTTGTTTTGAGGGCCTTAGGCTGTGCTTCATTTTTAGGATACTGACTTGTTTTAAAGTCCTTTAGTCTGGCATAGTTTTAAGTAGAGACAGTAAGTATTACAACTACTTGAGGGGTTTGGGTATGGGGTGGTTTTCATTTTTGGGTTGTTTTTTTTTCTTTCTATTTAAACATGAATGGGTAACCCTATACTTACACTATACCTTTTTATCCATTTACTAACAGGAAAAATTATAATAACAGAAAGCCATATTTTATGCAGAGTTGTAAACTAGAAGCCTCACATAATTACATGATGTTTTTGCAGAAAATGAACATTATATTTTTTCTGTCAAAAAATAAATTTTGATGCAAGTAGGGCATATAGTTTTAAGTACTTTTATATTTCTGTGAGCCTGCATGCTGAAGCAAGCAAGTACTGGTTCATGATTTTAAAAATAAAATTAAAAAAAAGTCACAAAGATTAACTGTCCTGCCTTCCTACCACCTTTTCTTAACACCTACCTTGAGCTAGTTGGGTGATTTAGAACCTGTTTACATTCTGCACTGCTTGACATACGGGGTCCTGATGTTTTCAGTGCCTATAGACTTGGAGTGCTGCAGACTAGGCAGTCATTGTGCAGTAGGTGAGGGGCAGTATAAATCAGACTATATTCGAAGAACTGTTGTGATGGCTGCACTCCTACCGCCGGATAATTCTGTTTTTCAGAAAATCGGAGTCATTGGGTCAACATTCTTCAGTAAGATAGATGCTGAAAAAGCAACTTTGTTGGTAAAAATTTATTTTTGTCCATCAGCAGTTGTAGCTTTTGTCTAAGTAAGATGGAGACCAGGTGAAAATGTGTGAATTCAGTAGTTCACAGGCTGGTTGACTGTCTTGGATAATAGATTGCAACAAGTTTGCTTTGCTTACAAAGTATATCAGACAACACCTAGTCTATGTTCCCGCTCATCAAACTTCTATTAATGAAAGGTTTGTTTTTAGCTTTTGTTGCTGTTCCATTTTTTGGTTTGATTTTTTTTTTTCCTTTGAAGAATAGTGATTTGATTTCTACCTGTGTGCAGGCACATGAGGAAGGTAAAACAAAAACAACAATTCCTTTCTCATTTAGTAATGCCTTCAGACTACTTCAGCTTATGGTCTGCCTCTTTCTTCCCCTTTAGGATACAATTATACCTTTTTCTTTTTTTTTATTTTTAATGCATGTAAACTACATTTGTGGATAATATAGAGTTTAACAGTCTTTTACATAATTACAGATTTGACTATGCTATAACAGATGTCCAAAGGATAATTTTACAAATATATGTAGAAAAGTATGAAAACCATGTCTTTACTTTGGATAGGAGGAGACTCTGAATAAACAGTTTCTGATGGTGCACTTTATCTCTAACCTAAGAAAATCCCATTAACTCAGGTGACTGTAATAGCCACTTTATATAACATTTAATGTGTATTCAGTGGTTGGAAAATGTGAAGTATGACATTGGAGTATCTGCTTAGTCTGGTGAAGTTGTTTTGCTGTTTTTTATCGAACTGAAAAAGTTGTTTTGGTTAAAACTGAGTAGTCAAGATGTGATGAGCTCACTCCACCTTTGAAGACGTGTATCATCAATTTTGCAGTTCTGGTAACAGTGAAGGTGCAGAGACTTGGCTATAGGGTTAACCTCATGAATGAGTATTCAGAGACTTAGACTGGACTGGCTTCACAGATGACAGGGACAAAGCTGGTCAGGTTCCAGGCTTGCTGTGTGACACAGCCGTACTTCATGAATGCAATATGGATGTCTCCTAATCCCACAGAAATTAAATTATTTGTCTGAGAGCATACAGTGAAAGTTGGAGGTCACCTTTATTTTTTTTAACAGCATACTGTATGATAATTGCGATTAGTGTTCTCTACCAAGATTAAGGCCTTTTGTGAAGTGCACTGTACAAATGCGATGAGAGACAGGTCTTGTCATGAAGGCTGAGATGAAATAAAGGCACAGAATGGCAATTTGTCTTGCTTAGTTTGTTGGTTTTGGATTTAAATTAGTTCTCTGACTCCTAGCTTGGTCTTTTTTTATTGCAAATGTCTGTAAGATGAGACACCCTGTCCTCAGTTTTCATCTGTCCATGGCACTTGCACAGACTGGGCCTACAATAGCAAGGAGTACAGAACAATATAAGCAGATCTTTAAGCAAAATCCTTGGTGCTAAGCCTGAGTGTCCATGCTGTACACATTTGGGAGGATTAAATAGGACTAGCTCTAGTCTAGGAGCTGGGACTGTGGGAGCAAATTCCCCCACACTGTAAAAGAAGATGAGGTTTGTGATCACCTGAGAAACCTGAACATACATAGGTCTATGGGACCTGGCAGGGTGCATCTCAGAGTCCTGAGGGAGTGGCTGACGTAGTTGCCAAGCCACTCTCCATGATATTTGAAAAGTCATGGCAGTGAGGTGACTGGAAAAAGGGACACATTGCACCCATTTTTAAAAAGAAAGGTAGAAAGGAGGATCCTGGGAGCTACCAAACTGTCAGCCTCACCTCTGTGGCTGGGAAGGTCTTGGAGCAGATCCTCCTAGAAGCTATGCTAAGGCATATGGAGAACAGGGAGGTGATTTGAGACAGCCAGCATGGCTTCACCAGGGGCAAGTCCTCCCTGACCAACCTAGTGGCCTTCTATGATGGAGTGATTTCATAAGTGGGCAAGGGAAGAGCTATGGATTTCATCTGTCTGGACTTCTGTAAGACCTTTGATATGGTCCCCCACAACATCCTTTTCTGTAAATTAGAGAGATATGGATTTGATGGGTGAGCTGTTCAGTGGATGAGGAATTGGTTGGATGGTTACATCCAGAGTGTAGCGGTCAACGGCTCAATGTCCAGATGGAGATCAGTGACAAGTGGTGTCCCTCAGGGGTCCGTATTGGGACCAGCATTGTTTAATATCTTCATTGATGACACAGACAGTGGGATGGAGTGCACCCTCAGCAAGTTTGTGGGTCACACCAAGCTGAATGGTGCGTTTGACACACCTGAGGGACACGATGCCATCCAGAGGGACCTTGAGTCCAGAGGCTCAAGAAGTAAGCCCATGTGAACCTCGTGAGGTTCAGCAAGGCCAAATGCAAGGTCCTGCACCTAGGTCAGGTCAACCCTCGGTATCAATGCAGGCTGAAGGGATTGAGAGCAGCCCTGTGGAGAAGGACGTGGGGGTACTGGTTCCATTGAGTGAACACCATTTCACCAGCAGTTTTTGAGTATTACTTGTACTCCAGCTCTATATTCCTGGATCACTCTGTGAAACAAACTTAAGTGGGGATTATGGTGGCTGGCCTATTGTAGAAGGAATTAGTAATCTATATGATAGCAAATCCAGATGTATGCCTCTCTATCTTGAATACAGTGTGACTCCTTGCTACTTGAGGTGTGCATTTAATCAATGTGCAAATATTATATGCACCTTTTCACAGGAACTGTTGGTTTATTAATGGAATATCAGGGCCTACCACCAAGGTGCTCTTCAAAGCTAAGTCCATATTCCAGACTTGAATGCTATCAGTGATAGATCAATCTGTGTTGTAAGCAAGACCCTTTAAGAATGCAAGTGAACTTAGAGTTGGTCAGCCTCACCACAGAGAAGATCAGTGCATTGTACTATGCCCTGACCAGAGGTCCATCCAATGCTGTATCATCTTAGGGTTCCTAACATCGGAAGAGACATGAGATTTTTGTGTTTTTTTAACTTTCTGTCACTTTTTTCTTTTTTAACAGATAATTACCTGTCTTGAAAGGGCTTGTTCCCTGCTTGTTGGGATCCAGTACAAGATAGGCATAGTCAGAAGACTTGTACACAAATGAGACTGTTTTTTCATGAAGGAATGAACAACTTTGTTTTGAGACTAAGAGCAAATCCAATCTGTAGTTTGGTTGGTTTTTTTTAATTTTTTTTTTAATTACACAGAAGGGGACTTCAAAAGGACTTCAGAGGTCCTTGTGGAACGTGGACCTGGGGAGAGAGATGTAAAGATGTGCTTCTCATAGTTGCAATCTGTTTCTGGAAAAGCATTAAGTTCCCCAAAGCCAGCATAATGTAGCCCTAAAGAAAGATAGAGACAGAATGTAAAAGAGGTGTCAACAACTTCTTCCATATATTAAGAGATCTGAATATAATCCAAATGTAGCTTATTTTATTGTAAATACTAGATAAAGAAAAAAAAAAAAGAAGAAATACTTAGATCTGTGGAAAGAAAGTTGCAACTCAGTCTAGGCTGATTCTTTTTTTTTAAATAGTTCCTGTAAACTGTGTCAACTATGTGCACGTGCTGTGGCTTTGTCTCCAGTTAGTGGTCAAATTATTTATAGCAGATTCAAAGACTGCTTTTGTCTTAAGGGAATTTATATATTCAGGAAGATTATTCTGCTGGCTACAGAAATGTTATGTGTAATCCCTGTAAATAATGGAAATAGTTAAATTTCTCACTCTCCCCCCAAAAAAGAATTATCAAGGTAGAAAGAGAGTTTTGTATAGTATACAAAGGATTTTAATAGATTTAACAATTAAATCTGAACATTGGATCCTCATTCAAGAAGAGGTGTGTGTCTGAGGACAGAGTGATCAGAGTGATGCTTTTTGGAACAAGCTTCTCTGTGCTGTAAAGCATTGAGC
Source organism: Chroicocephalus ridibundus (assembly GCF_963924245.1). NCBI lineage: Eukaryota > Metazoa > Chordata > Aves > Charadriiformes > Laridae > Chroicocephalus > Chroicocephalus ridibundus. The sequence goes on from NC_086286.1 coordinate 43,599,959, forward strand.
GTGCAGCAACCAGCTGCAATAATGGAAGTGGCTCCAACTATGTTCTCACTGTTCAGGTGTCTGACTTGTAGATTCTTGAACTCTATGTGTGGGTTATTAGCTCTGTAGCTTAGCCAGATGAGGCCAGAAAGAAGATCACAGCACTCAACAAAAGTAACGTGGAGAGCACTGCTGGATGTTACTCTTGCTGTTTAGTACACTCCTATGTTTAGTAGACATAGTTTTTGCACATTGTCAGGGCAGAATTTTCCAATGCTTTATCTGGTTTTCATTCCCAATGAATTATCTGGTTTAGGGGTACTTTGTGACCCCTATTTTATACACAGGTGAAAATTGTTTACTTTTCCTAGCTCCAGTCAAGACTTGATCTGGCAAAGATAAGCATTCAACACGGCGGGTATATATTTGGTATGTAATATTTTGCAAGTGATTCTTCTTTCTGTTCAGCTGTGGTTTTCCTTTCCCTGCATTTTGAAATCCAGTAGTTCTTAACAGTAGAATTACACTGCCTCTTACAGGAATGTACTAGATTTGTGAGTCGATAGTGGGAAGCAGTAAGGCTGTGATGTAGTTTTAAAATTGCAGAGTTTTGTGCATCACCTGGGGAAAGCATGTTCTTAGCGTTTTGCAGGTAAGCAAATACCATCAGGGTTTCTTTAATGGAGGGGAGGAGCATATTGATTTTGTCATCTGAATAATTGTTGCCCAGAGGAAGAAAGGGAGAGGCTTAAGGTTTTGTTCCTGCAATGCATGGGATTCTCTATATATTCTTCAAAAGTGATTTCTTTTCTTTTTCTAACAGGCCAAGCTGAGGTCACTTGTCAGTCTCCTCAAGGTCATATTTTTCAGTTGTGTAAACAAGTGCAACACAGCAACAAGTGAAACACAGCTGAAATTACTGAGGCTGTGTGTGTGCTACAGCAGCAAAGATTTTGGCCAGGAAGGATACCCAGGCCTTAATTACCTCTTGGAGCTGACTTGATGCCTTGAAATCATTAGGTGATTAAACCGTTAATGAACTTAAGCTGTGCCTTCAGTTCGACCAGTAATAAGTTCATTAGGTTGTTTGTTACCTGACATTAACTTTTTGAAGAGTAGCTTTTAGCTACACTGCAGAAATGTGGATATTAATCCAAATTACTGTAAATGCATATTATCCCTTTCTTCCTCTGCCAGTGCAGTATAATGACTGTACGCACCAGACACACAGTATATTCTTGTTCTGTCTCATGCTTCAGCATACAGTGTTTTTAAATTTGCTATTCAACCACTGTTTCACAGTCCAGTCACTTCCTGCTGGCCTGAAAAACACAGCCTTACAAGCAGATGATCATCTGTCATCTGGAAGATGTGTTTAGAGAAGTCAAGCTGCTTTGGTTTTGGTTTGGGTTTTTTTGCCGTTTTATTGATCAGCTCTTTCTCACTCTTATTTCCTAATTATAGTTATTGATGTCATCTTACCATCTGACTCCAGGCAACTATTAGAAACATTTCATTTCAAAAGCAAGCAATGTGTGTTGGCTACAAAGAGCAAAGCTGAGAATATTCATGTGTTAAGTTTATATCTGATTTTAATAATTTACTTTTCCATAGTGTCTTTTGACTTAACATCAACTCTATGTATGATGATATGTTAAGACCTTGCAAGTATATGAAGTTGTCCATGTTATCCACGTTGCTGCCTTTTGCCTGTCTCCTGAAATGAGACAACTTTATTGCAAAATAGTTGTACTGTGTCCTGCTGGGATGTAGCTAATTTTCTTCATGGCACTGTATGGTACTGTGTTTTGGATGCATAGCTAAAGCACTGTTGATAGTGCACTAATGTTTGGCTTTTACTGAACCATGCTTGCACAGCACAAAGGTGGTCTTTTTTTTCTCACCTGCCCCTCACAGTGAGTAGGCCAGGGTGGGAAAGATGTTGGAAGGGGATACAGCTGGGATGGTTACTCAAATTGACCAGAGGGGTATTTCATACCACATGACATTATACTTGACAATAAAAACTGGAGTTAGAGAAAGATGGGGGGTATGTGTGTGTGAGTGACTTTCATGGTGGTCATTGCTTGAAGACTGCCTGGGCATCAGTCTGCTTGTGGGAGGTAGTGAGTGATTTCCTTTGAGTCACTTGCTGGTTTGGGGGTGAACCCCTTTCCTTCACCTGTTAAGCTGTCTGTATTTGATCCACAAGTTTCCTTGGTTTGTTCTTCATATTCTCTCCCATGTTCCACTGAGGAGGGGAAGTTAGTGAACAGGCTGTATGGGTGTTTGTCTTCTGACCGGGATCATCCCACCACACTACTTTATGTAAGCGTAAATCATCTGCAGACTTATGGTGAGAAGCAATGTTGCTGTCCAGAGACCTGTTTTATGTGCCTGTTAGGTCAAAATTAGCTGTATAACAGCAGATTGTCAGTCTGATTTGCACGTATATTTGGTTTGAAGGTTTTGAGCATTGGACTGGCAGTTCTGTCCGTTGGTCTCCAGAGTGAGATAACCTATTCTTTCTGAGAAACTCTTTTGATTTTAAAACTATTGATTTGAAGAGTTTATTGTGAGACTCTTGACTACACTTTTTCATAGGTAAGAGCCTCATACCTCTCTGGGCAAGGAGTAGTCTATCTTGCGATCCTTTGTTAAATGGACTTTTTTTTAAACTTGGTAAAATGTGTGAAAGACTTCTTCTATTGATCTCATTCTATTTGCCCACAATTAATTTAGGGCAAAGCCTCAGCTGCACTGTTCCTCTGTCTTCTAACGAAACAGCCCATCCCTTAAATCAGTTTTCTCCATTTTCTAATGTGGATAGGATTTTGGATAAAGAATTTAGTTCAGAAACTTGTGCAGTTTTTTGAGAAGCCTTTCAAAGACCATGTCAGTAAAATCAACTCTTCTGAATTCTTCTTTCATGTGTGCTTAGCTGCAAGTGGGCCAGATGATAATCTGCTGCTCTCATGAGTTTTTCAGATGTTCTGTCATTTCCAGAGGTGGTTTCTGTTCAGCTGTCTGACCACTTGCTGTGACTCTTCACAAATTGCTATCAGGTCTTGCAGTCCATTGTTTTGGTAAAAGTTCTGGTAATCCTCCAACCACTTTTTCAGAAAGTTGTTTTCTCAGAGCATCAAGAAAGCCTTTGGAGTATGGGAGTGTTTGTCCCTGCTATCTTTACTATTTTGAGTGTCTTTGTTGATTCCTGCTCTAATAGTGGTAAAATTTGTGGGGGTTCCTAGGGTTTTTTGTTGGTTGGGGGGGGTAGGATTTGAGGCAGTTCTTCCTGTCTTACCCACTTTCTTGACTTTTTGTAGTCTGTCGTATACCTGCGTGATAGTATATGGCTACTTGATAGCATCTGTTTGCTGTTGCTCTTTTGTCTTTGCTTTGGATGGATGGAGACTGGATGTGATACCTAGGACTTATTTGATAACTCTTTAGTGCATCTCAAATGATTGCCCTTTAGGATTCACTCCAGGGCAAAGTTCCACAGCATTTTATTTCCATAGTCTTCTAGGCTTATCACTGTCTCCACATTGTATTCTCTTTCTCACAGAGCTTATAGTGAGAGAATGGTAGCTCGTGGGTTGGGAGTCCAAGTATATGTTCACGCTAAGGTATTCCTTGCTGCTGCTGTTCCTGTTTCATGGTAAAGGGAATACTGATCTCACATATGTGTTTCAGCACTGTGCAGGTCCATTTCTGGTTCAGCCTGTGCTAGAGATGCATATTGCGTACACCTACACTTCTCAGGTTTTCACAAATCTGTAGCAGCCATTTGCCTGCTCATTTTCTTGCTTGTGGCTCTTTTCATCTGGAGCTGGGTTTAATCAGTGCTGTTTACTTCATGTGGCATTGCAGTGTCTGGTACCTGAACAAATGCTGGTGCTGTTCAGCTACTTTTCAGTAATTTCTTGGCATCAATCCCTTCCCCGAGAACCGGTTGGTAAGGCTCATGTGTTGATTTTTAAAGTAGGTTGTGTTTGTCATTGAGCTAGTTACACTGGAATAGTTTTGGCACTCTCCTGGTCCTGTTGCTTGGGATCATGCCACCATGTCTGTCAGGTACTGTGTCACCAGGAATGTGAGCCTTGGCCATCCAGTGCCTTTCTGAGCATTTTCTTGTCCATATGACCTTGCAGTAGTACTGCTGTGTCTACATATTTTGTGTGGAGTTTTCCAAAGCCATCCCTCTCTAGGCTGTATCTCTGTATCGGGTACCGGCTTTCTGAGGACAGCTTTGGAGGGGCATCATGATCAAGGAAGTCCAGCAGATGTAGGTCTGGCCCTTATCTATTGTAGGCCTGAGGTCACACTAAGCCCTGAAGAACTCCTTGTATGCTGCTTCATTTCTCCACTTCTGTCTCAAACTATTCTCAGCCTAGTGGCAGCGGCTTTGATCTTTCTGCCATTTCTTTCTTCTTCTCTCCGAGACTGGTGTTAACCAGACTACTGCAGCAGAATTAGATATCTTTTCTAATCTAGGAAAATTATATTAAGTGTAATTTCACATGGAAACAAAACTGAATTACATCAACACAGCTAATGTTGTTATGTAGGAGGCCAACTACTAATGTATGTATAATGATTAGCTGTTTTTAAAATTGGCTGGTTTTCAGTATATACATTACGTAGGCTTTTTGTATAAAAATCTGTTTTATTAAGTACTCAATAGCATATATTGTGATCATTCTTGCTTAGCCTTAATTAAGTTAATTCAAGTGGTTGTTATAGGATAATGATACACTTCTGCGGTTCGTGTTTATTCCGTTGCTGGCGAATGGGGCCCGAGCAATGCTGTGCCTCCCCCTCGTGGTCAAAGGCAGGGAGAGAGAGCGCCTGGCAGGAGTCGCCTTGAAAGCAACGCGAAAGAGAGATGCCCTGATTTATCTCGACTTTTACATGTTTTCTTCCCATTTTGATATGGGCAAGTATTTATTTAGGAATGGAAGTTCCTGGGTGAAATACTGTTCCGTTAATCGTATTTCTCAGTAACAGGAACAGTTTGTTGCTGGTGAGGTATTGTAATGATGGCAATTTCAGTACTTAAAGGCTGCGTCCCATTTTCACTAACGTATATGAGATGAGGCAGTCTTTTGTTTCTCTTCTGGCTTAAAAATTAGGATCATACTCTTCATATTTGGCTTTTTTAGAAACATCTCATGAGTTACTTTGTGATGGAAGGATGCTTGGCGTGGGTATTCTGTAAACTTGCAAAATAGTGATCTGTGATTAGTGCTCAAAATACAGTAGACTAAACCCTAAACTTCTTTAAATGGGACTCCATCTGCTTCTTGCTTTAGAATGCGATTACAGTTGTGTGCCAGTTTCAGTGGTTAGATCAAGAAATGCTGTGCTGGTCTGAGTTGTTTAGCTGCAGCATGCCTAGAAATAGTGTCATTGTCTCTGTCGATATTGATGGCAGGAGACAGAAGTTGCCCACCCTCTCAGTGCAGCTCTGTACTGCGCTTCTCCTTCCCCAGCCATCTCCCCAGGGCGCTGAAGAGGCGCTTAGAGCCCACCTGGCTCCAGGTGGAGAAGGAGTGGTGGGAGATGTAGGCTCTGTGCAGCAATCTTGGGGCCTGTGGAGAGAGAGAGGGTCTATTAACTGTATTTTCCTTTATGAGGTTGTGCGGGCAGGCATTCATGGACATAGGAGAGAGGGAGATGGATTCAGATCCATTTTGAAGCTGTTACCTGGCTGTGCTGTTTGGGCAACAGAGGCCTAGATCTGTGCCTAGCTCAAGCTGGGGTGGTCCAGTGTGACCCCCTTGGTACAATGGTTGGCAGAAACAGAGGATCTAGCTGTTGTTTCACAGCCCTTGGAGATTGTTTCCTTGGATGCTGAATCAGTGTACCACAGCGAATAGAAAGAATTGTTTCCAGGCAGCTGGACTCTGGGAGGCAGCACTCATATGTTTTTTCAGCTGCATCTGATAGATAAGAAGGCTAGCTCTCTTTCTTTTTTTTTTTTTTTTTAAATGTTTGTAATGGGATGGCATTTCTTTTGTAACTATTCTTTTAACTCATACTTTCAGCTCTTCACAAAATAATGGAAAAATATTTCTTTGAGGCTTATAAGCAATGCTTGGTCTTGATGGCAGTGAAACCCCATCATCCTTTGTGTATTGATACTGCCCATTTAAATACCAGGCACCTGCTGTGGACAGTTCCAGTTATGTGTGGATCTGTGAGCTGACACATCAGTTTAGGGCTGGGTAATGCATACAGTCTTTACGAGACAGCTAAACATTTAGGGCCGTGTCTTGTCCTTTGTCTACTGCTGAGTAGAATCTTAATTGGTAGGTAGCTTCTGCTGTTCTACAGATGCTGTAGCAGTTTCATAACATCTGAACGTATTTACACTGATTTGAATTACATTCCTTCTAGCGTGAGGTCATAATCTCTACAAGCAGAGTTTTCCATAAAAGTTTTCTTTCCTGCAAGGCCAGTAGAACTTCTTAATCCTCTGTTTTAGCTTCAGAACATCATTAGAAGTAATTGAGGCTGTGCTTTTATATTAGTCCTCTTAGAGAACAGGACTTTACCAATGGGTAGTCTCATTGACATTAACGTATGATTTGTATGAGTGAGGGGATTTCAGGATGTAGCTTATCTGTGAGATCTTGGTAAAGCTTCTTGCAAAGTCAAATACTTCTGTCTGTGTGGAGGAGTAACAGAGTAGGTGGTGGCATCTGATTTTGGCAGTGTTGGTTGTTATTATTTTGTGCTAGCTCTTGATTTGTAGATCCAGCGAGCCTTGAAGAGGGACCTTCAAGGTTACTTTGCTGTTCTGCCCCTCTCTTTATTTCTTTTTTTTTTCTTCTTCCTCCCTTCTTTATTCTTTCTTTACAACAACTTTTTTTCCTGTGAATTCTGATGCTTTGCCATGTCACCAATGAAACTAATGAGCAGTGAAAAACTAATGCTGATGTTTATAGTTGTGTCATTCAACTTTGAGTTTCTGTGCTAGTCAGACTTTTGAAGTAATGGAGAATTCCTGTGTTTCTGAGCATGTGTTCATGACTTTTTAGCACATAGAAACACAGCACTTTACCAGTTTACACTCAGTGCACTTTGGACGTATTTCTTCATAGCTATGTTGGATAGGGGCTTACTTTTTTGGGAAGAAACAACTTGATTCTGAGAAAACAGTTTGGACAGTGACAACCAAAATAAACAACAAGCTGACAGGATGTTAGAGAGAGGTTATCTTGAAGTAATGGGCCTGGTGAAAAGACCCAAGCAAATGGAGAAGGTGCTATCTGAGATGCAGTCTTGACATTTGTTGTATGAAAATAATGCCACAGTAAAATAGGAATACAGTTCTTGCTCCCATAGAGTAGTAGTTCTTGTGACTCTGGTCATCTGCCAGGCTTCTGTACAATAAGGCAGAAAGCACAGAGATATTTGCTGCCGTATTCCATTCTCCTGTTTTGCTTAGCCATCTCCCTATTATCACTGTACTTTTTACAGCATTCCTGTTTGCTCTAAGCCTTTAACAATAAAATTCAGAATTCTGTTGCTCAAGGTCAGCTGGCCAAGACAGGCTAAACTCTGTACTGAAAGTATTTGGGCTTGGATTTTAAGCTACTTGGGCACCTTAAGATCTTGAAAAGTGTTATTGTGTTCTGCCCTGGTTTACTGCTTTCCCATTCCGGATGAAATGCAATATCCTTAAAATGAGAAAGTGCATGTTATTATTCTGTATAGATCCCAAGTATTACGATGCATTTAGACCTTTTCTGAGAGTGAAGATTTTGGAGAAAAAATGGGGAAAAAATGTATTTTGTGCAATATCAAATTATTTGAAAATGCAGAGTCTTTTGTTGATATATTTCCTATTTTGTGTAGGTGTCTGAGGTTTTGTATCTGTTTTGGTTTGCTAACTTTTAGAATTCCTGCAGACATATGTAATATAGTGTATCTTCATTCTGTGAAGTCAAACAATGTTGCATGCTTTTTTCTTATTACTTATTAGAGCTGTGATTTATTTCTAATAAATATTAATATATAAATTTTATATTTATTTATAGCAAACTGTTCATAGATATTTTAATTATTTGTTGCAGCCTATGGGGAGAGGTGGTGCTTCAAAATGCTAGGGACAACTTGGATAAACTTACAGAGTGCCCCAAAAAAGCCATAACTGCATGTCCCTTAGGCTTTGAGGCATCTCGAGCAAATGCCAAATGACTCAGCAGTTCTGCATTTAAATTTATTAGGACTCTTCATTTAATAAAAAATTGAAATACTTGGGTTTCCATCCTGTCTTCAAACAGCAATCAAATGCTAAAATAAAAGAAATTCTAACAGGGCAAAAATTCATTTATTTGGTTAGTTGCTTTACATTTGCTATCTCTTAATACAACTGTTCAATTGTTGCAGGTTGAGGGCTCTAGTGGGAAGGTTTATGTGCTGCAAAGAACATGCATATGTGAAATATAGTAGATCTGGCAATGCAAGTTATTTTCATCATAAAAATAGATTACTTTTAATCCAATTTCAGTTTTTCAGCCTCGTTGTGCATTTAGAGCTATGTGGCCTGCTCGCTACATTTTTGCAGGTGCCTAAAGAATGTCATCAGATGCCTTTGAGAGCTTTCATTTCATTTTTGAAATAGCCTCTGAAGCACGGGTCTCCTAATGACAAATTAATCTGTTGAGGGGGTAAAGTCTGTCAATATATACCTGCCCCTGCATGAGAGGGTTGTAAGTAGTCAGCAAGGATTAAATTAAGGGTTTTAACTCAAACCTGGGAGGAAGAGGGTTTCCTCTTTTACAGAGGAGAAATTCTATGCGTGTCCAGAAAAATTAAGCTCCCTTTTGCTTGAGGATCCTTTAAGAATTGAAGGGGGGGGAAGAAAAATAATTTCATCTTTAAGGCTTATGTAGATGTAAAAGTTGAAGTTGACGTTTAAACTATTGTAGTTATACCAGTACACAAATCTTTCCCTTGGTGGATACTCCTTTTTCTCAGTGTGTGTGTTGGGAGGAGTTTCAAGCAAATGAAAAAGGTAGCCTTCTTTTGAAGCAAGAGCGCTAATGCTAAAGTCAGTCAGTTAACTTGAAGGATTTTTTTTTTCTGTCTGTATAGTTGTATTGATAGGACTTGTTCTGTATACTAGTGTCTTTTAATTGGATTTAGGAGATGATATTTGCACTTGAATTGGGGAGGTGTGTTTGTTAAATATGAGGAGACTGTGACAGAATTCACTCTGAAATTTGTATGCTATCGATTAATTCTTAACCGTTTGGTAAAAAATTGCAGCATCCTCACTTCTTACCGGACAGGCAGAGTTGAAAATTGTTTGCATGTATGCATAGGGCCATATCACGCTGTTCCATACATTCTTTGTGTAGAAATATATAGGGGCAAGATTTTGTTGCATGTCTTCATGTTCAACATCTGATCACTGTAGATCTTTGTGACTATAAGAGTTTCAGAAATGCCAAGGACCACAGGAAAGGTCTGCACAGACTAACAAGATGGCTGAAAACATTCTGATGGAAAAGTTTTTATTCCTAAAAAGAGCAAGCCTTCTGCAGTCTGATCATTGCAATTCAGTTGTTTCAAAGAATTGTCAGTTCAGTCCCAGTGATGTTACAAGTGGAGCCTCTCTGATGGGAATCCCATTAGCAGTCAGACTAACACAGCTGTATGATTTGTTTACTGTCACTGCCAAAGTTCTGGTGTGGCACTGAGCACTTCCCAGTGCATCTCCTGCTCGCTCGGTGCTGCTGAAACTGCTCAAGGCAAAGTCTCTGTAGACACCTTTCTGGTCAAACAGAGAGACCAGTGCTCTATTCTGATTCTCTTTTCCTGTAAGCTACTTTCTATACTGTTGTCTGTTCTCTTCCTGAAATTTTGTCACTTGGTTTCATAGAACCTGTTTTGCTTAGTTTTTCCATCCTACCATCTTAATCACTCTTTCAATGCCTCTTTCCACTCCATCTTGCTATGTTTCTTAAGGGTTGAACCATGGTCCCTTTCTTCGATTTTCATCAGATTCTCTCATCTGTAAATACAAATCAAATTAATCTTTGTCGCGATGGCTTGCAAATGAATTTCTTTATTCCAGACCTTTCCTCTTCAGCTGGAGCTAAAGGAGAGCTTGTGGCTATTCAGCTAGATATCAACAGCTCAACATGACTAAAACAGACCTTCTGTAGACTCCCCTACTGCTGCTTCCTTGTCACTCTGGAAAACAACCTAATCTTGCCATGATGTCCGTAACATGTCTGTCAGTTACTACTTTGTTCTTTCTCTAAGTTCAAAGACAACATTGTCATTGTTTTTAATGACTAAAACTTACTTCTTAGAATAAGTCTCTTGCTGTTTCAACAAACAATCAAAACTTCCACCCAGCTCTTCTTCACCTTTTAAAGAAACTTGTCAATTAGTCCAGCATCCTTTGCTTTCTTCAGGTCAGTTCTGCACTCTCATACCCATTCAAATGGATTCAGTGAAAATCATTATTGCATCCTGTTGCAAAGAGAAGAGACGAAAGCTATGACTATCTCTTCTGAATTTCTTTTCCTTCCTTGCACAGAGCATGGTCTTAATGTTTCTAGACCTTCATAAACTCTCAGTCATTGCAGAAGCATCTCTCCATCCTCTTTCACCCATCCATTAAAATTTCAGGCTCAGTCTTGTGCACTCTTAGTGCAATAATATGCTTTCTCCTTGAGAACATCTCCAGGGCAGTCTCCATAGCCTCTTGATGACCCTTTCTTTAAAACACATTTATTGTGATGACCAAAAAGCTTGGAAATCGTCAGGTTGGTGGGATATTAGTCTAAGTACCTATCAAACTAGCCAATATTGTCTGATTTGGTTCCTTCTGCCTCCTCCTCTGTCATCTCTTACTGTGTTCTTTGATGACAACATCCATGGCAAGGAGTCAGGACTGTCTTTGTTCAGGTTTTTGTTTGTTTGTTTGTTTTTGTATCACACCCAGCTCAGCAGCATCCTTAGTTGTCACTGAGAACATTAAGATGGTTATAATATTTGCTAAGTAATTAATCATAGTTACAGCATTGCAGAGAGATTTTCTGTGGTGTATATTCTTGAGAGGGGTGGGGGTAGAAGTGTGTAGTAAAAACGCCAGTTGATCATTTCATCCTTTTGGAACTTTTCACCTTGTCTTCACTAGGAAAAAAGTGTTTTTTAAAAAAAGCCAACAAGGAGCAACTGCGTTGCAAATAAAAGAGGCTCGTAGCTAATCTGAAGGAGCATTTGGCTGCCTCACAAAAGCACTGTGTATTTTGGCAAAGTTAGGAGCTTTGGCTTAGGAAGATTCATGTTTGGAATAACAGGGTGTGTTGCAAGTCAAAATTCAGGTATCTTGGCAGAGATGTATGCATAATCTGGCATGATGCCTTTCTGCACTGTGCCTAGCTGTAGCAAGTGCTGAAGTCCCTTGTGAACAATATATGAATCTCATTTTGAAGGAAAAAAAAAAAAAAGAGGAGGAGGGAAGAGGAGCCAGGATTTATTTTAACATTTAGTGGATATAAAAAAACAAGTATCAAGAAGCAAAACATTTCCGTGAAACATTCGCTGTGAAAAATTCTGCAACTTCTTGTTGCAAACCTCTCTATCGCTTGGATTGGCTGATTTCCAGAGCATCAAGGCTAGGAATTGAGCGACTGAAATATAATCAGTGGTGATACATTTTAACCACATAAAACATTCTCTGCTTCCAAAGCCTCGGGTGTCTCTAGTAAGCAGTGCAACAGCAACAGCTCCTTGCTGCTGGACTCCAGAGACGGGGAAAATATTGGATCACGATGGTAAGAAGCTCTTTACTTTGTACCAGATCTAGATTATTAGTTTGAAAAGAATGTTTAAAAGATGATGATGAAATGAGTAGGGATCAGTATTGAAACCAAGAAAGCAATGCGTGAGATACAGTGGCATTATCGACGTTTTACTGAAAGAGATCAGCAAAGCAAGTTGGTGACAAGTATCTTTGGCACTGAACATGTTGTGCAGCTTATATAAAATCTTTTAAAATTGGGAAACACTGCTGACTAGAATTTGATGTAAAATGTAAGCCTGTCTACATGTTTTATTACAGAAGGACAGCTGCATGGGCTTTTAAAATAATTTTACATTAGTAACCACTGGCACAGACTTAATGCATATAAATAAACCTATGCTGATAGCTTATGCAGGCTGTATGTTTATATGTTTTATTTTGTTGGGGTTTCGTTGGGGTTTGGGCGTATTGTTTTTGGTTTTTAGAAAGGAGCAGAGATGCTCAGTACATACCTTTGACTTTTATGGAGCTATGAAGTTTTTATTTGTCTGGGTTTTCAATCTGTGAAGACCTGTTAATCACATCGTGTTTCTGTAGTGTAATTGTTTGGTGGGAAAAATAACGAAAGAAAACTTTTCAGGATAGTGATTTTATTCTTAACAATTTGTAACAATTTTAATATTCTCATCTAAATATTAAAACAATAGAAGTAGAATATAAAACACATAAATATAAAATCTGAAATTACTGTAAATTGATACCAATGCTATTGATAGTTTAAAAATGCCTGAAGATAAAATAAAAATGTTCTTATTAGTGGTTTTCTAGTTATTAAAGAATTGAAGAGGGGGATGCTAATCTTGGGAGTGCTTACTTCCAAGACTCACTGTCAAGACTGGGCTTGATGCATATTTCAATTAAAAAAAAAAAAAAAACCAACCCATTCTCCTGTATGGGAACTCAGTCATTTATTTTAAGTGCATACTAAGTCCAGGAATACATTGATTATGAAATTATAGTACATCAGGGTGAAAGGAAAACAAATTACTAAATAAGTCTGAAGAGTACTGAAATATGGTTACTTCACAGCCCAGCTGATGTGTGGGAAATTATTCTCTTTGTGATTCAAATGGAAGAGGAGATTTTTTTTTAAAAGAGCAGTGATGGAAGTTTGAAAAGTGTACAGCAGATGTGAAACTGTGTCTGATTCGGTATTTTTTATCTTTCTTGTGTATTTCTTGTTGCTCAGCAGTATGAAAATTAGAATGCAAGAACTAAAACTATCACTGAGTGCTTTCTGATCTTTTTCTTTTCTAAGTGATTTAACTGAATGTCAAGAAAAACACTGAAATACAGTAGATAGTAAATCATGTTATCTTGGCCTATATTTTCCAGGTTATGACTGTAAACACACTTTAATATATCAATGTTTTATGTTTTCCTTCTCAACATGCAGCAAAGATTACAAAATCAATAATTGAATGGCAACCAGGCTGTAAGCTTCTTGGAAAGAAGTTTACTATGAATCTAAGCAAGGTGGTTATTATTACTATTTTCTTGACAAAAATGCCCAATGTTGAGTATCCATTAAATAATGCCGTGGTAGTGAAGGGGCTTCGATATATTGTTGTTTCTTGTCAGAAACGAATGTGCTCATAGTTAGTATTATCTTCTATCTAAATTTTGGTACAGGAAAACATTGGAGACAGGAGATCTGGCAGCTTTTCCTATTGGAAAAACAGAACTTAACTGTTATGATAATTATTATTAACAAATGAGGTTATATACTTCCAGGTGTGTGATTCCTTAGTTCCTATGTAAGTCAAATACAGATACGCTTCAGTAACTGCAATTTAAGGAAAACATTTCCTTCATGTTCTGCCACGTATTTACTCTTGATAAAGTTTAAGCCAAAGTAAACTTGCTTTGTGTCCTGCTTGACATGGATTAATTGGGTAACTAGAGCAGGTAGTTCACAGGGGATCTATTTCTCTCAATTTGGATTGCCTCGGCAAGGGTCTTTCATATGTTGTTGAACGAAAAAAAAAAGAATAAAATAAAAAAGAGACACCCCACCCCCCTGCCAAAGATGAACCCTTAGTAGTAATCAGCTGTGTAATAAATGGCACATCTAGTCCAAAGGGAACAGTCTCTTACTTACAATTTTAAAATTATTTCTTTCAGAATGAAATGGTCTTAAAGAGGTCAGAGTTGCAAGCTGTCAAATGCTTTAGATATCCAGGTTAAATTATTCAAAGTGTTTTTTCTAATAACTCTAAGGAACAAAAGAAAAATTACAAATAATGTACTGGCCTTACCTGAAAAATTGAAAAGTTGGGAACATGACTATTGCAGTGCTAAATTTCTAATAAAGTATCATCTAGGATTAGTGCAAGAGATGCTGGGTATGGCAGAGTTTCTCTTAAGTGTTTTTCTGTTGCAAAATTTAAAAAAGCCTACTCAACAATTGAATGCCTGATTCATCGAAATGAATTTAGGCTATATACTTTTTTTTAATCACAGTGATTAAATAAAAGTCTGTAAATGTAGTCCTATATTTAAGAGGCATACTATAGGTATGTAAGCTATGTAGTTTATATGTAATATAAAGTATGTTTAGGGAAAGGAAAAATAGCTTTGTATCTGCTATGAAGTTAATTCAAGATTTAATAATATTCTCAGGTTTTACTGTTTTCATTTTTTTTGCTTTGTTCTCCTGCCAATTTTTTGGCAAAAAATAGTTTGTTCATTCAGAAGTAGTTATGCTGGCTCTCATAATGCTACTGCTGAAAATGTTTTGAAGAATTTTGTCAGAAGAAATCTGATGCAGTACAACTTTGGTGAAATCACAGGTTTTGTGTGTGTGTTCAGTACTAACTTATATGCCTCGACTAACTTTTGGCACAGTTTGGTTCAGGTGATCTGTCAGAGCTGTGCGACAGGCTGTACACCACACTAGTAAGTCTGTGCAAGTGAAATACACACTTGCATGCTCCACAAATATTGTTTGTGAAAGACAAAGAGTATCCACTTTGACCTGTAGTTTAAATGTAATGCTGAAATATCTCGAGGTATATATTAGAGTTTATTCATAATGAAATAAGCTTGTGTTTTAAAATCTCAGCATTCATGTTTATGGAGCCTGAATACTTTCATTGAACAAAATATGGCAATAAGCAAGGTTTATGCAAAGATTCCCTAAACCAGATTAGTTTTTTGGTGGTGGTGGATTATTATTGTTTTTTTTTAAGCCATTTTCCTTTTGATTCTTCCTTTGGATTCATTATCAATATACTCTGTAGATCAGCTTTTGCTCTCTGAAATCCATCTTTTAAAGTGTACCATTACACTGGCAGTACAACTTAAAATGAGTTGCTTTCAGGAAGTTATAAATTATTTGCTATGCTTTACATAATGTATTAGCATGTCTGCTGCATCTGTGTTCAAGACAGGGTTTTATTCTTTCATCCATATGATATACGAAGAAACTATTAAAAAGGGATGCTTTTAGTATTAGTCTGTCCTTCTGGCTTTTATCCTGTCATGCTGTCAAAAACGAAGGTTGGTGAAAATGAAGGCAGGGGAAAAGGTCAGTCTGGTCTGTAGGTGAAATAATTGATGGGAGCAGCTTCCTGAGAAACAGAGCTAAAGTGGAAAGATGGCTGGATATATCTTATGATGTACTGCTGTGCATAGTTGTTCTTCTACTTCATGACCATATTGAGGCTACTGAAAATAATTAAAGCTGAGATTTACTGTGGATCTCTTACATAAAAAAGGTTTGGAGAAGACAAAAGGATACTGACAACTTTATACCCATTTGATAGTGTACAGATGTAAGTAGAGCCAGTTATGGAGTTGTGCCCTGAAGGATACGTTTCCAGTGCTTGTATAAGGAGTGTGCTCTGTTCAGAACTGAGACTGCGTAATATGTTGTGGTTGGAGACACGATGCACAGTTTGGCTGGATTTCCAGGCTTGCTTCACTACACAGAGTGGTGATGGGAAGCTACTATACCTAAAGAAATTCTCTAGACCTTGCGCTTGAGTTTTCAGTCAACTGTAAATCTGTTTTTAAGAACTTTTTATTTAAACACATTTTCCAATGTTGCTGTGTTGCCTGTGGACACGGCTGCATAGTCAGCCCTAATGTATCATCTAATAATGAAGTGGACAACTCAGAGGTGAGTGCCATCTACTCCACTAGAACTATGCCGGAGGCTCCACTTCCCGTCTGGTCATCAAGATACACCTTGAGTATATGATTAAAGCTTTTGGATCATAAAGATTTTGGAAGGAGACTCGCAGCAGGATGTTGGCAAGCTTTGGTGTAGATTCTTATTCAGTTGAGAGATTAGATAAATCCTGTGTTGAAACCCGCAGCCATTCTGCCTTCCATTGCCATAGTAGGCATAGGATGGCTTTCTTAGTAGTCATGGCTTTAACTCAATAGTGCTAACCTTTTGGGTAGGTCAGAAATGTTCTGAGACCATGTGTTGCAGTCTTTTCTCCCCTGATGTGATGGGGTGTGACTTTCATCACATGACTTTTATGTGATACTTTTCCGTGTCACAGGACAGGAGGTGCTGCATGTGTGTCAGACTACCAGGCTAGAGGGTGATGACATGTTCCTTCCTGTGAGTGGACATACACATATCCAGTAACAGGGAGAACTCTGTTTGGGTCATATAATGGGTATTTATTTGGCCAGGTGATGACTGAGACTGGACATTCATTAGGGAAAAATGGCAAGGAGGAGGATGCTGTAGGACTACACCTCTGATTTAACTTTTCCCCTGTCGATACTTTTAATAGTTTTTGTTGTGGTCCTTCCTGCTCTGAAAGAAAAATATGTGTGATGCAGTATAGATTTTTATCAGCGTTATTTCTGGAAAGTTTGGGAAGAATATGTACTTGATTTGGCCCAAAGTAACCAAAGAGCTGCTACTTTGCTGACCTCTGACTCATTCAGGTAAGAATGAAAGATCTGCCATTGGCTGAAACTGGCCTACAAAATTTATTTCAGAAAAAGAAATGCTTCTCATCTTTTTTTTTTGTTTGTTTTCATTGGAGAAATAGAAGGGACTAATCTCAGAGAGTGCTGAAAAACTCCATGATGAAAAGGTCCTGTAAGTCAATTAAACTTTATTCAATTCTTTTCTGACTCTACTAAACTTGTTTTATGCACTACTGTTAATTTTCTTACTTTTCTCTTTGTAAGATTGTCAAAAGCGATAGGCATGTTAAAAAGAGACTTTTTTTCTCTCCTACTCTTCATTCCACTATTACAGAGGATCGATCACAAAAGCAGCACTTGCATCTAATAATTTTTCCGCTACAGCACAGGTAGAGACAAAATTGGTTTCCTTGCACATGCAAAGCATAAGAAAATGAGCTCTATGTGAGGGATGAATACAACATACTAGGAATGCTATAGGCAGAATATATTAAGGTCTCTGCTAGCGTCTGTTTGCTGCAGAGGTCATCATGCAATCATGCTTGTAGTTAGCTGCTTCCTTTTTGTGCGCTTGGGCTGGTCCTGAATTGCATTTCCTCTCTCCCTCCGTGTGGTGTGGTCCTGTAGCCAGCAAGTGATGGGGAGTTCCCTCATCTCCAGCTGCACCTCACGTATACCTTCTGTTTCAAGGTCATTAATATATTCATCATCCAAAGCTAACTGCTCAGTTTGGGCTTCTGGGAGGTTGCAGAATCATAGAATCATAGAATCTTCATGGTTGGAAAGGACCTTTGAGATCGAGTCCAACCATACACGCACATAAAAAAAAAAAACAAAAAAAAAACAAACCAACACAGCCTACAATCTCTGCCGCTAGAGCATGCCCTGAAGTGCCACATCTAGATGTTTCTTAAATACCTCTAGGGACGGTGACTCAACCACCTCCCTGGGCAGGCTGTTCCAGTGCCTGACCACTCTTTCAGTAAAGTAATTCTTCCTAATATCTAATCTAAACCTCCCCTGCAGCAACTTCAGACCATTTCCTCTGGTCCTGTCATTATTCACTTGGGAGAAGAGGCCAACACCAACCTCTCTACAACCTCCTTTCAGGTAGTTGTAGAGGGCAAAGAAAGAAGAGCTTGAAAGGTTGAGTCCTGAAATAATCTTTTATCTTAGTGGTGTTGGTAGATTTGATGGTTTTGGAGTTGGGAGGTAATTGCTGTATTGCTAGATCCTGAGAAAGGAGGCAGTCAAAATTTTGGGTTTAAAAGCTTGTTGGAAGCAAAAAAAAAAAAGCTAGGAAACTGTTATTATGGATGTGGATTTGGGTGGATTGAGAACATGTTCTTTAGGGTGACAGTAGTTCGTTCCTCTGATGCTTTGCAATAATAGCATTTGTTGTGTGTGCCATTGCACAAACCCATTGCTTGTTTTTTCCTTTGAAGAAAAAAAAACAAACAACAGAACTCCTTCACAGGCTTACTATTTATAACTTTTATCAAATGTGTATTTAGGTATTTTACTTCATATAGGGAGCAGTACTGCAATCTAATAGGACAAGTGTATGTATAGTTAAGAGCTTGGAAAAAGGAAACAAATCTAAGAGTGTACCAGGATACGTGAATCTTTCTACTGTATCAATTTCAGAACTCCTTGAAGTCATGTCAAATACAAACAATGTAATGTAAGAAATTATTTTTGAGAGAGAACATGCAATTTCTTAACTGTGTTATAGAAGGAAGTTTATTATACAACACTTTAGAATTTATATGACTTCGTGTTACATTCATGTCTGTAGTTGTTTTGGGGTTTTTAGCATATCACGAGTCCCCAAAATGCTATGTAATGTTTTGCTTCCAGGCCTGATTGAAGAAGTGCAGTGGAAAGTAGACGGTGAAAATGAATTGGCACAGCAGTTTACTCTGGGGGAGGGGGTCGGGGGGGGTGTTCATTGAAGCTGTCAAGTAACTTTCCTCAACTGTTATTTAAAGAACAAAACCCAGTGCAATCCATGTCATTGTAGCTGAAAAATGGGAGTTAAGCCATTGTTCTCTATTTTAAAGCCAGACTTTCCAGTTTGCTTTACAGTAAACTTTCCTACTGAGTAAGAATTATGTTAGGATGTTGCAATTGACTGCACTATACTGAGATGTCATAGTAACTGGAGTTGAGTGTTCTTGCTGGTTCTGCTTTACATTTTGGTATTAAGTCTTGCACAAAGAGCAGAGCAGAGATTTTGACCTAGACAGAATCTTAGAAATTGAGTGAAGGATGATGCATTCAGCCAGCATTAATTTGAGAGAAATCCCAACCAAAACCATGAAGCTGAAATTCTGTCAGGTATAAGAGGTTTCATAGCCTAAACCTATATAACTGACCTTTAAAAAAGTATCTGCTGTTGGTTTTAATGGTCAAAGTGATACCCACAGCTGAATATGGCAAACTTGTGGAATCTAGATATGGAGATTATAAGCTTACATAGGTCTCTTGTATTTTCAGTAGTGGCATGTATATTTTCTGCTGAGTGTCTGATCTCAGACTATGTTGTGTAAATGTGTATGTATTTTTTTTTAAAGCAAAACCATAATTTATGAATGGACTCTTGGGAAATGGATGCAGGACATAGAAGACCATGCTTAGTTTAAAATTTTTACTACCTTTAGGACCTGACGCTTGCTAGGATGAAGTGAGAAGCATATCATTTATTGTGTTATAAACACTCTTCTATCTTAAATTCTAAAATAGTTGTTTCCTGGAGGAGGCTTGGAATATAAACTGATGTACCTGACAGTTAATTAAAATTCAGTGTTGTTTGTTCTTGCTTAAATTAGTGAAGAAAAGCTTCTAGGAAACACCATAGAGAATAACATTCTGAAGATTTCAAATTATTTTGAAAGATGAGAATTCCCATGACTCAATTCCTTAAAGAGTGGAAACATAATTCAGATGCTTTTTTACCACCTGTCACATTTTTTTGCATTTTTAGAGCAAATATTTTCTCTCTCTCATAAATAAATAAAAGGAGTGAACTGCAGAGAGAGCCTCTTATTTCCTTTTTTACCCAGCAGGTTGTTTTCTGAATCCTAGTTAGTGAACTACATGCAGATACTACTTCTATTATAGCATTGTAACCCACCTGGACAAATGCATACCTAGCGGGAGTCCAATTGTTTCATTAAGTTACAGAAGGAATTGGCTGGTATTGTTGTACAAATCAGAGAATAGCATGTGTAATTGGTTTTGTTTGTAATGTGAAATCACTGATTAGCCAGTTAATACATTTTTTTTTTCCCATGCACACAGCCTCCTACACACTGAAAGATGCAAAAAAATAGTATAAAAATAAGTTTAAGCTATGATAATTAGGTCTCCAGATGTCTGATTCCTTGGTTTAGAAAACTGCACAAGAGCTTATCTATTCCTGAAATAAAAATGATTTAGATAGTCCAAAACCTCTTTTATGATTGCCCATCTGCCAGCGTGTATTTCATTTTTCATGTGGTAAATAAAATTTCTCAGTAATTCTTTAAATCATTGCTGCACAGCTCATTGCAGAGATCTCATGCTTGCTACTACTGACAAACAGAAGGCAAAAAGACTAGCAAAACATGCAGAGCACCCATACTAGGCTTGCAAGGCAGGAGCCCATCATGGAGAGGGGAATAGTTCATTGGATTTATGCAAGGTATTAACCACTTGACCTGTGTTGTTTCTCTGTTGCCCCTTTCAAAAAATGCAGGTACATACTGAGGGGGATGGGAAAGGCATTTTTCCAAGCTTTCTTGTTGGGTTTGTGCCATTAATTTCCCCTTATAAATCAGGCACTCGGATTTTAAGCTGTCCTTTCATGTTATGCATTCTAGTGCAGCAGACTGGATTCATATCTGTGGTTAGGTAGACAGACACGTGTAGGTCTTCGTGCTTAAATTTAGAGTCTTACCTTGTTCAGATTTTTGAAAGGTCACTTCTTGGGTCTGACAGGTTGTGGGTGCTGACACATTGGCAAATCAAGACCTTTCTATACTTTATACTGAAGTCACAACTGGAAAAGAGGAATCTTATGTTCTGGAAACTGTGGACTGACTCTTGCATATTTTGCTAGAGGTGCAGTTAATCAAAACAGCTGCAGCTCAGAACACCTGGAAGTTGTGCAGCTCTTAAATGTCTAAATGTAAATTTAAGAATCTAATTTTAAGCAGGCAGATTTGATCATTTTGCTCTTGGTTACCCAGGAAACCAGTTAATTACTATGCATTTGCTTCAGCACTCTGCATGCAGCTTTTAAAACATTTTATTATAATTTTTCTTTTATTTTGTCTTAAGCTAGTGTTTGTAGAAAGGGCTGGCTTGACAGCTCTGGCAAATGAAATAGTCTGCCTGCCCACGGAATATGTGCTCCCTAGACAGTGGCAGTCCAAACTTCCTCATGCTGTTTTGTCAGTGTGCCATAACTTTTCTTGGAGCGGGGGGGAAGAGCGGAAGAGTTGGAGCAGCAGGTAGGGTCCTTGTACCATCAAGTCTTTGCCACAAAATATGTAAGCATTGTTGGGGAAAAATGACCTGTATTTTCCTCCGAGCAGAGAAAGCACTGCAGCTCAAAACTGCATGAACTCAAGGTCTGGAAACCTATCCCCAGTCTGCAAACCATCATCAAGATCATAACCTTGATCATGCTGGGATGTTGCAGCTGGCGGTGGTGACAGATGATCTTATGAACTAAGCAGAGTTTTCCTTGCTCAGTGCTGAGGCAAAAGGATTTTCAAAGAGTTCTGGTGCTGAAGCCTTCAGCAAAAAGTCCTGGGATGATATTTGCAAATTAGAGGTGGAAGTGGGAACTAAAATGTTAAAACTGCAGCTTGTTTTGCATCGCTTTCCAAATGCTGATCAGAGTATGCACAGTTTATTGCTGCAGTTTGTCTTGGGGATGACTTTTGTTGAGATAGATGTATAATATAAGTCCTGATAGCTACAAATCACCTAGCACTCCTAGAAAAACACGCAGGAAGCAGTCAATCTCTTCAACAAGTGGTTTACAGCTCTTCTGGTTCAGTTAGTTAGTAGCTTAAAAATCATGGAGGATCACTGCCAGAATCATACTGCTGTTCTTTAATGCTTGCTGTGAATTAACAAACGTTTCAACAAAAATAATAAGATGGTAACAATGGAGCATATCCATGACATCTTTTAATTTCACAGATCTTTGCTTTATTATGACTGAAAACCAAAATATAGAAGGAATGTTCACGTCATCCACCTTCAAGCATCTGGCTTAAATAGCTACATTGCTTCATAATCACTTTTTTCTGTGCAGCTTCTGTAGTTATGAGAGAGGTTATCCAGGAAGTTGTCAAGACCATCTCTATTCAAGCTGTGCTTCCAAGGTAGCTTAAATGAGTCCAGGCTGCATATTGCTGCCCTGCCATCACTTGTAATGAACCAGTTCCAGGATCTGCTTTCTTGAAAACTAATCAAAAGTTTTGGACTTTTGGGGTGAAAGACTGCTGCAGGGGAGAGTTTTGGAGACTTCGATTTGGCTCATAAAGGCAAGAGTATTGCTAAGCATAAATGAAAATTACAGTATGTTAAGACTGTGAGAGCACAAAAGAAAACACGGGAATTTACTCTCTGGTCATGAAAGTTGCTTGGGGGACTCTTGTTCTTTGTTGTTTTGAATTACTGAATCATTTTTCTTAGCTTTCTCTATCAGGTTATACTTTCAAGTTCATCTCTTAAGTTCTGAGAAAGAGCTATAAATTCTAGTGGGTTTCCTCCTGCAGACTGTATAATATGAAGATGCTTACATTACTGGTCCTCTAAACTTATTGAACCTTTTCAACATCTAAATTCAAGATTCATTGCTGCTTTTAATGTTACTCTAAGAAATTCATGGTGCATTAATGTAACTCTAATTGTGCTGTAAGGATTGGTCTCATACATGTTGCATCTTCTTTAAATGAAAAGAAGCAGGGAGAGTGCATAGGAGAAAATGGAAAACATCTCGTTTGTCATCTGAATTAAAATATATTCTTCCTACCCGAAGAATCAATATTTTTAGAAGGCGAGGAACGCTATGTTTTACTGTCTTGATGACTATTAGGGGTTCTTAAGTTTTGGAAACCAGTAATCCAGAAAAGAATTCTGTAGTGGATTTGCATTTGTAGGTGTAAGGAATGTGGGTCTGTTATGGAGATGTTAGAATGTATTTATAAATTAGGAGTGAGATCCTGCTTCATAACACTGTAAAAATTTTAATTTTTGACACCTAGCGAACCTTATTTTACTGGTGTCAACTGATTATTTTTGTTGTTGGTTTGGTTTGGTTTTTCGTTCTATTTGAGTAACTTCAGTTTTTTTCATAGCTGGTTTTGTGGTCCTAGGAGCATGGCCTGGTAAACTCTGAATTATTCACAGAATTGATGTAGATCATGTATTTTTACTGCTGGGTGGTTTGCCCCCTCAAACCCGAATAGAGAAGAACGGGACTAGAATTTAGAGTATGAGAGCGCTGTCAAAATGCAGAAGAGACTAGATTCTTGTTTACTCTGTTGAGATTGGCCAAAGAAATAGCCAAAAATTTTCCAGTTGCAATGGATTGCTTGTATTTGTTTTTCCTCTGTGTTAGCCAACCACAAACAGACACATTTTACCTAGCTGTAAGATGGCGAGTACAGTTATCTTCCCTATATGGTTTATTAGTCGCTAATCCTATTTAGTAGAAACCTTTATCAACTACAGCCTTGTCAAGTTTCCAATGGGACTAGCAGAACTTTTTCATTCACCTTAATGATATCAACACAGTGAATTTTGTGCCAGTTCCATTAAATTCAATGGATCTTGCTTCACCCATTGACATTGAGTGTATGATTTGTCCTTATTTACTGAGAGTCATACAAATCTTTTGTAATTGTATCAACTCAGGGAGCTTGAAACGTATCCTTTTTATTTTTTTTTCCAGTGGTGATGAGTATCTTTACCTTTTGTTACAATCAGAGTCTATTCGAAACACGCAAAACCCAACTTATTAAAATGTGTGTTAAAGGCAAAATAGAGATAATTCTGAGGACTAGACTTCTAAGTGTCTGTGAGGTACTGCTAGAATAAATTTATCTTCCAGTATTATTTGGGAAAGAGGAGCAGGCTATATAGCAAAAGTATACAGTACGTTTGTGTATGTAGTTATGAAGATTCATTTGCATTGGTGCTTGTGTTTATATGAAATATATATATGAGATCATATAAATCCACAGATATAAGAGCTGTTCTTACACTACATAAGCACTACTTTTTCTACATAATTCTTAAAATGAAAAACAAATAGAAAATCAAACTACTGTCTTCATGAATCTAGTGTACTTGCTATGTGGAAGCTATGTTTTGACACAGAACACGTGGTAGTGTTTGGGACTGGGGAGCTCCAAGGTCTCATACAATAATAAAGAACAAGTGCATGCCTCTGAAGGCTAGGACTAATACGTTATTAGGTGGGTTTAGATTGATAGCATTACTTTTTTGATAAATTGAATCGGATGTTGTTTGCATCACATCAGACAGTGCTTAATACTAGGTTTATTTTTTAACATTGGAGCCAGTTTTCTGAATTCATGTTGGTGCTGTTGTTTTTATTGAGGTCATTAATTTTAATAAACTCAAGTAACACAAATAGGTTATTACTGTCATAAATCCAAGTACAAATGGCCTTAAATTTTTAAAGATCTATGTAAAGGAGCGTCTCAGTCTCCCTCCTCTTCCTATGCCATGAATAAAACTTAGTGAACAGCCCAAAGGTTTAAATTTTTTTCTAGTAATACATCTCCTTTGTAAAGCTGAAAGACTAATGTTAATATTGACTCTATAGTGATGTGCAAGAAGAAAGAAACCTTGAAAAAATCCTTCAGACTAGATACTCTAACGAAAGTCTCCTGATTAGTGAGAGTTCAGGCTCATAAAAAGCCTAACAGGTTACTACGCATACACACTCTGGAATTATGGTAAATGCAAGGTAGTTCAACTAAACATGGGATTTATTGCAATCTAAGGGCATACAAAAAGTGTGAATTTGTTGCTGTGTTTTAAGTTAAATAGCTACAGAATCAGATTGTATGCTCAATCTTTGCTTAAACATTAGGATAGCTTACATGTGATCACTCAGAAGTGACACTCAGGGTCCCTAAGCAGGAGCAGCTGAGACCCCTCTGTCATGGGTGACAGCCTGTGTGCAAGGCAGTGACCTCCCTGTGTCTGCAAGGCATGCCCCTAAAAACGGTGGTCAGTGAAGTTGTCCTTTGGTGTGGATTTTGAGACATTAACAACTGCAGTAAAATCCTTTTCCAGGAATGCATTTGCCTTGCTGTGGGAGGTGTAGGCTGCTTTACACAGTGGGCACCATTGGCCAGGGTGCTATATGAACTGGGGGCTTCCATGGGGAACAGGGTCCAGCAGGAGCAGGGGCTCCCCATGGGGACTGTCAGGGCAGGGCCTGGTGGCCAGGGCCCGTCCTGCCACCCCAGCCAGGGAGGAGGGCAGCTGGGGGGTGCCAGACATTGTGACACAGGTGGCTCCAGCTCAGCAGGGCCCGAGGCAGGGCAGGACTGTGGGGAGCCGGTGACCGTCCCTGCTGCAGTGTTGCTGGGACAGGGACTGATGGCTCCAGGGGCTGACATGGGGTACTGGCCCATGGGCAGGTGTGGGGAGCCCCTGGGCACTGGGCAGGACCGGTAAGGTGTGTGGGTGGCCTCAGGGCCCAACTACCACCTGTGCTGTATGGGTATTTCCTTAGTACTGTGCGTGCTGTCATCTGTTATCTCCCTTGAAGCTGTTGAAATCAAAAGAAAATACAAGTGGTGGACACTCAGAATTGGTATTTTCTCTTATAAATGAATATATTACTAATGTTGAGTAGGCAGCGTGTCTCACAACAGTAAGACCCTGAAATACAGTCCTGGAGTGTTTAGCCAGCGTTGTTCTCCAGGAAGGGCATACCAAGAACATGAGAGCAGCTGTACCAACTGAACATCCAGCCAGCCTGGTGTCCTGTCTCTGATAAAACCCTGGCAAAGAGGGAAGAAAATAAACCGAAACATTGTAATCTCCAGTTACTGGAGTTGGTATCTTTGTCTTTACTAGCTCCCAGGGCTTTTCTCCATTCACGGAGAAAACCCAAAGAAATCTGTTTTCAAATCTATGTAAGCTTCTAGCATCTATGGTGTCCCATGGCAAGGGGTTCTACAATTTAACAATGCCTTGTGTGGAAGAGTACCTTTTTCTATTCATTTTGAACTTGCCAAAATAATTAATTTAATGCCCTCTAATGTTTATATTGGAAAAGGCAGTGAATAGCTGTTTCTTAGTCATCTTTTCCATGACACTTATGAATTTATATTTCTGTCACATTCCTCCCTTAGATCTTTTTCCAAGCTGAAGACTTCTAGTGTATTTAATCTTTCTTTACACAGAAACATTCTAGACTTTGATTGTCCTTTTTATCTTTTTCCATACCTCTTCCAGTTGTTCTCAGATTTTTTTTTTTTTTTTTTTTTAAATGAGTGGACCAGAACTGCATGTGGCTTTCAGGTTGTGAGTACATAAATGTGTAAAAATACATAATGTGAAGAAATCTTCTTTGGTGCTTTGTTCCCTTTCTAGTAATTCAGTTTGCCTCTTTGACATCCAGACGCTAAGTTGATGTTTCCATAAGGTTATGTACTATAACTGTGATCTTGCTCATAGACAGTAATACTCGGTTTAAAACTAATTTTGGTGTAAATAAAGTCAGAAATGTCATGTGCACTGTGTTATATGCAGCTATATAATTTTCTGGTACTATCCAGTCACGCAGCATCAGTAGGTCCTACTGCCATTTCTTGCCTTTGGCTGCTGCCTTTACTAATCTATGACTAACTTTGTGTCATCAGCTAACCGTCTGCCCACTAGGATAAATTTCGTCATGTAACAAAGAAAATGAGCAATGAAAGCAGTAATGAATGTTTCTTCAAAGTGCACTTGCTAATGTTGGGGGAGGAAATCTTAACTTTAGTAAATTGCTACTGAATTAGACTCTTCAATGATGCATTGATGGGATTTTACAGATTATTTCTGATAGGTTTTGGGTTTTTTTAAAATAAAAGGGATATAGAAATGGTTTTAGCTGAGTACCACTTGTTCAATGTTTACCTTTACAGTGCTTTTGTTAGCTTACAATCTTGAGAACTCCCTGAATTAAAAAAAACCTTTCTTTTTGCCTTAACAAAATCCCTAAATCTCCATGCATTTTTTTGGACAGAGATTAAGAATAGAAATTATGACGTTTGGAGGGGTTGGGGCAGGGGACTAAAATGAAAGAGGGAATTCCTCTGCAAGTCTCTCTTACTATCTATGTGTATCTGCAATCTATTTATTAACCAAGTCTATCTGAAATATTAATTAGTAGAATTCAAATGTGACTGGTGGTTTAAGAAGACTCATACAGCAAAGGAAGGACTCAGTGTAGCATTCAAAGAGGAGGTAAACCTCTCTGTACCTTCATAAGCGAAGACAGGGAAAATTACTGCAGTTAGAAGAAGGGAGGGAGGTCTCCTGGCAGTCAGCAAACAGTGTTTTAATATTGGACTGGTGTTTTGGAATGAGGTGTCATAGTTGCATAGATTTTTATATGGTATTATAGATGGAATAAACCATAATAAGAGCCCCAGCAAGCTATTTGCTATGGTCATGGGCTGGGACAAGCTGAAACCATTGAAAGTTTCCAAGCACATATTGAAAATGAAGACAATGTAAAATGGAAGATGGAAATTGCTTCTGCAGCTCCTTCTGCTTTTGGCACCTGCCCATATTTTCAGGAGACTTTTATGTTGTTTTCTGACACTTGTGACAGCAGTCAAAAGAGTTTTGTAGAACATACTGAAGCCTCCCTGGCTTTTTGAGTGAAGGTGTTGGGGCACACTACAAAGTCTGAATGCATCTTTGTTCCCCAGTGCGAAGATATCTTTTCAAAGATAAGACAGGGAACTTGCTGAAATTGAGGGAGAATCAGTGAGTGGTACCAAAAAGATGATATTACTGCAGAAGAAAAAGCAAAATATACTGCCGCTGTCATATATAAAGATTGTTTTTTACTCCTTGGGTTTACCAGACACTTAGATGATAAAGCGGAAGAAAAAGATAAAAGGAATTTGAGTATAGCTTCATTATGGAAGGGGTTTCTGAATATCAGATGCAACATGACAGGATTTTTTTCTTCATTATACTCTCTGCACCTACATCAAGGCCACGCAGGGTAAGCACAAGTACTGTAGTTACTATGCTAGCGCTGGAGCACTCACCCTGGGTGGCGTTATGGATGCAAACATGATTCTTTAGGTCTTTTGCTAGATTTACCTGTGAGTCAATGTATAATTTTCAGGGCAATTCAGCATCAAATATCAGTAATATTTTTGTGGTACTTGTCTTTTCACATTTCTAAAAGGAGTTATTTAAAGTCCTCTGTCTTATCACTCTATTTGGTGAACCTCCAACTTTAGTCTTCCGTTTCTGTCCTTCATCCCAAAGGCCTGCCTCATTCTAGTCCATAGAGCTCTCTTTTGTCAGAGAGGCTGAAAAGGGCAGTTTGGATCCTGTAATACTACATTACCAGAGCCACATTCTGGCTGTGTGTGTACCTTGGAGAAATAATAAAGATTTTTAAAAAATTTTCTTAGCAGCACTGTCTGTTACAGACAGTCTGCCAACTCAGTTTTAATCACCTTGTACAATATGCCAAGATTGTTGTTGAGAAAAGTGGCCTTAAACAACTTCTGCAACCTCATTATCCTCAGCTGCCTTTGGAATGCCATCGTCTAGTGAGCATTAATTCATTTTGATGGCATTGGTGTTGCCCTGTAGCCATTCCAGCACTTAGAATAACGATGGGGTAGGGCCGTTCCCTTCCCCTGTCTTGCCACAGCAGAGTGGCCGAGTTCACATGTGCATTAGGTACCCTCCTTGAAGTAGCTCTGCTTTATGGCAGCCCAGCTGAAAGATGACAACATAGAGGCTGGAGAGAAGAGGAGATAGGGCTTGCTTTTCAAAAAGGATACCATCCAAACTATTAGTTACAACATTTTAAAACGATGTGCTTTGTTCTACCCTGTGCTTATCGAAGGTAAAATAAGTATAAGATGACAGCAAAATTTTTCAAACTGCTTTTTGGGTTTGCTGCTTTTGTTTTTTTAACCTTCAGATAATTTTTTCTTTCTCTCAGACTTTTTGTAGATCTTCATTTCAGTCAAGAACTTTGCCTGGGTACTTTCTTTCAGCTTTCTACAGGAAGAGTTGTGATTGTCTAGAGGAGAACAGAGCACTGGAAAATTCTTGCATTGAGCCAAAAAACTTCAGAAGCGCTTTTTGTCAAATATTAATTTACAGTCTCTGAGCCCATTCGTATATAGTGAAGAGATAAATTGCCAAAATTGCCATCTACAAAGTAATTTGCACAGCTACAAAACATCAGAAAGGGAATATATTAATTTCTGCAGATATAGCAAACAGATTCAGTGTCCTTGGAGGGATCTCTGGATAAGTGCAAGCGTATTTATTAAATTTATGAATTGCTAGGTAGTTTCCTTCAGTTTGAACTATTGTGTCTTAGATGGAAACTAATAATTTTTCCCCTTATTTTTAAAAACATAGTTTCTATGCTTCTCAGGCCAAACTGTTCAGTTGTGTAATGATTTTTTGCGAAGTATCTGAGTTTATTACAAAAATTATTAGTATGTAGTTGAGATAGCAAGCTCAGTTAGTTTCTGGTATACACATTGGTTGGTTTTTTTTAATGTAAGAACCATGCTGAAAGCCATGCAAGAAACAGATATATCAGAATGACATGGATTTAAACATTTTCATCTTTACGAAATAACTTTGTAGAAGTTGTCAGCCATGGAGGAGCTAAGAAGAACAAAGGCCAAATTCTGTTTATGTTTATATTAGTGCAAATTTGGAAGAAAGTCAATGAATTTAGTAAGGTTATTTTAGCAGTATATATATGATAATACAACAGAGTTGCAAATAGAAAAAGAATCATAGAGTGGTTCAGTTTGGAAAGGACCTTAAAGATCATGTAGTTCCAACCTCCCTGCCATGGGCAGGGACACCTCCCACTAGACCAGGTTGCTCAAAGCCCCATCCAGCCTGGCCTTGAACACTTCCAGGGATGGGGCATCCACAACTTGTCTGGGCAACCTGTTCCAGTGTCTCACCACCCTCAGGGTAAAGAATTTCTTCCTAATATCTAGTCTAAATCTCCCCTCTTTCAGTTTAAAACCACTACCCCTTGTCCTATCATTACACTCCCTGACAAACAGCCCCTCCCCATCTTTCCTGTAGGCCCCCTTTAGCTACTGGAAGGCTGCTATAAGGTCTCCCCGGAGCCTTCTCTTCTCCAGGCTGAACAACCCCAACTCTCTCAGCCTGTCTTCATAGGAGAGGTGCTCCAGCCCTCTGATCATCTACTGTCATGCTTTATTGTTCAGGTTATTCACTTTTTCTCAGTAAAAAGCTCAACAGCTGAGCACAAAGCTAATTTTTAGAAACAAATCCAGCCTTGCAGTCCAAGCAGACAAAGTGAGAAGTCTTGCTATGTGGCGTGTTCCCTAGAGGAGGATAATTGTCATAGGAGGGACAAAATCTAGAACTGTTGCATGTTGTGGAAGGGCCTTTAAAGAATGGCACAGAAGAAAAGGACAAAGAAAATTGTAAATCTGTCAAAAAGTTTTAGCAACAAAGGAAAATCAAAATGCCATCTCTTCTTGGTAATATGTAATAGGGTAATACGTGAATATTTAATAAGGTGCCAGATGCTTTGAATCATCTGTTAAATTTTGATCAAGACTTTTTATTCAAAGTCTAATTGAGGCTGATGACTACACAATATCTGATGTATGGATAGTGTTTCTTTATTTATTTAGTGCAATCTCAAAATCAAATCAAGAGGTTTGTCTAGCAGAGAACCATGTTAAACAGGAGGAATGCTTGAACTATGAGGTTGCTACATGGCTGCACGTTCTGAATGTGGCAAAATGAATGTGGTGGATTATTGCTGCAGTTTTATGTCCTTGGCAAAATCTGAATTTGAGCTCAGTGAAGTGGATTAGTTTTGGCTTAGGGGCATATCTAATTACGCCTTTAGGCCCACAGGGAACCGGACTTTTCATAGCCAGACAGAATGAACTGAAGGCAAAGGTTTTAAACAATGAAGTGCATATTGTCCCTGAAAAAGGTTGTTTTGAATGAGTTACTTTTATGTGATTATAGTCTGCATTTTAATGCCCCTTGAGTGAAAAAGGCTGCGGTTTTATTATCTGAAATAAATTTATCACATTTTTATTCAAAATTGATTTTTGGCTTTTGCAATATAAGAACAATTATATATGCTTTTTCAAGATTGAGTTAAGCCATGTTCCTTTTAAAGACAGCGGTAAAATTGCTATTATACACAGCGGCTTGTTCAAAGCCAATAGCAAATTCAATAAATAAGAAAACTGGGGAGTTCAGAAGGGCAGGAGCAGATGGGAAGTTTACCATCAGTATAAAAATGGGGAACATGAGACACAGAATAAGAGATTGTCCTGGTTTGGGGTGAAGCAGAGCCAACTTTCTATTCAGTGAGAGAGGCTCTTGCTTACACCTGTTGCTGTGGCAACTGGGTCAGGTGACTTGGTTGTTTACCCCATGCAGGGGTCAAACCTGTGGGGAGGAGGTGACCAAAAGGGTTTGGAGGTTTGGTCAGGTGACCAAAACTGACCAATCGGGTATTCCATCCCATTGCCATGATCAGTATAAAAGCTGAGGGAGCAAAGGGGTCAGGTTGTCTCTTTCTCAGTGTACTGCTTCTTCAGTGTCTCTCTTTCTTCAATGACTGATGTCTGAGGAGGACCCCGTCAGCTCATCTGCCTTTTGATCCCAGAGTCCTGGTTTGAGGTAAAACCGAACCAACTTTCTGTTCAGTAATGTTGGGGCCTACAGGAAGGATGGGGAGGGACTCTTTATCAGGGAGTGTAACGATAGGACACGGGGTAATGGCCTCAAACTGAAAAAGGGGAGATTTAGATTGGATATCAGGAAGAAATTCTTTACTGTGAGGGTGGTGAGACACTGGAACAGGTCACCCAGAGAAGCTATGGATGCCCCGTCCCTGGAAGTGTTCAAGGCCAGGCTGGATGGGGCGTTGAGCAGCCTGGTCTAGTGGGAGGTGTCCCTGCCCAGGGCAGGGGAGTTGCAACTAGATGATCTTTAAGGTCCCTTCCAACCTGAACCATTCTGTGATTCTGTAATTTTACTTCTTAGCTAGGCCTCTACTAACTCTCTGAAATTAACAGCATATTGTACCAAAAACTGTTTGTTCTCAGGGTGATGAGACCGATGTTTACAATTAGTACCAAGGAATGGTACGCAGCGAGGCTCTTGCTTATACTTATTGCTGTAACAACCAAGGTCAGCTAATTTCGTTATTTGCCCCGTTGGAGGGTCAGAAACAGAAAAGTGTGTAGGGGTCCCACCTGCAGGGAGGAGCAGACAGGACAGGTGACCCAAAATTGACCAACAGGGGTATTCCATCCCATCTGCCCCATGCTCAGCGTAAAAGCTGAGGGATCAAAGGGTCAGTTCTCTTCCTTCAATGGCTGACGTCTGAGGAGGACCCTGTCTGTTCATCTGCCTTTGATCCCGATTGGTGGGTTCCTGACTCCAGCTCTGGAATCCAGTTCCCACCCGCCGCTGAGTCCAATCTGGGACTTCCTCAGGGCCTGCCAGTGACGTCATCCTGGGAGCTTAATACTGTTTTCTGTATACTGTATCTATTTTATTATTTCCTTTTTATCTTATTATTAATGTTTCATTAAAGTAGTTTAGTTTCTTCTAAACTCATAAATCTCTTTATCTCTCCTCCTCCTCCTCCTCTCCATGTGCAAGAGGTGGGGGGAGAGCATCTGTTGCCGGCCATTGGCCAATTTGGCCAAAACCATGACACCCAGTCAGTGTGTTCCAGTTCCCATTTGTCACCGACTCAAGTCTGAAACTTCCACAGTGCCTCGCAGTGACATCTCCCTGGGAGCTTGATATGCTTTTGTGTATATTTATATATACTGTATCTATTTCATTATTTCCTTTTTAAAATTATTAATAT
This sequence comes from Chroicocephalus ridibundus, assembly GCF_963924245.1. Taxonomy (NCBI): domain Eukaryota; kingdom Metazoa; phylum Chordata; class Aves; order Charadriiformes; family Laridae; genus Chroicocephalus; species Chroicocephalus ridibundus. Next base: position 43,632,823 of record NC_086286.1, read on the forward strand.
TTCATTAAAGTAGTTTAGTTCTTTCTAAACTCATAACTCTCTTTATCTCTCTTCTTCCTCTCCTTGGAGCGAGAGATGGGGGAGAGCATCTATTGTCTTGTAATTGGCCGACGTGGCCAAAACCACGACAAAGACCATGGCTCATACTATGACTTAAATCTGCACTGGAGTGTGCTAGCAAGCTTGGTGGCTCTTTAATGGATAAAGATAACATTTCAGAGCAACCCTCTCTCTAGTAACTCCTTTCTAAGCAGTAACAAGTATTGCTCATTTGGTAAGCTTACTGCAAAGCATTTGTCGTTTTTAGTGATAAAATACTTTGGTGTGTTCATGGACATTTATACCTATAAAGCATGCATACGCATGCTTAGCGCTCAGCTGCTACGAAATTTTGTCCTTTGCTATATATTGAGAATACATATTCCAGACATCTCTGCTGCACATTTGGAGAGTTAGGTTTGGGTGGGGTCTGTGCGTCTTCCCCGTATCCCTTCGCTATAGGAGAAGGTAACTGTGACCCCAGATCGTTAAACTCTCTCGGTGAAATTTTGTAGGGTGTAGTCCGGAGAACACTGATGACCTACAAAAAATAGGGTAGATGATCTGTATCTGACCTGCTGAACTCTATTAAATATTACTGTTCTCTTCACTTTTATTGCAATTGTGATTTGTTGATAAATAGGTGTGGGGTTTCTATTACAGCTCTTGAGGCCTGGCAGTGTTTCAGTGACCCAGAAAGTCTGGGAAATACTGTTCTATGCTTTTGATATACAATGGCATTTGCCCAAAAATAAGCTTTGTAGGACATATATGTGTATATGTGCATATTTCTCACAAATGCCAGCAAAGCTATCTCTTCATTTGCTTGGCTACCATTAATTCATTCATTGCTTGTCAATTAACAAAATTAAACTTTTTTGAGTTTGTGGAGCAATGCTTTCTGTAACTATTTTTGTGGAAATCTCTGAATGGATTAATATGGGAATAAATACCTGCAACTTAAAAATAAATTGTACGTAGATGTGAACATGGAGTATCCTGATAACATGAGCATATATGCAGCCTTTCATATAACTTCTGCAGTAAGTGTGACTTGTCTTGTTCTTATACTGTGTATTCTCTCAGAAAGACAGAATCAAAATAGTTTGTTTTGAATGTGCTCTGGAAGAAGCACAAAGGTAGTGCATCTATACCACCAGACATTTTACGGATTTTCTTTACGAACAGCTAGGAAACTAAGAAAAGCAAGCCTGTTGCCATGAGGCTTACATTTCCTATACAGAGGAGATCCGTAAGGTAAGAATTGTGAGATCCACTGTTGTCTCAACAAGTATGTATGGGGACACATGGTGACACAGTGTAATCTGGAAATGTAATCAGCCTATATTATCTGAGTTTCTTATTTGTGACTAGTAGAGTATCCATGAGCGCTGCTTAGAATTACACTTGTTAAAATGTTATACGTTCAGAAAGGAAATGTGTACCTAATTTTACTTGAATTTCATTTATTATTTTAACAGAATACACAATAAACACCGTATTGGTTTTTATTAATGTGAAATACATTTCAGACTTAAGCAATGCATACAAAAATATTTAGACTGTAAGCTTGTTTTCATAAGTGCAGTGTGCATGTGTTTTACAGCTGTTTCTTTCAGGAGAAAACTTAAAATGCAAATTAATATAATATGACAGTGTAAGATCTACATATCTCAAATTAGTTCCAAAATGCTAGCAATTATTTAGCATTTTTTTATTTTCTGAGAAATGAGCAAAAGTCCATATTTTGAGACCCCTGGAACCTTACTATATGAAAATTTCTGACAATGTGGCAGATGAAATGCATAGTCTCTGTGAATTTTATAGAACTTAACAAAATGGCTACTTTTTTGAGAGATCGCTTCTAATAAATTATTGTTATTTTTAGATTGGGCACAAGACTGTCATCTCGAGACTGAGATTTCCCAGATAAATCTCCGCACCTTTCTCTAGTTGCTTTTGCTGTGTTAGGGCCTTGATGTTTAACTGAAAACTTAAGCTGCGCTTTATTTTGCAGTTAAGCGTTGTGAGCACAAACCTGTGCCCAAAACAATTTTCCTCAGTTGATGGTCTGACATGAGAGGCTTTTATTACAAATAATTTAGTTTCTTTTCGTCCTAAGAGAGTGTTCCCAATGAAGCTTGTTGTCAAAAAAGAAAAAAAGAAAAAAAAGAAGCTCCAGAAAAATATTGGACCTCACAGTGGAATGAAAGGTGATAATGTTCAGTGACACTCTTTGGTATGCAGTTACTCTTTCCTGGAACTTTCTTTGATACATCATCACTTCTATTGGTGAGGTGCAGCACACCTCCTCTCCTTTCAGGAACATTGAAACTTCAGTGAGGGATGTGTACCTTCACCATGACAAATTGCCGTGTGGCTATTTTGTATTCAAAGTTTGTCTTTGTCTCTCTCATTTTTTTTACTTTCTTGGGAATCTCTGCTACAGAACGGAGAATAAGAAGACAGAACTTCACAGTAGCTTCATTCTGTGTTTTGTTTTACAGAATGATTAAAATTCCAAATTGGCAATGATTAAAAAAAAAAAAATCTGTAGTGATTACCTAATTTAACACAATAATAAAACTAGATACAAACTCAGGTAGGCCAGAACACTTGATGGTTTTTATGGGAACAGCCATGTACCTGTACAGATTTTTATTTATTTTTTTTTTTAAACAATAAGTCATACATATTGGATATCATATTTAATCTTTAAGACCGCTTTTCCTTTTAAACTGAGACTTCTGTGGTCAAGGCTGTGTATGTAAATATGTGTATTCATATGCATGCATCTTTTTCCTTCTCAGTAACTTCTAAAGCCCTTGCTTCACATAAATGATATGTAAAGAAAGGTGGAAGTCTTCAAGAGATTTTTCAAGTCAGGTGTCATGAAAATTGATGATGGGTTGAGGGAAAGAGCAGATTCTCTGCCATCTAGTTAAGTGAAATGTTTTGCATAACTGGACTCTGTTTTATCTGCACTTTCAATGACTTAAACACAAAAAACAATCAAAGACAAAATAGAAATTATAGGAAGCCACGCTAACATTTTTTTATGTATGTCCAGTCAGTCATGATGTTGATATCCTTATGTATAATTTTGTAGAAATTACTGTTTTTAAAAATGAATTTATTACTCATATAAACAGAGTAAGAAAACCAAAATAAATGTTTTGACCTGATAATAGACCAATAAGCAATGAGCCCAATTCAGTAGAATAATACTATAATATACTATTAAACTAAGAAAAGAGTAGGACAAAAGCCTTTTCCACTAAGGTAATAAATGAGAAAAACGAAACCTGATGAGAGGCTGTAAATCAGGACATTTTCATATCCTGACATACCAGAAGGATTCTGACCTTATTAATATGGAGATAAGACAGCACAGGATGGGCTAACAGACAGGAGCATTGGTGCAGGTGGAAGACACATCTGGTAATTCCAGAGGTGAAAAGTTAATCAGAGCAGAGTAGTTCTGCACTGTGCTGGTGTAGGAACACGGCTGCGGCACACTCTAGAAAATGAATCTCTTCGACTCTACCAAAACTGTATTCGGCTGGTGCTGATTTTTTTTTTTTCTCTGTATGTGTGCCTCGCCTCCCCCCCTCTCATCCCCCGCCCCCCCAAGATATCTGTTATATGTGTTATCTTCTGCTGGTTTTGAAACCTGGTATCCTTTTTGTGGACTTTTCTCTGCACTCTATGAAGAAAGAAACATGTAAGATGGTAGAATGGAGTGGGAGCTTCTTGGTGAGAGTGAGACCGTGGTGATGATGAATTCTTTTGCTGTTGGGTGGAGTAGGGAAGGAGGTAAAGGGTGTGAATATAGTTGAAACAGTGAAAGAAGGGGACATCCAGGAACAATTTGCTTTGGCCAGTTTACTTGATTCTCTTCTCTATCTCCTGTATGCATAATGGTGTGTGTCAACTTCACTAGGGATAGGAAAAATACTCCTATAACAATGAGGTATACTGAGAACACTGTAACAGCTCTCATCCAGAAAGAGATTATAGTAGAGGGAAGTAGAAGATTGGAGGTCTTAAAGGCTTCTTGCTGTTTGTTTATTGATTTCATTTTTTTTCTCTTGGGGCTCTTTTTTTTGTTTGTTTGCCTGTTATACATTCTTATTGTAAATATTCAAATCATTGTACTTTTGTTGTGATTCAGGGGAAGCCTTTCTGATGAAACATTTTTGAATTAGTAAGACTTATTTATTAAAAAATATTATGAATAGCTAGCACCAGACATTCTGGTCATTGAAAACTTTGAGGAATTGATTTTTTTTTTTCCTTACCTAAATCATTCCCCAAAAAACCCCAACCCAAACAAAAAAAGCCACACACACTGAACAAAGAACAGAAGAACTGGAATGTCCCTCACGGTCAGAGAAATGTAAGCAAAGCAGAGCCCCTGGGGCCCCCTCCAAGAAGAGTCAGCTGTCTTTGTGAGATGCATGTGAAAGTGAATACTTCCAGCCTGGCTTTCTTCGTGTTGGAGCTTTGCATGTGGAGTAGGGGATGGTGCTCCTCCTGGTGACATCCCACTCTTCAGCGCTCTGTTCACTACAAAAAGTGTAATTTGGAATCATAAACAAGTGACAGATACCAAGGAGGGAGATTTGTCTCTTGTTCCTTTTCTGCAGAAATTGAGGGATCTTGACGTAGAGAATTTCTTCAAAGCGTTGGGCAGGCAAGAAATGATCTGGACCAAATATCTTTGTTTCCTATTTCCAAAAGTGATAGTAGGGATCAGTTTTGTGTATATAATTTTGAGTTCCCAGAAGCCAAAGTCAGTACAGCAGTCCCATCTTTACTCATAATTTGCCAGTCAGTAAAGAATTATCCATCAAGTAGAATTACTTAAGAAATAAAAGTTACAAATACTGTCATTTAATTCAAATACAGAATTTTATAGGATAAAAAACCATGGTAACTAAATTAGCTCTCAAGTCTGTCATAAGAAAGAAAGCATAGATCAGATACACTTAATCACTATAATTAACTAGTTTACCTTTATATCTCTAATTAGCTATGGATCATAAGCCTCTCTTTATTTTCCTTTATCTCTCTTTAAAGTAGAATATAATTCCTATTGTGAGTGTCACATTGGTTGTGTTCTCTGTGACAATGGAATTAACTTGCTTGGCCGAATGGCAAATCTATTATTTCAACATGTGCTCACAGTGTAGAGCTAAAAATAAATGCTTCCTCTATGAGATAATTTCATTTCATGAACTTATGTCAATTTATAATAGTGTTAATAAAACTTTTTCCTTAAGCGTGTCTCATCAGAATGAGTAAAAGCAAACTCTTAAAAAAAAAAAAAAAAAAAAAAAAAAAAATTTGAAATCTCTTACACTTTATGAAAGGGAAACTAGGAATTTATGATTCATCTACCAAACCAAGTTAGTACCTCCAGGTTCAGTTGCATCACCTGCCTTTGTTTGTAGAATCATTGCTTTATCGGGACTTAATGTGATGTTGCTGTAATTGATGGCACGTGCACTCTTAGCCTGTCCCCAATTGCAGGATGAAATACTTAAAACTCAGTGGAAAAATTTTAAGGTAATGTATTTTGCCGTATTAATTTGTCTGAGAAAAAACATGCTCCAGGTAGAGTGATGAATTTGTTATGCTGAAGAACTGCACTTGAGCTCAAATTTGCGGCTAACAGCCTCCCTCACGGCATTCATGTGCCAGTGGCCACAATTTTGTATTTTTAAGTGTGGATTGGGGTTTTTTTTGGTGTGGTTTGTGTTGGTTTTGTTTTTTTTTTTTGGCTAGTCTCTTTTTGAAAGAATCTTAGAAAAACAATGAAGGGCTGTGTGCAAGAAGCTTTAGCTGACTGTACATGTGATCATTTAATTTGCCAAAACTAACATATGCAAACACTGGGAAAAAAATTTCTTCATGAGTTTTAAATTTCAGTTAGTTTATCTCAAAGCCTTATTAGCAGCATTGTTTATAAAAGGCTTCTTTTCTGTACACGAAAGATCTAATACAATTAAGCACTGTATGTTTATACATGTTAGTAACACCATTTTAAGCTGCAGTGTTGTAGTTTGTAGACTCTCAAGAGCTAATCTGAATTTTTTAAATTTCTTTTTTACCTTTTAAATTTTATATTTATTTCCAGTCCTCTCAGTTTTTCTTTCTACGTCTTGCTTCTGTCTTTCGTAATGTTTTTTCCTTCTTTCTTACCTTTTTGCTTGCTTCCTTCCTTTTCTTTTTTTTTTTTCCACAGCTCTTCCTTTGTGATCCATGGACTTCCGTTGCTGGGGTTTTTTCCTCATATTGGACATAATTTCCACTCCACCCCACTTCTCATGTATTTTCTTTTCTCCATCCTTCCCTTCAGTGTACTCTACAACCGTTCTTTCTTTGGTCATCCCAAAAAGTTAATCCAATACTGTTGCCGTTAGTTCTGGCGTTTGAGATTCATTTTTTTGTTTGGTTTGGTTTTGCTCAAGGTACTTTGTCTTTTATTATATGGTAGAGCACTGATGCAAAAAGAAACTGATTATAGCTTTTTCTAGCATGGCAATTTTTACTTGCAAAATTCCTGGTGGAGCAATGGGTCTAATGCTAGTGGTGCTAAAAGTCCTTACTTAGAGGCTCCAGGTTTAAAGATGTATAAAGAGATATCAGGATATAGGAATCCAATTTAAAGCAGTCTTTAATAGTATTCTGAATTGGTTGTTCAGGACAGGTTCAGATTGTTCGATACTTTTTTTTGTTGGAGTGTTTTGTTTTGTTTTTCCAGAAGATACTGGATTTGAGAAGACTGTTAGGATAGACAATGGCCTTTTTTGGCATTGGCAAATTATAATACTGTCTTACATTATGCTGAAGACTGAGTCAATATATCATGTTGAGAAGTCAGGGCCCAATTTCGGGAAAACGGCACACAAACACTTAAATGTATTCAGGCTTTCCAGTCCTCCTCTTATGCCAATTCTGGTCAACAAAATGCATTAGAGGTTAGTTGGTCATGTGCTGGAAAACCTTTTT